>NW_006399834.1:5116782-5123668 GCF_000299155.1 Elephantulus edwardii | reverse complement strand
TGTTTATTGCAGCTTTGTTCGCAATAGCAAGGAGTTGGAAACAACCTAAGTGCCCATCAACAAATGAATGGATAGAGAAGCTGTGGTATATTCACACAGTGGAATTCTATGCTGCATTGAAGACCAAGGAACTCACGCAATATTATTCAAAATGGTTGACTCTGGAAAACATTATGCTAAGTGAAGTATCCCAGTCACAAAAGGACAAATATTGCATGGTGCCACTGTTGTAAAAGAGGACTGACTGACCTTGGGGTTGGGGAAAGACTGAGTAAGATCGGTTCAGTAAGGTAGACTGCACTGAAACAGATGAGGGAGAAAATTGTTTAAAAGAGATAAGTGGTTAGGTATTTCTGTCATCACAGGAGTCTAGAGCGACAGCTACATGGTAGAGTGGACCTGGGGGAGGGTTTGTAAAACAATGAAAGAGTTTTTCTTTTACTTTTCCAAGAGGGTAGCGTTCTAGGGGGGAGGATTGGGAGGAGAGAAATGTGCAACAATGAATGAATGGAAATCCAAAGTCTCTGTAAATTTTTACTGAAATTAATAATAAATTTAAATTAAAAAAATTAAGTTAGAGCAAGGATGGCAATGGATTTATACCTGCTCATGCTAAGAACACTATATTGTGACATGGAGGAGGAATAGTGGAACTGTATCCACATTTACAATATTCGTTTTTTTAAATTATTAATAAACTTTATTAGTTTTAATGAACATTTACAGAGATTTTGGGTTTTCATTCATTCATTGTTGCACTGTTTTCTCTACCATCCTCCCCAGTTCGTTCTTCTTTCCCGCCCCCCTGAATGTCTGTTTTAATTGTCCAATTGCCACAGTGCTTGTCAAACCAGTTCTGATTAATCTCCTTTGTCAGTGTGTCCTTTGCCATTCGTATCACTCCTCCCTGAGAGAGACTTCACCCTGATTCATAAGGAAAAGGGGATGGCGTATTCTCTTAGCTACTTCCTGCTGAAAAGGGAAGCTGTAGGTTTCAGGGTGAAGATCTTCTCTCACTACTCTAAAGGGCCCCTTTGGCAGTAGGAAACACATAGACTATTATGGAGATTGATTTTGGAGTTTAGATGCATACAATATTCTTCTTACGAAAACCATTTATGGAAAATAGGAACTGCATTGGAACATGTATCTTTGGATTGGAAATGATTATATTGTTAATATTTCTAGCCTTAAACTTAAAAGATTATATTGTTCAAAATTATTTGTTATATATTTGTTTAAATTTTTCCCTCTTTTAACAACCGGGATCTAGAGGGAAGAGAAAAGACCAAAGAATGGCCAAAATTATTGGGGCAGCTATTGCTGCCAGCTTAGGGTCTGTGTCAGGAAAAGGAAGTCTTACTCATAAACAGTACCACCCAAAGGTAATAAAGAAGGTCAGAATTGCTTCCACTGTGGAAAGCTGGGCCACTTCAGTAGACAATGTCACATATAAGAGCCACAGATAGGCAAGGGAGTAGAGAGGACGCTCCCACTCACTTGCTTTAAGTGTGGATCTGAAGGACACTTGGTCACGGGTGGCCCATATCAGGTCCTCATGGCTGACAGGATTGACAGGCCCCAGCTCCCACCTGGAAACAAAGGAGGATGCTTCAACATCTTAGATCCTCCCAGAAGAGCTCTGGGTGAGCATTAACATTACTGGTAAGTATATTCATTTTCTCCTGGACACAAGAGCCTATTATTTGGTCCTAAAAGCCCTCTGCGGTCCCAACTCTTCTCACTATTTCTTAATTGTTGAAATTCATGGAAAACTTCATAAGCAATTCCTTACTTCACCTCTGCCTTGCATGTGGACTTCCGAGCTGTAAAACAACCCAGTGGCAGGTGGAATTTGGGCCAGGACTTAAGAACAATAAATGACATAGTTGAGCCTCTACATTTTGTGGTTCCTAACCTTTATACTGTAATAGACAAAGTGCTAGTCAATAGGCCTTTTATTTTAAGAATAACTTTCCCTCTTTAACTTGATTTGTGACACTGTTAGAACCTCTACTTGGAATAGTACTGCTTTTAATTTTTGATTCATGTACTTTTAACATGTTAGTTAAATTTGTGTCTTCTAGGCTGCAACATTTCCATGATACATCTTCAAAGATAGGAACATGTATGGCTAAGCACAATTGATAATAGTGCATCTAAATTCCAAAATCAATCTCCACAATAGTCTACATGCTTCCTATTGCCAAAGGGGCCCTTTAGAATAGTGAGAGAATATCTTCACCCTGAAACCTACAACATCCCTTTTCAGCAGGAAGTATCTAAGAGAATACACTGTCACCTTTTCCTTATGAATCAGGGTGAAGTCTCTCTCAGGGAGGAGTGATAGTGAATGGCAAAGGACACACTGACAAAGGAGATTAATCAGAACTGACTTTGACAAGCACTGTGGCAATGGGACAATTAAAACAGATTTTCAAGGGGAGGAAAAAAAGAGAGGAATGAACTGGGGGGAGGGTAGAGAAAATAGTGCAACAATGAATGAATGGAAACCCAAAATCTCTGTAAATATTCATTAAAATTAATAAAATTTAATTTAAAAAAAGAAAAAGTATAAAATTCAAACAAGATATTGTCATTTTGAACATACTAAATATTAGCAAATGAAATTTGCAACAGATTTTGATTCTTTACTATGGCTAACAGAGGGATTAGAAATCTCTATGCTTGTGTACAAGAGTTATCCATTTAGAACCCTTTAGGAATTTACAGGGACACTTGCTGGCCTAGTGGATAAAGGTTTACATTGCTAATCTAAATGCAGCCTGTTAGAATCCACCAACTGCTTCGGAGAAAGATGGGCAAACACTGCCCATGTGACTTAGCCTCTGAACATTCAGTGGAAGGTCAGCTGTGAATTGTTTCTGACTCAATAACAATGAGTTTGAGGGTTTTATAATTTTGTTTAGGAACTTAAGTGCTTCCTGAGTGTTGTTAAAATGTGTTATAAATTTTTAAGTCTTCTTAAAACCTTGAAGAATTATGGATGTCATATATGCTTAGTGTTTTTAAGTATGGTAAGCCTAGCAATATAAATTACCTCATGCTATCAATTTAGAGTAGTAGTTTCAAGGTTTTTACATATTATCACACACTCAAGAAATGGAAACATTTAACATACTGAAATGTTATACTTAAAGATGTTGCTTCTATGCCAAGTCGTGATCTTTTCCATTACTTCATATGTATATGAAAGCTAGGCAGTAAAAAGAAAGAACAAAGAAAAATTGATGGATATAAATCATAATTTTGGTGAAAGATATTGAACACACCACTAATCTGTTCATTATTCCTTAGAAGTTAGGCCAAAATATTTCTTAGATGTCAAGATGTTGAGATTCTGTCTCACTTACTTTGAACATAATATCAGTAGGAATTGCGAAAGATATGAAGCTTGGTAAAGTAGAAGTTTAGCTAAACAGGGAAAAAAGTCTTTCAATGAGATGTATAGACAATGTACTTGCAACAGTAAGTTTAAATAAAATGAGAGTTGTAAGGCTTGTGAAACACTGGCTAGTGTTTCTTATGTTTTGGGTCATTATGATTTGGAGCAATTAGTAACAACCAACAAGTGAAATGTTTAAGGAGGTAAAACCAAAGACCTTAAAAACTCAGATCACGCAATTAGAAGTTATCATCAGAACAGTTAAAAAATTCTACTGTAGAAAGGTGTTTTTTTATCACATACAGTGTAGTAAAAAAGAGCATTACATCATCTATCCAGAAGTGCACAGCTGTCAAGCTGTAGTGTCATGGATTTATTGTTCAAAATGGTTCCCTTAGCCATTGGCTTTGATTATCAGAGGAAGTTAATTACACAGGATTAACATTCCATGACGGGACATAAACTCTAAATGGGACATATATAAAATAATAATTATGAGATTGGTCCATTCTTCTTACCCATCAAGTTTAAATTGAGCAGGTTTAGAAGTAGAACAAAGCAAGACCTATAATAGAGCATTAGCAACCTCAACAGAGAATCAGAGACTGGCATGAGCCACAGCTGACCTGGGAATGCTGCCTCACAGAGTGAGAGCCAGTGACTTGCACCCATGCATTCTGAAGGACTGAGGGGAGACAGCACAATTGGTAGGACGCAAATGACACAACCCTGCTTGCTGAAACTGTGAAGTCCTGAAGTGCTTGCTGCAGAAGGTCAAAGACTGCAACCTTCAATATGGATTGAAGCTCAACATCAAGAAAACAAAGTTTCTCACTACAGGGCCGACTGGGCATCATGGTAGATGGTGAAGAGACCGAGATTTTTCAAAGCTTTTTGCGTGCTTGGCTCCACAATCTACACTCTTGGAACCAGCACCCAGGAAATTAAAAGACAAATTGCATTGGGAAAGTCGGCTGTCAGAGACCTCTCCAAAATACTGAAGAGCAACAATGCCAGTCTGAAACTAAGGTGAACCTAATATAGGCCAAGGTCTTTGCAATCACTTGCTATGTGTCAGGGATCTAGGCAGTGACTAGGGATAAGGAGAATTGATACCTTTGAGCTATGATGTTGGAGAAGAGTATGGACTGCTAAGAGAACAAACAGAACCAGGATGTTCCTTGGAGGCCAGGATTCTGGAGCTTCGTCTGACATATCTTGAACATGTTGAAAGGAGGGACCAGTCCTTGGAGAGGGACATCGTGCTTGGGAGTGTGGAGTGACAGTGCAGGAGAGGAAGATCCTCCATGAGATGGATTCAGCAGGGTCATGGAGATAGGTGTGTCAGAGACAATGAGATTGGCACAGAATTTGAGCAGGGTTTAGGACTGTTGTACATAGAATTGCTATGAGTCACAAGTGACTTGATGTCACATAACAACAAGCAAGAAAACGATATAAAAAAACTATATAAAACTGACTTAAGTTTTGAGCTAAAGATCAAAGGAAACTGCCTTGACTGAGAAATTGTATCGTGGAGCTTTGCTGGACTAGTGGTAAGAAGGTGTGATGCAATCCCAAAGGTATGTGGTTCAAATCCACCAGCTGTTCTGTGGGAAAAGGATGGGCAATCTCTTCCTGTGCAATATAACTACCTCTGAAAACCCACCAAAGGGTGAGCTGTAGGTCAGTTCTAACTCTACAGTACACAACAACAATAACATCAACCTGAATTATAGGTGGATAGGAGATTGAGATTGTTAACAATTTCAGCTTGCTTGATTGTACAATCAATACTCTTGGCACCAACAGTCAGAAAAATCAAAAAACAAATTGCTTTGGGGAAAATCTGCTGTCAGGGTCCACTCCGGGGTGCTAAATAGCAATAATGTCAGTCTAGAAACTAAGGCGCACCAGATCCATCCACAGTCTTCGCAATTACTTGTTATGTACCAGATAGCTAGACAATGATTAAGGATGACAAAAGACATACCAATGCCTTTGAGCTGTGGTGCTGGAAGTGTGTTGAACATTCCATGGAATGGCAAGAGAACAACTTTTTCTTGGAGAGGGTGAAACCAAGTTGCTTCTTAGAGGCAAGAATGTCAAAGCTCCATTTCCCATACTTTGGCCATATTGCCAGGAGGGATCAGTCCTTTGAGAATGGCATCATGATTGGAAGCGTAGATTGACAGCATAAGATTGGAAGACCCTGAATAAAATGGGTTGACACAGTAACTTGGATAATGGAGTTACATATGTATGTCGGAGACAGTGAGACTGGCTAAGGATAAGGCACAGTTCAAAGCTGTTGAGTAGAGGGTTGCTTTGAGTTGCAGGTGACTAGATGGCACATAACAACAACAATTTGATTGCTAAAAGTAAAGAATTCTTGAAACACTTGTTCCAGAAGATTAAGGACTACAGCCTTCATTTTGTATTAAGTCGCTATATCAAGAAAACAAAATTCCTCACTAATAGGCCAGTGGTGTTGTTGTTGCTATGTGCTGAGTCATCTGTGACTCATAGCGACCCTATGTAGAACAACCCTAAAACCTGCTCTATCCTGTGCCAATTGCATCGCCTCTGACACACCCATCCCGATTACCCCAGTCACTGAATCAATCCACTTATAGAGGGTCATCCCTTCCTGCACAGTCCCTCACCCTCCCAAGCATGATGTCCCTCTCCAAGGACCTGTCCCTCATTACAACATGTCCAAAGTATGTCACACAAAGCCCCAGATCCTTGCTTCCAAGGAGCAGCCTGGTTTACCCCCTCTCTAGGATGAGTTTGTTTTTTTTCTTGGCAGTCCAGGGTGCATTCAAAACTCTTCTCCAGCACCACAGCTCAAAGGCATCCATTTTCCTTCTATCCTCCTTGGTCATTGTCCAACTCTCTGATGCATAACAAGTGATTGCAAAGACCATGGCCTATATCAGGAGCGAGCACATTAGCCTCCAGAGTGACACCATTCCTCTTCAGTACTTTAGAGAGGTCTCTAACAGCAGACTTTTCCATTGCAAAACATTTTTTTTTTAATTTCTTGGCTACTGGTGCCAAGAATATTGACTGTGGAGCCAAGCAGACTAAAGTTGTTAACAATCTCAATCTCTTCACCATCCATCTGATGCTGCCAATTGGTCCAGGGGTGAGAATCTTTGTCTT
Organism: Elephantulus edwardii; assembly: GCF_000299155.1. Classification (NCBI taxonomy): domain Eukaryota; kingdom Metazoa; phylum Chordata; class Mammalia; order Macroscelidea; family Macroscelididae; genus Elephantulus; species Elephantulus edwardii. The sequence goes on along the minus strand of NW_006399834.1, from coordinate 5,117,094 downwards.
CTTGACGTTGAGACTCAATCCTAATGAAGGCTGCAGTCCTTGACACTCTGCAGCAAGCATTTCAGGTCCTCCTCACTTTTAGCAAGCAGGGTTGTGTCATCTTCATAATGTAGATTGTTGATAGATCTTCCACTAATTCTGATGCCACACTTCTCCTTATAGAGCCCAGCCTCCCAGATAATCTGTTCTGCATACAGGTTGAAAAGGTATGGAGATAGGACACATCCCTGGTGTACACCCTTTCCAATTTTGAACCATGCAGTGTTTCCCTGCTCTGTTCTGATGACCGCCTCTTGGTCCAAGTATGGGTTT
>NW_006399834.1:5113000-5116682 GCF_000299155.1 Elephantulus edwardii | reverse complement strand
ATTTATCTTGTGGCAGATTACAGTAAATGAACTGTTTGTTCCCTGCAGACAGGAGACAGCTAGGGGCCCCCTACAGAGGGAGTATTACTTCCTGAGCTAGAGTTCACCCTGAGTAATGAAGGCAATCCTTAAGGGTTTACCAAAGTCTTGAATTTGTGAAGCCCTTCCTCCTGAGTCAAAGGGAAGGTTTTCAGTAGAAAGAGTTTGGCTTCATTTACAAGGAATTCCTTTTATGATTTGCTTCCCCTGATTTTCCATAAATACACAGAGAAACATGGCTTGGGGTCTTCAGTCAAGTACTGCTAGCCACCTGTTTTATGCTCTCTGCTCTATCTCATTCCTGGCTGTATGTCTCATTATTAGTAATTATAAAATTACTTTACCCTCAGTCTGCAACAGTAAATGATTTCATCTTACACTGATAAACAATCAGTACTCTTGGTATGAATACTCAGGCGATCAAGAAACATGTTGCATTTGGTAAGTCACTTATCAAGGGCCTCTTCAAAAGACCAATGATGTTACTCTAAAGAGTAAGGTGTGCCTGATTCATGTTAAGGTCTTTTAAGCATTTGCTATGCATCTGAAGTTGTTATAGCTGTGTACCGTCAAGTAGGATCCAAGTTACAGCTGACCATCCAGTGAGTTTTCAAACTGTATACCTTCTGTATTGCAGCAAATATATTGCCACTAGGCCACAGGACATCCCTATAACTGTAATAGTAAAGGAATGTAGTCTTCAGTATGGATTGAAACTAAACATCAAGAAGACAAAAATTCTCATCAACTAAGTCAATTGGTAGCTTCATGATATTTGGAGAAGAGATTGAGGTTGTTAACAATTTTAGTACACCTTTTCCCACCACCAACACTCTTAGTACCAGTAGTCAGGAAATCAAAAGATAAATTGCATTGGGGAAATCTTCTGAAAGGGATATCCCTAGAGTTCTGAGGAGCAATGTTGTCAGTCTAGAGATTAAGGTGCCCCAGCTTCAGGTCATTATCTTCACAATCACATGATATGCATCAGAGAGCTAGACAGTGACTAAGGATTACAGAAGAAGAATTAATGTCTTTGAGTTGTGGTTCTGGAGGAGAGTACTGAACACACGAAGGATAGCCAGGAGAATGAATAGGTCTTTCTTGGAAAGGTTGAAACCAAATTTCTCCTTGGATGCAAGGATTTTGAAGCTCTGTCTCACATATTTTGGGCACATGATCAAGAGGGATCAGTCCTTGGAGAAGGACAACATGCTTGAAATGGTAAAGGGTCAGCACAGGAGAGGAAGACCCTAAATGAGATGGATTGACACAATAACTGGGGCCATGGGATTAGATGTGTTGGAGTCAGTGAGACTGGTCAGCACAGGACAGGTTTTAGAGCTGTTGTGAATAGGGTCACTGTGAGTCACAGGTGACTTGACAGGTCATAATAACACAACCATGTTTCTGAGAGCTAGACAATGAATAAGGATGATGTGAGAAGAGTTGATGGCTTTTAATTGTACTTAGGGTCGCTATGAGTCACAAGTGACTCAACGGCACATAACAACAACAACAACAACAACGAGATGATATTTGAAGGGATTGCAAACCCCCCATTTTTTATAAACCCCCATTAAGGCCAGAAGCAGAAGCGGGCCATAAAAATTCTTAGCTTAAGGCAAACATGAATGCCCCAGGTAAAATATTATCTGTCCTTGAAAAGTAAAGAATTAACTAGTGTCTACGTGACACAGAAATAGCAAAGGCGGGCAAAGTAGCCAGCCCGTCAAAAGCCGACCCACATGACTGATCCCCCAACCCACCAACCATGATCTCAATCTCCCTGCCCCGACAGGGGCACCCAGGAGAGCTATAAAAGCCTCACCACTGTCTTTTGGAGGGAGAAAGTATCCACATGTGGATCACAGGAATAAAGAGCTTATTTGTATTTACAGCATGTGGATTATTTTTCTGAGGGGCATTTTGTGGGCAGAACAATATGAGTGTTTAAAATAAGGAAATACATGTTTCAAGATTGTATTATTTTACTATCTTGTTCCATCTTTATGCCAAGTAAATAATCTGAAATATTGGATTAAAATTTGTCTCTTGGTCACAGAGTTAAATTTAAGCTCAACTCCGACTTGGCCATTTACAACAATTATGACAAGGCCCAGGACAGAAACAACCTGGAATTTTAGAATTTGGCATATTTGGAAGAAAAGGAAAAATTTCATCTCTTTCTCCCTAGAAAAGGAAAAATTACTTATTGAAGCTATGGAATGGGAGATACACACACAAAATACTGAACTCTATAAGATGCTTGATACTTGAAGTTGGATTATGGGCAGGAAGAATATCACGCAATAAAAACAGTGTATGTACTTAGAAACTTAAGCAGAGTACAACCACTTTTCAGGGATGTGGGGAATTTTGAATCTACTGTTCTCAGTATCAAAAGTTAATAAATGTGTTTGTTATGAAATGTGTCTTTATGAGGGAGAGTTAGTGTCCAGCAAAATTTCAACTGTGAATAGGGTTGTGCTTTTGTTTCAGTTTTTCCCGCAATTCTGGTTCTTTTTCTGCTTCATCATAACTTAAAAATACAGGGCTATTCTAGTGATAATTCTGTATTCATTGCTGAACCAGGTAGAACCAATTTAAAGATCTGACAATTTCTTTAAGATAAAAAAATTAGCAACAAATCTCATTCATAATCAAAGAACTGCATGTGTGGAAAGAAATTAAAGAGGCATAAGGATTAGAGGGACACTCATTTACAACATCTAGTATAAAAATGACACATCTTGCTCACTGGAAAGACTTGAAGTAATCACTGATGTAGATTAAATTGTGTTATGGATTATATAAATCACTATGGATTATATACAACATAAAGAAAATAAACATTCTCATAACTGAACCAATAAACAATATCTTAATAAAGAGGAAATAGTGATATAGTCAATAATTTAATTTTCCTTGGATAGTACATTTACCTATAAAAATTTTATTATATAGAAAGGAGTAGACATACAAACTTAACTGTAAAGGAACTATTGGGGCTTATTTTAATACAGGCAGTAATTTTTACAAAACATACTAAAATTGCTTCTCTATATTCTTTATGGATAATAACTGTCCAATTTTAAGTAGGGTTTCCAGGAGTTAGAATTTATTAAGGAAACTAATAGAAGTTCAAGCTGTGTAGAGGTTTTAACATAAATTCTTAGGAACTGATGGGATGCCAATTGACATGTTCCAAATAACAGATGCAGCTTTGGACATGCTCACCATTATATGCTAGAAAAATTGGAACACAGCTACCTGGCTTACTGACTGGAACAGGTCCATATCTGTTCCAATTCCCAATAAAGGCAATCCAATAGAATGTGGTAAATATCAAACAATATTACATGAAAGTAAAATCTTGCTCAAGATTATCCAAAAATGGCTAGAAGAGTATATCTACAGAGAACATAAAAAATGTAAGATGGACTTAAACAATGTCATGGCAACAGGTATATTGTTGTTGATGTCAGATGAACTTTGACTGAAAGCAGAAAACACTAGAAAAATATCCATCTATTTTACTGTCTATGCAAATTCACTTAACTGTGTAGATCATAACAAAATATGGCTAACATTGAGAAGAATGGGAATACCGGAACACTTAATTGTACTCATGTGAAATCTA
>NW_006399834.1:5110335-5112885 GCF_000299155.1 Elephantulus edwardii | reverse complement strand
GATGTAACCTTATTTATACTTGTTCAATTTGTAAGGTGAGAAAGCAATTTGAGAAGCTAGACTTTTTGAAGAGGAATGTGGCATCAGAATCTTAGGAAGACTCATCAAGCCTATGTTATGACACAACTTTGCCTGCTAGAGTGAAGAGGACTTAAAACACTATGTGCAGAAGATTGGAGACTGTACTCTTTTTAAAAAACTTTTTTTAATATTATTAATTTTCATGATAGTTTACAGACTGAGGATTTCCATTCATTCATTGTTGCACTTTTCTCCCTGCCCACCCTGCCACCCCCTGCCCCAATTCTCTGTTCTCTTTGAAAAGTAAAACAAAAATTCTTTCATTGTTATATAACCCCTCCCCTGAAATCCACTCCACTATGCAGCCTTTATTTTGGACTCCTGTCATGACAATAATACCTAATCACATATCCTTTTTAAATAGTTTTCTCCCTCATCTGTTTCAATGCAGTATACATTATTTATCCCATCTTTCTCAGTCTCCCCCCCACCCTGATGTCAGTCCTATTTTACAACAGTGGCATTGTGCAGTATTTGCCCTTTTGTGACTGAGATATTTCACTCAGCATAATGTCCTCCAGGGTCGCCCATTTTTAATAATATTGCATGAGTTCCTTGTTTTTCAAAGCAGTGTAGTATTCAGTTGTGTGAATATGCCACAGCTTTCTACCCATTCATTTGTTGATGGGCACTTTGGTTGTTTTCAACTCATTGCTGTTGTGAATAAAGCCATGAGAAACATGGGAGTGCCTATATCTGCTTGGGTGGCAGTTATAGTCTCTTTGGGGTATATTCCCAGTAGTGGAATTGCTGGGTCAAATGGTATCTCTATTTGCAACTTTTTTGTGAAAACGTCACACTGCCTTCCACAGTGGTTGTACTATTTTACACTTCCACCAACAGTAAATAAGGGTTCCAGTTTCTCCACAACCTTGCCACCATTTGTTGCTTGCTGTTCTGTTCAATTTTACAATTCTCACTGGGGTGAGATGATATCTCATAGTTGTTTTGGAGACTGAGTTCTTCAATATGAATCTAATCATCAAGAAAACATACTTTTTCACCTATAGTTCAGTAGACAGCATTTTGATACATAGAGGGAAAAAAAGTTGTCAACAATTTTATCTTGCTTGGATCTACAATCAACACTCTTGGTACATACAGTTAAGATATCAGATATATTGTTTTGGGAAAATTTGCTGTCAAGAACCTCTCCAGAGTTCTAAAGAACAATGATTCAATTTAAACATTTAGGCACACCTGTGTCAAGACATGGTCTTTGTAATTGCTTGGTATGCATCTGAAAATTGGACAATGGCAGAATTGTTCCCTTTCAGTTGTGTTGGATAAGAGTACTGAAATTCCAGTGACATGCTAAGAGAACAAAAAAGATATGTTGTGAAGAAAGTGAAACGAAGGTGCTCCTTAGAGGCAAGGATGACAAAACTTCATCTCACATACTTCGAGGCATGTTGTTCAGAAGGGCCAGTTCTTGGGAAAGTACATCATGTTTGGAAAGATGAAGAGTCGATGAAAGAGAGGAAGGCCCTCAATGCAATGGATTAATACAGAGCCTTTACTAAGGTACTCAAGTATATCAGAAACGGTAAAGTTGGCACAGGATGTGACAAGATTCAGATCTGTTGTTTATTGGGTTGAGTCATACTATTGAAAGATGCTACGGGCAATATATTGAATGATCCAGAAAGCATCACAAGGTGGAGGGAATTCACAGAATCACAGTACTGGAAAGAATTGATTGACACACACACACACACACACACACACACACACACACAAATAAAATAAATAAATAAATACATCAGGAAGCATCATATGAACAGTAGCCAATGGAAATGAAGAAGGAAGTAGAAGTTATTTGGACACATTGGCAAAAATAAGATGCTAGGAATCGATGGGACACCAATAATTGACCTATTCATTAACAGATGCAATCTTGGATATGTTCCCCAGTCTATTGCCAGGAAATGTGGAAGACAGCTATGGGGCCAACAGATTAGACAAGGTTCATATTCCCATTCCTGAGAAATATGATCCAACTATTTGTGGAAACGATCAAATAATATCATTAATATAAAAATGTAAACAAAATATTGCTGAAGATTACTAAAAAATGGCTAGAACAGTACAAAAATAGGGAACTGCAGAAGTTCAAGCAGGCCAGTAGATCCAGGGATATCCTTGTTACTGTTAGAAGAACCCTGGCTGAAAGAAAGGAATACCAGTGGAATGTATATTTGTGCTTTATTGACTATGCGAAGGCATTTGACTATGTGAATCATAACAAATTGTGGCTAATATTGAAAAGAATGGGAATCCCAAAGCATTTAATAGTGCTCATGCAGAACCTATACCTCGACCAAGAAGCTGTTGTAGGAACAGAGCAGGGGAACACTGTATTATTTAAAATTGAGAAGGGAGAGTGTCAGGGCTGTATTCTTTTTCTGTGTCTCTCTGGAGACTAAGGTCCGCCTGATATAGGCCAAGGTTTTTGCAATCACTTGTTAT
>NW_006399834.1:5067888-5109918 GCF_000299155.1 Elephantulus edwardii | reverse complement strand
AGAAGCTGGAGACTTTGAAGAGGAGTATGGATTGGAGAAAGACTCATAAGTAACCTGTGTAGCAGATTACACAACCTTGCTGGCTGAAAGTGAGGAAGACTTGAATAACTTGTTGCAGAAGATGAAGGAATGCAGCCTTCAGTATGGATTGCATTTCAATGTCAAGGAAACAAAGATTTTTACCACCAGACCAATAGATAGTGTCATAATGGAAGGAGAGGATACTGAAACTGTCAATAGCTTCATCTTGCTTGGATTCACAACTGAGACCTTGTACACCAGCAGTCAGGAATTAAGGAAAAGCATTGCATTGGAAAATTCTGTAATTGAGGACCTCTCCAAATTATAGGTGAGTAATGGTGTCTGTTTGAGGACTAAGGTACATCTGATTCAGGCCATGATCTTTCTGATCACTTAGTACGCAACTGAGAGCTGGACAATGAATAAGGATGACAGAAAATTAATTGACCCCTTTGATATGTGGTGTTGGAGAAGAGCACTGAACATCCCATGAATGTACCAGAGAATGAACAGATATGTCTTGGAGAGGATGCAGCTAGAAAACTCTTTGGAGACAAGAATGATGAGGCTTCACCTCACGCGTTTTGTGCATGTTGCTAGCTAGAAGGCGCCATTTCTTGGAGATAGACATGATGCTGGGAAACGTGGAGGGTCGGCGAAGGAGAAGAAGACCCTCAACCAGATGGATTGACATGACTGCTGCAATGCTCTTGTGTGACAGGAATGTGAGGATAGCACCAGGGAAAACAGGGTTCAGATCTTTTGTTCATAGGATTTTTATGAGTTGAACTCAATACTACTGTCAACATGAGTTCTACTTGCAGTAAAGTCACAACAACAATAGCAAAAAATAATGTTTATAATATTTTGTACTTTTCTTTAAATATTACATATTGTATTTATCAAGGGTATTTTACATTTATAAAGAAGATGTTTTAATAGATAATTGTGTTAAATTCAAATGTGTATTCTACTGAAACTGTGTCTATAATCTAGCTAACCATGTGTAATTCAATGTGTTTTCTTGTATAATGTACATTTTTTATAGGTAGTTAAGGTAAGACTTTGAGTATAGTTACTATAGTAAAAATAATGTAAATATTGAGTAGTATTTTCAAGGGCAAGTTCTTAAAATTATTAGTTTGCACCAACAAAGGATCAGGATATGTAAGATGTTTGACAATAGATTTTGCTCTATTATTAAGTTAGCCTCCTCTTGGATAGAATTTTAATGTATATACATGTACTTAAGAACAAATCAAGTTGACGTTCTTATGATTTCATACTACTTCTATAAACAACCTAATATTTAGTAGTCAGGAACAGTCTTTTTCCTTTTCCTTACAGGAAGTTAGACTTTTATGTATTTCTTTACAGACTTTAATTCATTTATGGGATATCCATTCCTGATAAAAAGATTATCTTTTAAACATAGGACTAACAGAAGAAATCTAAAGATATGAAAGTGTATCCTGACAAATTTTCCACAAAATCATCAGCAACAATGATGTCATAGAGATTGGCTAGAAAGTCCTGAATTCCACCAGATGGTGCTCTTACAGAGCCAAAGAAACAAAGCATTGAGGATAAAATTTGAAAATAAAATTTAAAAAGAAACAAACCCTAAAATCCTAAATGTTGTGACTTCCAGACTAGAGAAATCTATCATTCTCTGATATATTCTGAGACTCTCACAACATTCAGTAAACTATGCCTAAAATCTTACATTGGATTTTTGGAATTTGGACTTAAATATTTTATTTTAGTGTACTAAATATAAAAAATGAAAATTATAAAAACTTAATATATAATCATTTTTAAATTAGGAAGAGTATATATATATATATATATATATATATATATATATATATATATATATATATATATATATATATATATATATGGTCCTAATATATACATATAATGATTTATGATCTTGAAGAGTGATAGAGATGTGGCATTCAATTTTGTGTTGTTGTTCAGGTGCCATTGAGTCAAATATGACTCACAGCTACAATAAAAGATCTAAACTCTGTTCTATGCTGTGCCATCCTCATACTTTCTAAAATATTCAGCCCAAGATGCCATAATTGTGTTAACTCCTCTGCTTGAAGGACTTTTCAGTTTAAGTGCTGGTTATTATTTCTTACATTATTAGCAGATTCATTAAAAAACCACAAATACAGAAAAAAATAAAGACAAAAAGTTAATGTACACTCTATCTGTCTCCTTTACATTAACTTTCATTTTCCAAGATAGCACATTATAATTTTCAGAGTTATTCTTAATATCTTTTCTTGGAAAATAAAGCATACAAAAACACTGGCAGCATTTCTGATTCACAGAATCCAAAAGTTTGAAAGTCTTTAATGTGTTCTATCTTCTAAAGCTGACTGTATCTTTTTAGACTTCTCTTTATATGTTAAATGGTTAAAATGGGCTCATAATCTTCCATAGCTTATTTCATTTATGTACCTATTGTTTTCTCTGGGAATTATCTTACATTTGGTCCAAAACTTTTATTACACATAGGAGATTAATATTGTTAACAATTTCAGCTTGCTTGGTTTCACAACCAACTCTCTTGGCACAAGCAGTCAGCAATCAAAATACGAAATGCACTGTGAGAATCTGCTGTCAGTGACCTCACCAGAGTGTTAAAGAGCAGCTATGTCAGTCTGGAGACTAAAGTAATCCTTATCCAGGCCATGGTCTTTGCAATTACTTGCTATGCATCAAAGAGCTAGACAATGACTAAGGATGAAAGAAGAATCAGCAATGCCTTTGAGTTGTGGTGCTGGAGAAGAATATTGAGCATTCCATTGACTGTAAAGAGAACAAACAGGTTTTCCCTGGAGAAGGTAAAACCAAGAAACTCCTTAGAGGTGAGGATTTTGAAGCTCTGTCTCACATACTTAGATCATGCGACACAGGACGGAGGCACCAGTCCTTGTATAAGGACATAATGCTTGGAAGGGTGGAAGGACAGTACAACAGAGGAAGACCCTGGATGAGATGAATTGACACAGTAACTGACATAACAGGACTAGGTGTATTAGAGACAGTAGGACTGGCTCAGAATAGGGCAAGTTTCAGAGCTATTGTGCATAGGATCTTTAGGTGATTGATAGATAGATAGATAGATAGATAGATAGATAGATAGATAGATGATAGATAGAGATAGAGATGATAGAGATAGAGATAGAGAGATATATAGAGAGATATTCTATCTATCTCTATATCTATATCTATCTATCTATCTATCTATCTATCTATCAAATAAGGATGAGAAATCTCCTCCCATGATATTAATTGCCTTTGAAAACCCACTGGAGGGTCAGCTATAGGTCAGTTTTGACTCAACAGCACTCAACAACACATAAATAGATGATAACATAGATAGATATTTGTTATATATTCAATATATATCTATATCTGTATGTAATATATATGTTTAGTTATATGTATAGTCAATATATATCGGATGGAATATAGATATTACTTATGTATATGGTCAATATATATATCTGATATATATCTATATTTATATCTATTCTAAACGGGAGAAGGATGGGCAATCTCCTCCCATGTGATTAACTGCCTCTGAAAACCTACTGGACAGTCAACCATGGGTCGGTTCTGACTCTATGGTACACAACAACAACAACAAATATATATATATGTATATGTATATATGTGTATATATATATGTATATATATGTGTATATATATGTGTATATATATGTGTGTATATATACATATATGACGAAAGAGATAATACAATAAAATAACAGAAAAATTGGGTTGTTGTTGTTGTTATGTGCCGTCGAGTCGCCTGCGACTCATGGCAAACCTATGTACAACAGCCCTAAACTCCGCTCTGTCCTGTGCCAATTGCACTGTCTCTGACACTCTCATCCCAATTATCCCAGTCACTGAATCAATCCACCTCATAGAGGGCCTTCCTCTCCTGCGCCGTCCTTCCACCCTCCCAAGCATGATGTCCCTCTCTAAGGACCGGTCTCTCCTCACAACATGTCCAAAGTAAGTTAGACGGAGCCTCAGAATACTTGCCTCCAAGGAGCCACCCGGTTTAACCCTCTCCAGGACAAATCTATTTGTTTTCCCAGCAGTCCATGGTATTCTCAATACTCTTCTCCAGCACCACAGCTGAAATGCATCAATTCTCCTATCCTCCTTTGTCATTGTCCAACTCTCTGATGCATAACAGGTGATTGCGAAGACCATGGCCTGTATCAGACGCACCTTAGTCTCCAGAGAGACACCACTGCTCTTCAGCACTTTGGAGAGGTCCCTAACAGCATACTTTCCCATGGCAATGCACCTTTTAATTTCCTGGCTGCTGGTGCCAAGACTGTTGACTATGGAGCCAAGCAAACTAAAGCTGTGTACAATCTCAATATCTTCACCATCCAACCTGATGCTGCCAATTGGTCCAGTGGTGAGAATCTTTGTCTTCTTGACATTGAGCCTCAATCCATATTGTAGGCTGCAGTCCTTGACACTCTGCAACAGGTGTTTCAGGTCCTCCTCAGTTTCAGCAAGCAGAAATATTAAAATTGCATGAATAATATATTTTTAAAAGTTATATGCTAAGATTCAAAGATGTTTGTTCTGTACTTTCAAGTGACTTGAACTCACAACATCCATATAGTGTTATTATGTGCTGTTGAGTTGCTTGAGACTCATAGCGAGCCTATGTACAACAGCCCTGAAACCTGCTCTGTCTTGTGCTAACTTTACTGTCTCTGACACATCTACCCTCATTACCCAAGCCACTGAATCAATCCATCTCATTGATGGTCTTCCTCTCTTTCTCTGTCCCTCCACCTTTCCAAGCACGATATCCTTTTCCAGGAACTGACCCCTTTTTGCAACATGCCCAAAGTATGTCAGAAGAAGTGTCAGAATACTTTCACCCTCTCTAGGACAAACCTGTTTATTTTCCTGGCAGTCCATGGTATATTCAAAACTCTTCTCCAGCACAACTCAAAAACATCAATTCTTTATCATTCCTAATCATTGACCAGCTCTCTGACACATAGCTAGAAATTTTGAAGGCTATGGCCTGGATTAGGCATGCTTTAGTCTCCAGACTGATATCCTTGCTCTTCAGTGCTCTGGAGAGGTCCATGACAGCCGATTTTCCAGATGCAATTAATCTTTTAATTCCTGACTGCTGGTACCAAGAGTATTAATTGTGGAGCCAAGCAAACTAAAGCTATTAACAATCTCAATCTCTTCACCATTTATCACAATGCAGCCATTCATCCCAGTGGTGAGAGTCTTTGTTTTCTTGAAGTTGAGCTTCAAGCCATAATTAAGGCTGCAGTCCTTGACATTTTGCAGCAAGTGCATCATGTCCTTCTAATTGCCAGCTAGCAGAGTGTATCATCTGCATAATGCAGGTTGTTGTGGAGTCTTCCTCCAATCCTAATACGACATTACTCCTCATACAGCCCGTCCTCCCAGATAATCTGTTCTGAATATAAATTGAAAAGATATGGAGACAGGATAAAGCCCTGATATACACCCTTCCTGATTTTGAACCATGCAGTGTCTCCTTGCTCTGTTCTGACCACTGCCTCCTGGTCCAAGTATAGGTTTTATCTCAGTGCAATCAAATGTACTGGGATTCTTCTCAGAGACAGCCATAGTTTGTTGTCATCCACACAAACACCTTTGCATGGTCAATGAAACTCAGACATTCCTCTGATACTTTCTGCTTTCAGCCAAGATCCATCTAACATTAGCTATAATATTGCTAGTACCACAGCCTCTTCTAAACCCAGTCTATACATCTGGTAGTTCTCTGTTAATGTACTGCTCTGGCCAGTTTTGGAAAATTTTCAGCAAAATCTTGCTTGCAAATGATATTAATGATATTCTTTGATAATGTCCACACTTTGTCAGGTCACCTTTCTTTGGAATAGGAACAAATATAGATCTCTTCCAGTCAGTGGGGTAGGTGGTTGTCCTCCGGATTTCCTGACACAAGTTGGTGAGCACATCCAGGTCAGCATCTGTTCGTTGAAATATGCCAATTGATATGCCATCAATTCCTGGAATCTCGTTTTTTTGCCAATTCTTTCAGAGTAGCTTGTACATCTTCCTTCATCACCAAAGGTTCTTGCTCATACCTAGTTTCATGAAATTCTTCTGTGTCACCAGCTCTTTTTGGTACAGTGACTCTGTATACTCTTTCCATCTTCTTTTAATACTTCTTGGATCTTCATTTCCTTCAGCTTAAGAAATGCTGAGTGAGTTCAGACCTTTTGATTTTCTTACTCCAGCTCTTTGCACATTTTTTAAAAATACCTTGTCTTCCAGAGCTGTCCTTTGAAATCTTCTGTTCAGCTTCTTAATTTCTTTATTTCTTCCCTTTGCTTTGGCTTCTTGGTGCGCTAGTGCAATATTCAGAGTCTCATCTCACATCCATCTTGGTCATTTCTTCCTCTTCTGCCTTTGTAATGACTTTTTACGTTCCTTTTGAATGGTATTCTTGATATCCTCCTACAGCTCATTTGGTCTTTGCTAATTGGTGTTCAAAGCCTCAAACCTATTCCTGAGATGGTTTTGAAATTCAAGTGGGATAGACTAAAGGTCAAATCTTGTTTCCTGTGGATATGATGTAACTTTCTTCAATTTTAGCTTGAAGTTGCATCTAAGAAGTTGGTGGTCTGTTCCACAATCAGCATCTGGCCTAGTTTTCCCAACTTATATTGAGCTTCTCCAGTGACTCTTTCCACGGATACAATTGATTTAATTCTGATAGTATGTTGTTGTTGTTATGTGCCATCGAGTCGCTTGCGACTCATAGTGACCCTGTCTACAACAGCCCTAAACTCTGCTCTGTCCTGTGCCAATCGCACCGTCTCCAACACACCCATCCTGATTATTCCCACCACTGAGTCAATCCACCTCATAGGGGGCCTTCCCCTTCTGCGCTGTCCCTCCACCCTACCAAGCATTATGTCCCTCTCCAAGGACTGGTCTCTCCTCCCAACATGTCCAAAGTATGTCAGGCGGAGCCTTAGGATCCTTGCCTCCAAGGAGCAGCCCGGTTTGACCCTTTCCAGGATGAATCTGTTTGTTTTCCTAGCAGTCCATGGTACATTCAATACTCTTCTCCAGCACCACAGCTCAAAGGCATCAATTTTCCTTCTGTCATCCTTAGTCATTGTCCCACTCTCTGATAGTATAGACTATAATTATTTTATAGGGTTCCTGAGGGTGTAGTTTCTATAGGATAATTATATAGGAGATTGCTATTATGCATTAACTGATATATTCCACTATAACATATATTCACTTTTTGTGAGACAATGTATTCATATATGGATTTTCATATATATAACAAAAATATTAAAACATGACATTCATTTTCTAAAAATAACTAGCCATCAGTATAAATTGTGGTTATTTTCCAGTTTAGCTTTAAAACTCTTTACACTGAATAGTAATGAATTCTCTTGTATATATTTTTCTTTTTTCAATTGATTAATGGTGACAAAGAAATTAATTTTTTGTTAGTGTCTGTGTGGATGAATTCTCCTGGAAAATATCTCAGCTTCTTCCCAAATTCTGATCTAGAAACTCCAGTACATTTCATATTCTTCTGTTGTTATATGTTGGCTAGCTAACCTTGCAGAAGGTTTGGAACAGTAATAAATCAAATGGGAGGCGATTGCCCATCCTTCTCTCAATAATTTTGCTTAATTTGCAAGAAATACTCGGGTTTCTTTGTCTTCTTGTCATATGATTCATTGAAAATGAAACTATTTGAGGATTAAAGTGTTATTAATATGAACTATCAACTGACGAAGGCCGAGTAAATGTTTACCACAGCTATTTCTAGAAGGTCGGTTTTATTTAGAATGTATAGGTATTGAAATCTTATGTTTTTCAATCAATTATCAGAAGATATCTTTAGCTTAATACTAATTAATTAATTCTTTTAAATTGATTAATATAGTCAGAACAGGTTTCATCTTGGTTTTTATTTTCTTTTTTTTAGAACTCATTCAAATCCTGTCCCATTATTTTTCTTTGTGCCAAATGTTTGTGTTCTTGTAAAAATTACTAGAAAATAAATTTCTTTTCTTGTTGTTACTAGGTATCTTTTCTTGTTGTTAATAAGTGTTAAAATGTGCAACTACAAGTCATAATGACCCTATGAACAACAGGTCAAAAGCTTGCCCTGTTCTGCACTATCCTTAAGATTTCTGCCTTGTTCAAGTCCACAGTTTCAGTCACTACGTTGATAATTTTCCTCACTTTCACTGACCTTCTAAATTTTCCAAAATATATCTTATTCCCAGGATGACACACTTTTACAATATGCCCAAATACATGAGATGAAGTTTCACTATCTTTGTTACTAAGGGCCCCCTCGTTATAATTTATCCAAAGTAGATTTGTTTCTTCCTCAACAGCAAAGAAACTTGGGAGTGGGGGAGGGAGAAAATTGTACAACAATGAAAGAATCCTTTCAAAGAAAAAAGAAAACTGGTGGTTGGTGGTAGGGAGGAAACTGTACAACAATCAATGAATGGAAATCCACGATTTCTGTATACCTTCATTAACATATCAACAATAAGAAAGATGATAAAATCTTAGAAAAAACCCTCAAAAAACAAAATCTTCACAACTGGACAAACAAGCAATAAAATCATGATAGTTGAAGAAAAGATTGAAGTTGTCAGCAATTTCATTTCACTTTGTTTCACAATCAATATCCATGGAAGTTGTATTCAAGAAACTAAAGGAGTGTTTCATTAGGCAAATTTTCTACTAATGACTCCTTTAAAATATTGAGCAGCAAAGATTTCAGTTTAAAGACTAAGATGTGCTATACTCAAACCATGGCATTTTTAATTACTCTTAGGTTTGTTGTTGTGTACAGTCCAGTCGGTGCCAACCCATAGTTACCCTCTCATGGGTTTTCAGAGGCTTTTATTTGCATGGGAAGGGATTGCCCATTCTTTTCTCTCAAAGCTGTTGGTGACCTTTAACCCAGTGCCTTTGGGATTGCAGCACAGCTGCTTGCCACTAGGCCACAAGAGCTCCCTTTGGTTTAGTCAAACATAAAAATTATAAAAAAAAGCACCCCCAAACCAACAACAACTTTAAGGGCAAGTTCACCAGTACTGGGGGGATATGGATCTATAGTGGCATAAGTTGCAACATTATCAAACATAAATACCAAAGCAAACTCATTGCTAATGAGGCAAATCTTCCTTCTAGTTGAAGGATCTGAGTGGAGTTGTCTTAGTGGGCCTTAAGGCAGTAAATTTTACAAGAGCAGACTGCCCTGTCTTTCTCTCCTGGAGCATCTAGTGGGTAAGATTTGCTGACCTTTTTGTTTGCCATCAATATTTTTAACTAGTGTCCCACAAGGATGATTTTAGAAAACATGTGGATGAATAGTCTTTTCATGTACTGAATTTTATTTTCACTTAAGTATTTGTCAAGAAATAAAATTGGTTGGGAATGAAACCAAGTAAAAAAAAGCTTTGAACTATTTATGAATGTACTAGGTAAAATGTCTACACATTTATAAAAATCTGCAGAATAATTATATAGAAACAGAAAAAACGTGTAATTCTAGATAATAATTCCTTTTGTTTACATCAAATTTAGCACAATAAATCAAGTCTGTTTGAAGGTCACAGGTTGCCTTCCTCTATTTATTTACATTGACCTTCTCTCATGTTTCACCGATAAGCCCTGCAACTTTCAGTAAGATTATTCTGCCAGCCAACAGTTCTAAAATACAAAATTGTAATAACTGTATTTTCAGACATAATTCACAGACCATACCTGGTGGGAATTGCTTTCCTGTGTGTGGACTTTTAAGAACAATAGTGTCCACAAAATATGTGGCAGTATCATTTTGTCAATGGTGATCATGGGATTGTAGGAGATGGAGACAGTGATACAGGCTACACTCCAGCACTCTACCAAATTAACAGTTCTGGATCTCATCAGTGATCTGTTGATGTAAGACCAACTCACATGTCATATATATTTTTGGCTGGAAATATAATCTTTAATAGTTTAATAAATTTGTCTTCACACATTGACTAATAGTAAATCTTTTTAGATCTCATTCAGCTTTATCGTTCCCCCCTGGCAGTTCAGTTGTTGGCCCAGATTTATTGAAGTCCAGCTGAAAGCAATTGAAATCTCCTATAGAAATAAAGTTCCTGGAATGAGAAGGGGGGAGGAATCTATAAAAAGCCTCATCTCTAGGAAAACAACTTTTATAACGCAGAATTAATCTAAAGAGCACTCAGATGTTGGCCTTGGAGAACAGCTTAGACCGCATCCGCATGATGGGGTACCAACCTTGAACTCTGAGTTGCTTCTCTTGTGTCTTCTACTTTCACTAGCACACACACGCTTATTCTCTTCTCCTTCCCTTGACATGTGAAAGAGAAACTAGTGTTTTTCCTTCTTATATCTAAACAAAGCAGTATTAAGAAAACTATTAGTTTCACTAATCTATTTTTAAAGGGTTTAGAAAATTTATTACTTTTCTGTTTAGTCATACATATATAATGAAATATTTACTTGTATTTAAGTATAAATTGAGAGGTACAAAGATTATTTAAATAATTATTTTAAAATGATTATTATTCCCTTAAAATAATTATTAATTCATTTTTAGATTTTACTAACAGTTACACAGTAAAATCTTAAGCAATAAGGCTTTATTATAGTATAAATTTTGCCATGAAAGGAATTAAAATGGGTAATGTGCAAGAGCCAGATAACATGAATTCTAGAATAATACATACTTAGATATGAGTCCCAGATCTGACATTGTCAATTTTCATAAAGAGTAAAGGTTTCCTTTGATGTGGTGGTGGTGCTGGTTATTAATAATTACCCAAAGGAAAGCTCATCTATGATTTCAGTATGTAAAACTCCTGTGGATGTTACTTTTTTATTGAAGATGAGCTGAAGGAGAGTATAAAAATCAAAATCATTGCCATGGAGTTGAAATTAACTCATAGCTGACTCATTCTACTGGATTTTTAAGGCTATCAACTGTACAGGAAGAAATTTTCCCTGGAAATCCACATTTAGAATACATCCAATTAAATATGTTAGTTTTAACTGCAGAAAGAAAATTTGCCAGCATAAAGACAAATAGTCCCAACTTTGAGTGGCCATAGACTAAAACACTGTCTATTCCTGTCTAATGCTCACGAACGTTTCTGTATTTGAGTCTGTTGTTAAAGCCATTTTGGCAATCCATCTTTACTAAAAGATTTCCTTTTCTTGCTATCTACAAAAGCATGACCTTCTTCCCTCCTGATAATATATCAAAAATATTGCAATCATCTCTTCTAAGATCTTTGTGGCATATTTATCCAGAATAAATTTGGTTGCTATTTGGCAGTCTGACACCATAACTAAAAGTCATTAATTCTTCTCCACTTTTCCTTATTTATTGCGGAACTTTCACATAAACAAACATAAACATAAAGCAACTGGAAATATGGACATGGGTCAGGCTTACTTTCATCTGCAAAGTAATAATTTTGTTTTTAATTCTTTGAAGGGATCTTTTGCAACATGTTAATTGTGATGGTTGAAAATACCTCTAGGCTCAGATTTCAGGAACAACCCTTCTCATTATGCTGCAGTATAGGCCCACCCAGAAACCTTACTCTGACTTAAAATAAAGGGAAAAAATGTAATTTGAAGATTTAAACCTTCAGTTCATGAATCTTAAGAGCTTTTAGGGCATAAGACAGATTGCCTGATAGCATGGTTTGAAATAAAGTATATATTTGTAGGACAAAGGTTTCACCTGTCCATAGAGTTGCTATGAGTTGTAGCCAAATCAACATCATCTAGCACACAATAATTTATTTTCATCAACTTTTGCAATTATGAATGTTGAGAATAGCATTAGAAATATCTATGACTGGTAGGTGTAACACAGAGACATTTCATATACTACTCTTTATACAGAGAGTTCTAGTGGCTTAGTGGTAAGGAGCTGTGTTGCAGACTCAAAGACATGTGGTTCGAATCTACCAGCAGCTCTATGAAAGAAAGATGGACAATGTCCTTCTGTGTGAAAACCTGACGGATAGGCAACTATGTATTGATTCTGACTCAGTATATAATAAATTTTTATGAAAATTGTGAATATATTACTTTTATTATGACTTAATTGTTTTGTTTACTGGATACATCATTTGTTCCTGCTATTTGCTTGATTATAAAAATGAAACAAAACAATACACATATATTATCAAATTGTGTTTGAAATATTTTTCTGTATTTCAAATTTTTCCCTCCAGTTTGTGTCATTTATATATTGGGTAAAAATATTCAGTGAAGGTATTTATACACTCATCAAACTTGTAGAGTTTTAAAATACATGTAAATTAAAATTTGTATTATTTGAATAAAAAGAAATTGAGAAGGTACAACAGAATAAAGAAAATATGACCAAAAGCTGAACTGCTTACAACTGAGATGATTCACGTTAACAAATTAGAAGACATAATGCTCTTCCAATAAAATGCTCCAGTAAAATTCTCACTAGCTTGTAGTTTCTCTTTCTCAAATTGCTTTTTTAGGCAGAACTGCCTCATAGCTGCCACACTAGCAGGTTTTCAGGCCACCAGAGCTCCCTTAGCAGATTTTCAGAGGCTGTAAATTACACAGAGGAGATTGTCCATCTATCTCCCAAAGAGCAAATGGTAGACTTGAACTGCACACTTTTTGGTTGGCAGCATACCTCCTTGCCTACTAGGCCACCAAATTTCCTTACCTCATAGTGTTATCATTATTGTTAGGTACTATCCAGTCGAGTATGACTCATAATAGTCACAGGAACAATAGATCTGAACCTTCTCTTCTGTGCCATCTTCATCATCTCTAACATAGTTGAACACACTGCTGCAATGACTGTGTGAGTCTACCTCTTTAAGAGTCTTCCTCTCTTTGACTGACCCTCTGGCTTTCCAAGGATGATGTTTCTTTCCAAGGAATATCCTCTTGTAGAAACACACCCAAAATATGTGAGATGAAACTTTACCATCCTTGCTTCCAAAGAGCACTCTGATTGTACTTTTACCAAGACATATCTGTTTGTTCTTTTTGCAGTCCATAGCATGTTCAGTACTGTTCCCCAATACCAAAATGCAAAGCCAACAATTATTTTTCTGTCACTCTTATTCACTGTCCAGCTCTCAGATGCATAACAAGTGATTGAAAGACAATGGGCTGAATCAGGCACACATTAGTCTTCAAATTGACATCATTGCTCCTCAGTAATTTGGAGAGGCTCCTGAGCAGCTTTGCCCAAAGCAATACATCTGATCTGTCTGCTGGTACCATGGGTATTGATTGTGAATCCAAGTAAGATGAAGTCATTTGCAATTTGAAGCCTCTCTCAAAAGATTGTTCAATCTTCAACATCTATATTGATGTTACTTATTGATCCAGTGGTGAAGATTTGTTTTCTTGCTATTGAGATATAACTCATATTAACGGCTGTGGTATTTGATCTTCTGCAGGAAGATTTTCAAGTCTTCCTCACTTATACCAAACAAGGTTGTAACATCTATATAATACAGGTTAAGAGTCTTCCTCCAATCTTATGCCACATTTTTCTTCACTGAGTCCACCTTCTTGAATGGTTTCCTCAGCATAAATATTGAATAATATTGAATAGGTAAGAAGAAGGATAAAGCCCTGGCACACACCATAACTATGTTGTTGTTGTTGTTGTTGATTGCCTTCAAATCAAGTACAACTCATAGTGACCCTATGAACAAAATACCTGAAGCCTTTCTATAACTATCAACATTTATCAAAGTTCATAGTTTCCAGAGGCATGTTGTTTAGGAAGTGGATGCCACTCCTGCTTCCATAGTGACCCTACTATATACAACATGGAAAAAAAAAACCCTACCACAAAAAAACCCCAAACAAACAAGTCTAATCAAATGCCATCTTTACAGTCTCTGCTGAGGTTAAGTAGATTGACATCTGTGTCATCTCATTTAGGATCTTCATCTCTTGCTAAATGCTTAGCAGTTCTCTGTAAATTTGTTTTTCCAGTCATTTAAAAAATGTTATCCAGCACAATTTAACCTGTGTGTAATATTAACTGCATTGATAGATAATATCTGCATTGGCTTGGGTCAACTTTTTCAGGAATAGACACAAATATCAATCGCCTTCAATCAAACGCTTATGTCATAGTGAGTAATGGAGTTCACGGCTAACCCAAAGATAGCACTTCTCTGGCATTTGAAACCCACCTGCAACTCCATGGGAAAAAATGAGAAATCTCCTTCCATGATATTTACAGTATCTGAAAATCTGCTTGAGGGTCATTTATGAGTCAATTACTATTTGACAAAAATGCACTTTTGAATAATCAGTCAATTGACCAGATGTATTTCAAATTTCTTCGCATAGATGAGTAAGCATGTTTAAAAAGGTCAAGAGATATGGGAGGATTGTCATATCTGACATTTATCAACATGACAGGATGAAACCATCCCCTTTCACAGCATCACAAATACAAAACCAATTCCCATGAGGTCAGACGTGCCTTCCCCACCCACCACACTCCTATGCCTCTTTCTACTCATCTCAACACTAATCATATTGCTTTGTTGGGCCCCAAATGTGATATGATAGGTCACAGAGCACACAGAATCATATTGGAGAGTTAAAAGATTGTAATAACAGAATACAATCAAGACAGATCCAGAAATAAGCACATAGGCACCTCAGCATTGAACCTTGTCGCTAGAAGTATTCCCAAGTTCTCAGTTTTGCTATTATTAGCTTCCCTCCACGATTGTCCAACATATTCTCAGTCCTGCCAGTATTGTCTTTCCAGTCCCAATCCAAAGTACCATCTCAACTCAGTTCTCAAATTCAGCTGTTGCCGCTGCTGGTGTCCTGAAGAATGTCTTACATTTCCCCACCTCCTCCTTGGCAGGATGGGAAAGGTCTTTTTCCTCTTTTCTGGCTGAAGAAGATTCTGTTATCTATAGGTAGATCTATTCAATTTATAGGCAAGACTAGCCAATTCTTTCGTACTTTGTTCAGACAAATGGTAGATAGCCAGCCTTTTTGTAAAGAAGCCAATGCACCCCATCCACATTGTCCTATCCTTCACATGGTGAGTCATTGTGCTTATTGCCAATAAAATAATAATTTAAAACGAAACAACTTGATTGTGGTTTACTAAGGATGACAGAGAATTGATGCCTTGGAGTTGTGGTGCTGGAGAAGAGTCTTGAGCACACAAAGGATCACCAAGAAAACAAATAGGTCTGTTTTGCAAAGGGTGAATCTAAGTTTATCCTTAGAGGATATGATTTTGAAACTCTGTCTCACATACTTTGGGCATGTGGCCAGGAGTGACCAGTCCTTGGAGAAGGACATCATGTTTGGAAAGGTGGAGGAACAGTACAGGAGAGGAAGACCCCAGACGAGATGGACTGATAAAGTATTTAAGGCAATGGGGGTAGGTGTGTTGGAATCTGTGAGACTGGCTCAGGACAGGAAAAGTTTCAGAGTTGTTGTGCATAGGGTTGTTATGAGATGCAGGTGACTCAAAGACACATGACAACATCAACAAAACCACTTATTTGTCAATTTGTCAAAGTTTAGTGGTTTGGTGTGGCTGTGATGCTGTAAGCTATGCTACCTGTACATAAATGTCTCTACCTTTAGAAGAGAGACTTCAGGGGAGCTATTTTGAATTGGATAATCATATACTGCTAATGACAAATGAAGAGGAATGCCATTGCTTCAATAATGAAAGTGAGTAGTTCAAGATCTCTTCTGAAGTACAATGTTGTCAGTGATAGAATATCTGTGTGCATAAAGGGAAGATCTGTTGATACAAAAATTGTTCAAACTTCCCATCTGCTATCAACGTCAGAGAAGAAGTAATTGATTTCTGTCAACTTTCTGCAGTACGAAATTGATTGAACATGAAGTCAAGACATATTAATAATAATTAGTGATTAGAATGCAAAAGTTGCAAAAAAAGTAGGATTGGTAGTTGGGAAATATGGCCTGGGTGATAGAAGTGAAGCTGAAGAATGAATGTATGATTCAATTTTATACTATGAGTGACTTATTAATTGCAATACCTTTAAATAAATAAATAAGCAATGATTATACAATTTAACTTTCCTGGTAAAATGCACAAGTAATCAAATATACTCTATTTATGGAAGGAGATTGTGGAGAAATTCAATATGATCAGTCAGCATAAGACTAGGGGCTGACTGTGGAACAGATCACCCATTGTTCAAATTAAAGCTAAAGAAAATGAAAACAAAATCTAATCTCAAATATATCCCAAATAAATTTAGAGACCTTTGAAAGAATAAATATGTTATGTTGAATACTAACCACCAGAGACCAGACAAATTGTCATACGTGAAGTCATACGTGAAGAAAGATCATTAATAAGACAAGAAAGAAACAAGACCACAATGTGTATCAACAGAGACTCTGAAATGTGCTTTCAAATACAGAGAAGATTAAGTAAAAGAAATAAATGAAAAAGAGAACTAAAGAGAAGATTTCAAAGCATGGCTTCAGAAGATAAAGCAAAATATTATAATGAAATATACAAAGACATGGGGTTAGAGAACCAAAAGGAATGACTTTGATTTTGGTTGGCATTTCTCAAGCTGAAAGAACTGAGAAAAAAATTTCAAGTTTCTGGTTAAGTCTTTACTGAACCACAAAAAAGAAAATCAGGAATATTTGTTTTAGGTTTCAATTGAGAAAGTAAAGTTTGATCTATGACAAACTATCACATATTGGGAAGGAAATTGTTAGATGTCAGGTAACACTTTTTAACGCACCATAGCTCTCTATCTAAGAAATTTTGGTGGCACAAAGATTAAACACTCAGTTGCTAAATAAAGGTTAGTAGTTCAAACTTAGCAGTACTCTGTAGGAGAAAAGTCTTGCAAATTCCACAAAGATTATAGCCAATAAAACAATATGATGTGGTTCTGCTCTGGCAGAATACACTTGAGGCCAACAACAACAGTGATAACATAGATGGAGTTAACTTAAGTTTTACAAGCTTACATTCTCTTTAAAAAAAAATCAAAACTACAAACTTCTTAAAGTAACAGAAAGAATTGAGACGAGAATATTTAAACATAAGAAAAAGAACTGTTATCTTTCTTACAAAATTTTCATTTTATTAAACAAAATGGATAATTATCTATTGTATCTCTTTGTTTCAAAATAAATTAACTATCAAGGAAGGTCATATGAAGTAGAAATTAATGAATACAGTTATCAGGAACACTTTACACTATTGAAGAGAGAAAGGATGGAGGTGAACTTATTTTCATTATTGTTATGAGCCAGCAAGTCAGAACAGACTCATAGTCGACCCTCCATCAGGTTTGCAGAAACTGTAAATTTCAAGAAATGAGATTGTTCATCTTTCTCCCACAGAATGACTGGTGGATTCCTTTGAAAACCTGCCTTTGGTTTGGCAGTGTAACTCTTCACCACTGAGCCCCCAGAGTACAAGCTTATTTACTGTTTAATTATGAATTACTTTCTTAATTATCAAAACTTGTTCCTCAAGTATAAAAATGGAGATGTTAGTACTCAAATAAACATTCTGTAAATTGACCAAATGATAAAATGAGAAAGGTGAGGATGCCAGGTGCAAAATAGATGGCACTGGTTCCTAGGGTGGGTAAAAATACTTCCTAGCTAAAATCTTCTGGAACAAAACTCACTAAAACCATCATTATTATTACTTAATAAATAAAAAAGAAATCTGCTCATTCAAACCTGGTAAATTACTAAATATGAACTCCAGGAATATGAGATTTATTTAGAAAATGCCGCTGAAAATCTTAAAACCGATTCCTTGTATATGGATCAAAAATCACTTCTTAAATC
Source organism: Elephantulus edwardii (assembly GCF_000299155.1). NCBI lineage: Eukaryota > Metazoa > Chordata > Mammalia > Macroscelidea > Macroscelididae > Elephantulus > Elephantulus edwardii. Next base: position 5,091,927 of record NW_006399834.1, on the reverse strand, counting down.
TTAATGACTCTTTCCAATTTACCTTTCCTTTAAAGGTTGCCTTGAAACAGAAGTCACATGAGATGTGGGTAACATAAATTTACGCCTAACATTAATTTCATAAGTATTATTTGATAGTTGCACTAAAATAGTTTTCCTCTTTTCTGTGCAATGGCAAATTAAGTCAAAACCTTTCCTGCTCTCTGAAGTGATGAATTAGTTTTTGATTTATCTTTTGCCTTGAGTTTTAAGAGAACACACTTTTTTAAGTGGTTTGAACATTCTAGTAATTTTTAACCTTTGCCAAATCTAAATTGATTATGGAAATTTACAATTAACTGATTAGAAATGAAAAGAATTTTGGCAATCACCTACTTTCTCACAGCTCATTCTAAATTGACCCCAAATTGTTGGGTTTTTTAACATATATTTATCACTTTTAAACGTGTTAATTGTGTTGCAAGCACTGCAGCTGGGATTAATTTAGGGAGTTTGAATTGCCTTCCCTACAGCTGGTGAACACTGAAGCAAAACTGTGAAATACGCTTTGCTAAAAGACTTAGACATTTTGTAGTGTTAATTATTCAACCTTTCCTTCAGAATTCCTTCTCTGAGTAGATTGGTTCTAAATTATAAAAAGAATTTTATGTTTCTTATTCTAAGAACAAGAATATGACATTTGGTTGTTTACGATGTTGGTTTTATGTGTATTCTCTCCTAGTTTAATGTCTAAAACTAGGAAATATTATGAGGGAGTACATTCAAATAAAAATTGACACAGGAAAAACTCATTCATCTATTTCAGTTAGACTAAAATAAAGAGGGGAAATTTATCTTTGAAACTTCTTCACACTTCTTTATCTCAAAGGTATGAGTCACTACTTTGTAAATCATTGTTTTAGCACCTTAATCCTCTTTTTTTTGAAAAATCTCTCTGTTTATGTTAGTGGATACCTAAAAATATATAGCATAAATTCTTTATGATTTGTTTATAAGTGCAGCTTTATTAGATTTACTTTATATGATTTATATATATCCACCCTAAGAATAAAGAGCTTTGGTGACATAGTAGATACAGAGTTGAAAAGGAGTTGCAATGTCAACCCAATGCATGTGGTCTGAATTCACATGCTGCTCCATCAGAGAAGATTGAGGTCCACAGGAGAAGGATGGGTAATCTCCTCCCAAGTGATTTACAATATCTGAAAACTTACTGGAGGGTCTGCTGTGCATTAGTTCTTAATTAAAGGCACTAACTAAACTAACCCTCAGTAAACAAATTAACCCTAAGGAGGTAAATCCACTGAATTAGGATTAATAATTTTAATTGATTTTCAATTTTTGCCTCAGATTTTAAAATATTGCATATAATTGTGTATAAGTACTTCCTTGAGTGATGTGGAGTAAGAGCAAAAAAAAATAGAGTATAAGCTATCTCTGATGACATTTTGAAAATTGGAATTGTATCTAGAGGTTTTATTGGGATATACATTTTTAAATACATTTGTGATTGAAGGGTGATCCCATCTAGTGCAGAAATTATTAAAGAAAATTATTAATATAATGCACAAGTTAACCCTTGTGGAAGATTATTTAAATGTAGCTAGAATAGTAAGCCCTCAGGAAACTTCCAGAAATTGAAATGAGATTTAGAAGCAGGTCTAGCTACTCTATTCAGTCACCTAATTATAGCAGAAACGACAAAATGCTAAGGAGCAAGAGTGTAATTTTGCGGTTATGATGTCCCTGACCCAATTGATAATATGGTCCATCATCTCATATGCATGTAAAAGTGAAAAAAAGAATAAGAACAACCAATGAAGACTTGATCCCTTTAAATGATCATGTTGGCAAAGAATATCTGACAGCCATGAGCTACTAACAGAAAAAACAAATTTGTCTGCTTGTTATTAAGTGCCACTCAGTTGCCTAACACCTCACAGGGACCTCCTGAGCCACAGATCAAAATTTTGCCTCATCACATGCTACCTTAACACTGTCATCCACATTCAAGTCCCTTATTGCAGTGACTGTGTAAATTCATAACATTTAAAGTCTGGTCTGACTCTTTTTCCAAATGCTTGATCCTCCTGTTAAAATGTCCAAAGTATGTAATACAAATTTCACTATCCTTGACTCTAAGGAGTACTTTGGCTGTACTTCCTCGAAAAAGAGATTGGCTTGATTTTTTGCAGCCCATGGCCTAGTCAATACTTTTTTCCAATACCATAATTCAAAAGTATCTTTAATCTTCTATAATAATTATCCAGTTTTCACAAGCATATGAGTTGAATTGAAGATATCATGGCTTGGCCCAAGTGCACTTTGGTCTTTAAATGGGTACTTATACACTTGACAGCAGATTTTCCCAATTTAATGCTTCTTTTGATATCTTGATTGCTGTTTCCATGGATTCAATGTGGATTCAAGAACAGTGAAATTGTTGACAAGGTCAATCTTTTCTCCATCTGTCATGATCGTGCTTATTGGTCCAATTGTGAGGATTTTTTTCTTTTCTTAATGTTAATATATAATCTATATTGAGCTTCAAGTCTTTTTAATTTTCTGCAAGCAAGGTTGTCAAAATGGTAGCTAATCTAGTAAATCATGATTTATTTGTTACCTCTTTCTGAAATGCAATGAAGAAGAGGGAGGGAAGGACCATTAGTTGGGAAAAAAATGGATTTGGTGACAGAAATGACATTCTAGAGACATGATAAAATTTTGTACAATCAATGACTTACTCTTTGCAAATATCTTTTTTTAACAAAACATAAACAGCAGTGACATATACAAACAACACTGGAATCAAATTAATTACATGTGTGAAAAAAAATTAATAGATGTAGCAGCTCACTATCAGCAGATAAAGCTAGGCCAAGGACTGGTGACACATAATCATCAAATACACACGTACGAATTCTAATTGAAATTGATGAAAATGATATAAGATTATAAAAAATTAAAATTATAAAACAAGAACAAAACAACTCTATCCCACAAGCATTTACAAACCATCTTAAGAATAAATTAGATACTTTGAACACTCGCGATTGAAGATTAGAGGAGTTGTATGATGACATTAAATATATTATACATGAAGAAGCAAAAAGATATTACAAAATGGACGTTAGATACACCCTGAAAATTGTAATAGACAGTGCTGTTGTGGTTAGGTGCCATTAAGTCAGTACGACTCATAGCTACCCTATGAACAAAAATATCTGAACCCTGTTCTGTCCTGTGCCATCTTCACACTTCTGACACACTAGAGCCCCTTGCAGCAGCCACCATGTCTATCCACCTGACTGAGGGTCTTCCTCTCCCTCACCAACCTTCCACCCTTCTCAGCATCATGTCATTCTCCAAGGAATAGCACCTCCTAACAACATGCCCAAAGTATGCGAAGTCTCATCATTCTTGCCTCCAAAGAGCACTTCATCGTCACCTTCTCCAAGACCTATCTGTTTGTTCTCTTGGTTATCAATGGGATGTTCAGTGGTCTTTACTGACTAGACAATATAAAGGGGGGGGAGGGGGGACGGAGAAGAAATGCTGAATTAAAAAAATATAGAGAAATAGTCAAAGGTTATGTTGAAAAATGTGCAAAGAGGTAGAGATATAAAACAAAAAGGGAAGAACACATTTGGCATTTCTCAAGTTGGAAGAATTGAAAAATTAATTCAAACTTTGAGTTGCAATATTGAAGGATTCTGTTGGGGGGAAAATCTTGAATGATGCAGGAAGCATCAAAAGAACATGGAAAGGGGTAAAAAAGAACATGGGGGGAGGGGTGGACAAGGAGCAAAGTGTGAAACAAGAAATGGATAGAACTCCAAAGTCTCTGCAAACATTCATTAAAGTAAAAAAAAAAAAACATGGAAGGAATGCACAGAGTCCTGTATCAAAAAGAGAATGGTAAAGAAGGAAGAGGTTGAAGCTACTCTGAAGGCTTTGGCAAAACATAAACCCTGGATTTTATAGAATACCAACTGAAGTGTTTTAGGAACCAAATGCAACCCTGTTTTTGCTCATTAGGCTCTCTGAACAAATATCGAAGACAGTTTCACGTTACTGAAAGTGATCTATATTTGTTCCCATTCAAAATGATCTGACAGGATGTGGAAACTACCGAACAATATATCTAATATCACATGGAAGTAAAATCATGCTGTAGGTTATTAAAACCCATTAGAACAGCACATTCACAGGGAATTGCCAGAAACTCAAGTTGTATTCATAAGTGTCTGTGGAAGAAAGGATATCATGACTGATGTCAGATGGATCTTGACTGAAAGTAGAGAATACCAGAAATAATTTACTTGTGTTTTATCAATTATGCAAAGATATTTGTGTGGATCAGAACGAATTATGGATAACATTGAAGAGAACATGAATTCTAGAACACATAGTTGTATTTATGTGCAAATTAGACCTAAACCAAGAAGCTGTTCTCTGAATAGAAAAAGGAGCTCTGAGATTAAAAATCAAGATAGGCATGTGTCAAGGCTGTAGCCTCCCTTTGTATTTATTCCATGAGTATTCTGAGCAAATAATTTGAGAAACTGGACTATATGAAGGAGAATGTGGCATCAAGACAGGTGGAAGACTCATTGACAACCTACTTTATGCAAATGACATAACCTCTGGCTGAAAGTGAATAGGACTTGAAACACTTGGTGTTTAATATTAAAGACTGCCACCTTCAATATAGATTATATCTCAGCATCAACAAAATGAAAATTCTCACCATTGAACCTGTGGGTAATAAAAAAAATGGAGAAAAGTTTGAAGTTGTCAATGATTTAATTTTACTTGGATCCCCAATCAATACCCATGGCAACAACAGTCAAAATTTTTGAAAAAAAACAACCCAAAACACATGTTTGGAAAATCTGCTGTCAGAGGGCTCTTCAAATTGCTAAAGAGCTAAATTTTAGCTAAATTGCTAAAAATATCCATTTTAAGACAAAGGTACCTCTGATCCAAATCTGGCTTTTTAAAAATTCTCTTATGTATCTGAAAGCTAGACAATGAATACGGATGACAAAAGAATAAATTCCTTTTAATTGTGATTTTGGAGAAGAGTACCAAATAGCCAAAGGACTGCCAAAAGAATAAATAAGTCTGTCTTGGAGGGAATACAACTAAGTTGTTAATTATGAGAAGGGATGGGAAAATACTGTGTCACATACTTGGCGTATCTTGTCAGGAAGAACCAATCTTAGGACAAAGGCATTATTCTGTGAAAAACAGAGTCAAAACAAAGGAAGAAAACCCCTGAGAAGATGGTTTGACCTAATAATTGTAACAATGAGCATGGCAGAAATAGTAAAGACGGAAAAGGGCAAAGTTCAGGATAGAGCAAAGAAAAGAAAAGAGCAAAGTTCAGACCTGTAGTTCAAAGGGTCACAATGAGTCATATTTGACTGGACAGGATGATATCTAGCAACAGCAACATTCTCTTTTCATGCAGTTCAAATGCACCAGCTGTTTTGCAGGAGAAGGATGAGTAATCTCTTCCTGTGCCCTTAACTGCCTCTGAAAAACTACTGGAGGGGAAGCTGTGTGTTAGTTCAGACTAGACAACACATAACCACAACTACAACTACAACAATAACAACAACAACAACAACTCTATTTTACATATATTTCATTGGAAAAAATATGAATTTTTCTTCTTGTTTCATCTTCTGCTTCTGGAGAAATTGTTAAATATGACAGTTAACCTGTCCTCAGATGAAGACTCTGAGGACACGTATACTAAAAAGAGATAACTAATAACTAGATAACAAGAAATGAGAATAAAATAAAGACTATATTAGATTCCAGCTGCAGCACAAAGTCCCTTTGTCCCTTTGCCATTATGGTCTAGTGGACTAAAACCATACCACATCTTATATATGTGGAATCCTAATCAAATAAACTAGCAATTTTACAGGATAAAGATGGGCAATCTCTTCTGGAATTTATAGCCTTGAGAACTCAATGGAAGATCAGCTATGATTCAGTTCTAACTTAAAGGCAGTAAGTTTGAACTTAAAATATGAAAAACACTAGGTAGACTCCCAAGGCTCTACAGTAAATCCATGGTTTTTATAGTTGCATACTAACCATTGTTCAAAAGGCATCACTTCATATGCTCATAAGCACTGATTGCCTGAAAATAGACTATTAAGCTTGTAAGAAAAGTCCATCATACATTATATTTTATCAGATATATAGGGACATAAGGTTCAATGAGTAAAGCAATAATTGATTCATTGTATGTTCAACTGACATACAATGTTCAGTACAGTATTTATGCCATAGTTCACAGATGAATTACTATGACCCAGGTTTTTATGTCGGCTATGACTTTGTTGGCTGGGCTCTATGAGGAGAAATGTGGGGTCAGGATTGGTGGACGATTTATCAACAATCTGCGTTATGCGGATGATACAACCCTGCTTGCTGAAACTGAGGAGGACCTGAAGCGCCTGCTGCAGAGTGTCAAGGACTGCAGCCTGCAATATGTATTGAGGGTCAATGTCAAGAAGGCAAAGATTCTCACCACTGGACCAATTGGCAGCATCAGGATGGATGGTGAAGAGATTGAGATTGTACACAGCTTTAGTTTGCTTGGCTCCATAGTCAACAGTCTTGGCACCAGCAGCCAGGAAATTAAAAGGCGCATTGCCATGGGAAAGTCTGCTGTTAGGGACCTCTCCAAAGTGCTGAAGAGCAGTGGTGTCTCTCTGGAGACTAAGGTGCGTCTGATACAGGCCATAGTCTTCGCAATCACCTGTTATGCATCAGAGAGTTGGACAATGACCTAGGAGGATAGAAGGAGAACTGATGCCTTTGAGCTGTGGTGCTGGAGAAGAGTACTGGGAATACCATGGACTGCTAGGAAAACAAATAGATTTGTCCTGGAGAGGGTTAAACCGGGTGGCTCCTTGGAGGCAAGGATTCTGAGGCTCCGTCTAACTTACTTCGGACATGTAGTGAGGAGAGACCGGTCCTTGGAGAGGTACATCATGCTTGGGAGGGTGGAGGGACGGCGCAGGAGAGGAAGGCCCTCTATGAGGTGGATTGATTCAGTGACTGGGATAATTGGGATGGGAGTGTCAGAGACAGTGCGATTGGCACAGGACAGAGCGGAGTTTAGGGCTGTTGTACATAGGGTCGCTATGAGTCGCAGGCGACTTGACAGCACATAACAACAACAAACAACAACATGACTTTGTCAAAGACTTTCTTTACTTTTTCTGGGTACTTTCACTGGTTTACTCTAATTTTATTATGTTAATATTTTGTGAAAGATTATTAAAGTTTATTAATGCTAGTCTCAAATAAATGTGGATTTAAATCCAATTTCCCTATTCATATAATATTCTAAATTACATTGTGATTGTTGTTAGGTGCTGTTGAGTGTATTACAACTCATAGAGAATCTGTAAACAACAGAGCAACAATTTTTGTCTTTTCCTGCACCCTTTGTGGGATCTCTGCAGTCAACATGTCATTCATTTCCTGTTGCTGCTGTTGTGAAGTTGATTCTGACTCATGGTAGCTTCTTGAGTTCAGATGAATAGCTCCACTGGGTTTGATTTTGGCTGTTTATTTTTAGATTACTTGTTTTTTACTGTGATTTGAGTAAAAGTTTACAAGGTCAATTGATTTCCACTCAACAATTAATAACATTTAATCTTAGAATTTTTATTATGTTATATATAAAGCAGTTGTATTCTCACTACTTCTTCCCTGCAGGTCTTGCTTCCTTAAGACTTTCAAGCCTGTGACCTTTCAGTATATCACCATTGGTTTCTGGGTTGACTTGACCCTAAAGTTTCGTCAAATAGTTGAATATTTAACTGATCCTACTACTCAGGGATTCTCAAATTAAGTTGAAAGAATGAATTCTTTTGTAAAGTCTATATGAAAAGGAAGGAATTATTTTATAATCTTTCTATAATTGCTTTCCAATAATAGCTAATTATTTGCTGAAAGTTCACTGTATGTCAGATAGTGTGATAGTCATTTTCATTTGAAGTTCAAGAATAGTCCTCAAAATAATTCTATTAAGGAAGTATTATTTCTGTACTCCTTTAGAAAAAAAATACTGAGGATTAGAAGTTGACAGAGATCACATTTATTTAGTAAGCTTTTAAAACGTGAGAGAGTGTGGCTCTGATTACCAATGAATTATTTCCAAATTAATTAATTATTTTTTAATTCATAAAGTATGTGTCAAATCTACACAGTTTAGTTTTGCAATAATTTTAACATGGAAATGCATTATTGCAAGAATAAAATCTAAGAATTTTTGTAAATGAACACAAGCTGGTCAAAGGGCAGACAAGTAAATAACGAGTCATAGTAACCCAATGAAGAACAGATTTAAATAATGTTCTATCCTATGCCATCATTTTCATATCTTGTATACTTGATCCTACTGCAGCAACCACTGTCAGTCCATCCTATCGAGTCTTTCTCTCCTTTGCTGACCCTCAGTCTTCTCAAGCATGATGTTCTTCTCCAAAGAATAGTTTCCCTTAACCACATGCCCAAAATAAGTGAGATGAAACTTCACCCATCCTTACCTTGAAGGAGCACTCTAATTGCATTTTTTAAAAGATGAATATATTTGTTCTTTTGACAGTCCGTGGGAGACTCAGCACTGTTTGTCAATAATACATCTCAAAGATACTTATCCTTCTTCTATCATCTTTAGTCATTGTCTAGATCTCAAATGAATATCAGGTGATAGAAAACACCATTATATTAATCAGCTAGCACTGCTTCTCTTCAATACTTTGGAGAAGTCCCTGACAGCATAAGTTCACAGTACAAAATGCCTTTTGATTTCTCAACTGCTGGTACTAATAATATTGGCTGTGAATCCAAGCAAGATATATAATCATTGACAACTTCAAATCTTTTCTCCATCTACCATGATGTTGCCTGTTGGCTCAGAGGTGAGGATCATTTTTTTAATTTTATTTTGAGATATAACCCATAGTGTAGTCTATAATCTTTGATCTTCTGCAACAAGTGCTTCAAGTCCGTCTCACGTTCAGAAAATAAGATTGTTTCATCTGCATATCAAAGTTGTTGATTAGACTTCCTTTTCTGTCCAGGGCAGCATCTGTTTGTTCAAATATGTCAATTGGCATTTCATCAACTCCTGAAGCTTTATTTTTTTGTCACATACTTCAGAGCAGCCTATACATCCTTTTTATCACTATTGCCTCTTTATCAAATTCTTGTTCTGAAATTTTTCTGTGTGTGCCAATATGTCTTTGTACAGTGACTCCATAGATTCCTCTCCATCTTCTTTTAATGCTTCCTAGATCACTCAATATTCTATCCATAGCATACTTAAATATTGTAACTTATGGCTTGAATTTATTCTTTAATTCCTTCAGCTTAAAAAATGCTGGGCAAATTTGACCTTTTGATATTCCAACTTCAGCTCTTTGCACATTTCATTCTAATACTTTGCTTTGTCTTCCCAAGCTGCCCTTTGAAATCTTCTATTCAGCTCCTTCAACTTCTTGATTTTATCCCTTTACTTTGTCTTGTCAGTACTCGAGTGCAATATTCAGAATCACTTCTGACATCCATTTTTGTCTTTTTTTCTTTGTAATGACCTTCTTCATTCTTCATGGATGATATTCTTGATATCTTCCCACAGTTCATCTGGTCTTCTCTCATTAATGTTCAAAATCTCAAACTTGTTCCCTGGTTATTTTTTAAATTCATGTGGGACAGACTCAAGAGGAAATTTTTATTCCTTTGGATTTGATTTTACCTTCTTTACTTTTAATTTGAACTTGCATATGAGTAGTTAATGGTCTATTCCACAATCAGTTCCTGGCTTAGTTTTTACTGCTAATGTTGAAATGTTCTCCAATAATTCCTTCCACTCATATAATTGATCTGATTCCTGTGCAAACCATCAGGTGAAATATATGTGTGTAGCATGTCTTTATCTTTTGTATAAAAGGTATTTGCAAGGAATAAATCACCGATTGTGTGAAATCCTCTCATTTTATCCTACCCTCATTTCTGTGACTAAGTCTATGTTTTTTGAGTATTGATACCTCTTCCTGATTCCCAACTTTTCATTCCAGTCACTCATTATTATTAATACATTTTGGTTGTATAATTGGTTGATTTCTTACTGTAAAGGGTAGTAGAAATTAGCTACATGAATTTACAGATGTAAAACCATAATCTATGACTCAGATTAAGAAGACATAAAACTAGAATCCTTACTAAAAAATTATGGCAACATATCACCCAACAGCAATAGAAAAGATAAATAAGAAGGAAAACAAAATATTTCCGTTAAGGTTTGGGGAAATTGGAACTCTTACATAGTGTTGAGAGAATCCCAAAATGGCATAATTCACTGTAGAAGACAGTTTGTTGTTGTTGTTGTTATGTGCTGTCGAGTCATTTGCTACTCATAGCGACCCTATGTACAATGGCCCAAACCGTGCTCTATCTTGTGCAATCTCATTGCCTCTGGCACACCCATCCCGATTATCCCAGTCACTGAATCAAACTACCTCATAGAGGGTCTTCCCCTCCTGCGCTGTCCCTCCACTCTACCCAGCATGATGTCCTTCTTTAAAGACCTGTCTCTCCTTACAAGATGTCCAAAGTATGTCAGACGAAGCCCCAGAATCCTTGCATCCAAGGAGCAGCCTGGTTTAAACCTCTCTACGATGAATCTGTTTGTTTTCTTGGCAGTCCATGATACATTCAGTACTCTTCTTCAGCACCACAGCTCAAAGGCGTCAATCTCCTTCTATCCTCCCTAGTCATTGTCCAACTCTCTGATGCATAACAAGTGATTGCAAAAACCATGGCCTGTATCAGGTGCACCTTAGTCTCCAGAGAGACACCATTGCTCTTGAGTACTTTAGAGAGGTCCCTAACAGCAGACTTTCCCATTGCAATATGTTTTTTTATTTCCTGGCTACTGGTGCCAAGAGTGTTGACCATGGAGCCGAGCAAACTGAAGCTGTGAACAATCTCAATCTCTTCACCATCCATCCTGATGCTACCGATTGGTCTAGAGGTGAGAATTTTTGTCTTCTTGACATTGAGCCTCAGTCCATATAGAAGACCAGTCCTTGACCCTCTGCAGTAAGTGCATGAGGTCTGTATTGTAAAATTGAAAATAGAAATATCATTTGATTTAGCAATGCTACTATTAGGCATATCTGATAAAGAAAAGAAAACTGAGATATGAATACATATGTACTTGGTGTGGAAATTAGAATTTTCATATATAATATAAATTATAGCGTTATTTACAATTTAATTAGCTTAACATCCATCAAGAGATTAAAGGATAAAAAAACTATGGCATATAAACATAATGGAATCCTATGTAATATTTAAGAACAATGAAGAATTTGTGAAAATTAATTACATAATCAATTAATTTCAAAGATATTATTGCTAAGTGAAATAAGGAAACCACAAAAGGGCAAATGTCATATGGGCATGTAATTATATGAAACGTTAAAGGAAAGTTTACACACAGAAAAAATCATTTTTAATAGTTGTCAGGAATGGAAAGAGAGGAAAACGAATGAATATCTAGATTTTTTTAAAAAAATCAACAAAATGGTAAGATGACCCTACCCTCTTAATTTGAGTATTTCACTATGAAATATCAATTACCAAAAGAAGACATCACGTTTGTTAAAACCATAGTTAGTGAAGGTAAAGAGGAGTTTTAGTGAAAGTACTCAATACAATGGTTGGAAGAATGGACTTATGCCTTGTGAAGATCATGAAGATAGGGCAAGATCGGCCATTATGTTCTTTTATAAGTAAGTGTCTGTGAGTTGGAGCTAACTCATTTGGAACTAGCAAAAACAAGCAAACAAACATGCAAAAACCTATTTCCAATGTTAAACTCACTATAGATCTCATCACAGAGCTAATGAAGGCCTGAATAAAGATTCAATCTATAGCTTTAAATTGAAGTCCAGAAATTTTACATTATAGGCATTACAGATTTATTTACATGAGAAGTTTTATATGACATCTCCCATACAATAAAAAACTGAATTTTTAAGTGCCGTTAAGTCAATCCTGACCCAAAGTTAAGTGTGTACAGCCAAATGAAACACTGCCCGGTCTTGTATTATTCTCACAATCATTGCTGTTTCAGGCGTTCATTGCAGCTGCTGTGTTAATACATTTTGTTATGTTTTTCTTTGTTGGTTTTTTTTTGTTTGTTCTTTTTTAAACCCTCTTCTTTACCAGTCTTGAAACCCTTCTTCAAATCTGTTTTTCTTGGTAACATGTACAAAGTATATGTGGTAGTATTTTGGCATATTCCCCTCTTAGAAGCATTCTGGCTGTGAAGCAGAGTTATTTTAGTTTTAATCTATTATACATAAGCTGACTGCAACTCACACTCACAGAGCAGTTGCTTTTTTAATAACATTTTTTTTTCTCAACTCATAAAGTTTATTGTCATTTACCTCACTTTTCCCATTAATTTTATCTGTATACATTATTCATTAATTTTATCTGTATACATTATTAATTAGAAAAGTTTTTTAAAACATGTATTAATATTTTCAATGCTAATTGAAATTAACTTTGAAATTCTTACTTTGAAATACAATCAAATTTTTAGCCTTGGACTATTGATATATTTCATCTCTCATAATGAGATTCACCCAGAGTTCCAATACTGTGTACTATTAAATAGGGTTTTTATTTATTCATCATTTTCATTATGAGTAATCTTCATGCTCAATATTTTAGTCATCTGAATAAATAGCAAAATTATACTGTACAATGTCATGAAAATGAGGTTAGTCTGTGTACAAGTGAAGTGAAAAGAGTTTCTCTCATCTCAGCTGAATATGTGAACTAATAAATAATGTAAGAAGAAAAGATTGGCTGCTGAAAATCAATTTCACTATCTAAAGTATATCAATAAGTTGAAAATATAGAGAAATTGTAATAAGGCCAGTCACTGCAGAAGTGAGAGTGAAAAATGTTGTAAGTTGAAAGCTAGAATTTTATTATGTATAGTATTAACACATCACATTTGGTCAAAAGATCATGCTCCATGTCAAACTTACTAGAATAAGGCATGAATCTCCAGAAAGCATTGTTGTAAATAAATCTACTGAGAAAAATTTGGAGAATCTTTAATTTTGTGTCTGAGTAGTTTTCCAAATTGCAATTTATTGCATGATATTTTTATTACTGTGTCTCCCGAATGGAAAAAAAATATGATGTAATATGTCACTTAAGAGGAATGAAATTATGAGCATTTTGTCTAACAGCACAATCTAGTTAATTTTTCACTTGTAAATGTTTATCTATGACGATAATCCTTTCCAGATCATATGTAAAAGCTACACAATTCACATTGCATATTAAATTACTTATACTCAATGGAAAGAAAATTTTCAGTGTAGAATGAAGTCTAAGTTAAATTCAGTCCAAGACGTACCACATAATGTGTATAATGAAAAGAGCATAGATTTAGTGCTTTTGCTTTGTTTCTAAATCATACTTACTTGAATTTGAAACATAGTTCATCTACTTATTGTAGGAAGGACTTCTTATATAATTAGATTGATAATGTAGGGCCAATATAAATTGAAGTGTCCTTGTTAAAATATATTTAGGAATTTTTAGGCAACGTTAAACTCATTGCCATGAAGTTGGAGCCAACTCATAGCTAACCTCTCAACATCATTATTGTTTGTTAGGTATAGTGAGTCAGTTTTAACTCGTACTGATTCTTTGCACTATAAAATGAAAAGTAGCCAAGTTTTATAACATCATCACAATTCTTGATGTTTGAACCTGTGTCAATCTCCACCTCTTTGAAGGTATTCTTTTTTAACCTACTCTCTACTTTAGCAAGTGTGATGTCATTGACCACGTCCCTCCTGACAATAGTTCCAAACTACATAAGACAAAGTGTTTGAACTCTTGTTTCTAAGCAGCATTCAAATTGTCTTACTTCCAAGAAAGACTGGTTCAGTCTTCAGAAAGTCTGGAGTATATTCCATAATTACCATCAACACAACAATTCAATGTTGTTGAATCTTCTGTTTTCCTTATTTATTGTCTAACTTTCTCATATATTATTGTTGTTATACTGTCCTGTTGAGTCACCTGTGCTTTATTCTGTGCCAATCTCACTGTCTCCAACACACCTACCCTGATTATCCCCGTCACTGAATCAATACACCTCACAGAGGGTCGTCCTCTACTGTGCTGTCCCTCTACCCTCCCAAACATAATGTCCTCCTTCAAGGACTGGTCCCTTCTTGTATGTCAGATGAAGCTTCAAAATTCTTGCCTCCAAAGAGCAACTTGGTTTAACCCTCTCTATGATGAACCTATTCATTTTCTTAGCAGTCCATATATTCAATACTCTTCTCCATCACCACAGCTCAAAGGCATCAATTCTTGTTCTATCCTCCCTAGTCATTGTCCAGCTCTTGGATGCATAGCAAGTGATTGCTAAGATCATGGCTTGTAAAAGGCACACCTTAGTCTCCAGAGTTACACCATTGCTCTTCAGTAATTTGGAGAGGTCCTTAACAGCAGATTTTCCCATCACAATATGTCTTTTAATTTGGTCTGAGTCAGTATCATTTTAGGCTTCATAGTGCAATTTTTCTTGACACGGATTTTCTTTTGACACAGATGTGCCAAACGTGGTAATTGTTACCCATGGTGGAAAGTGTTTGCTGGAGCTTCCCGACTAAAACAAGGCTGCAAGCAGGAGTGGCATCCACTTCCAAAATGGATGCCTCCGGGAACTCTATGAACAGTGCTCAGGCCTTTCGTTCATAGGGTTGCTATGAGTCACCTACAACTCAATGGCACCAAACAACAACAACAACAACAGTGCTATTTTTGCTTATTAATCATTTAAAGAAGTATTTTGTAACATAATTTTCCCAATATAACACACTATTTATTAATTGTTGTTTGCATGGGTGTTGATTGCATAAACCAAGTAAAATTATATCCTTGGAATTTAACAACTTTCACTCCTTCATCATAATGTTGCATATTTCTCCAGTTGCAAAGGATTTTGTTTTATGCTTAGATGTACTTTATACTTCAGTAAATCCTTGATGTTATGTCACTTTCAGTAAGCAAGTTTGCATTATTAGTTATGTTGTTGCTGTTATTAGGAAGAATTGGCCATCCACTTCTGAAATAACAGAATTTTGAAAACCCTATGTACAATAGAGCATATTTGGATTACCAGATATGGCAACTGAAGCTGAGCCCTCAATTTAGAGACACAAAGAAGGAGGGAGAGTTGTAAGCAGACACTAGTGATTGCAATGCCGAAATGAGAAGCTTGAAAAAACAAACAAACAAAGAAATGAGAAGCTTGACTCTAGTAAAATTAGACATTGTCAACAAAGGAACAGAATGCATAAATATTGACATACTAGATATTGATAAAACAAGATGGACTGATATGGGGCATTTTGAATCAGACAATCATATGATCTACTATGCTAGAGATGAAAAGGTGAGGAAAAATGGGATTAGACAAAAAAGTCATTTACAGATACATCTTGAAATACAATGGTGTGAGTGACAGGATAATAGCCATACACATACATGGAAGTCCAGTGAATATCACAATCATTCAAATATATGCACCAACAACCAGAGCCAAATAGAAGGAAATAGAAGATTTCTACGAATTTTTGCAGTAAAAAATGGATTAAACATGTAATCAAGATATATTAATAATGATGAGTGACTGGAATGCAATAGTTGGAAATAGGGAAGAAGGATCAGTAATCTGAAAACATGCTACCGAGTCACCTACGACTCATAGCAACCCTTTGTACACCATCTCTGAGCCCTGCCTTAGCCTGAGCCTGAACCAGTCTCACTAAATCTGGCACACCTACCCCCATACCAGTTACTATGGCAATCCATCTCATCTGGGGTCTTGCCTTCCTACTCTGTCCCTCCACCCTTCCAAGCATGATATCCTTCTCCAAGGACAGGTCCCTCTTGGTCAAGTGACCAAAGTATGTGAGACATAGCTTAAAATACCTGCCTCTGAGGAGAAACATGGTTTCATCCTTTAAGACAGACCTGTTTGTTCTCTTGGCAGTCACAACACTCAATGCTCAATAGTCTTGTCCAGCACCACAAAAAGGGCATCAGTTCTTCTTCTGTCATCCTTAGTCATCATTCAGCTCTTAGATACATAGCAAGTCATTACAAAGATGTAACTACCGGATCAAGTGTACCTGAGTTGCTAGACTGACAACATTATTCTTTATCACTTTGAGAAGTCCCTAACAGCAGATTTCTCTAATAAAATTCATCTCTTGATTTCCTGACTGCTGGTGCCAAGAGTGTTGATTGTGGAGCTGAGCAAGCTGAAATTGTTAACAACCTCAATCTCTTCTCCAGTTACTTCTGCCAATTGGCTCAGTCTTTACAGTCTTTGTCTTCTTGATAATAGTTTTAGTTCATATTGAAAACTACAGCCCTTGACCTTCCGCAGCAAACCCTTTAGGCCCTCCTTAGTTTTGACAAGCAAGGTTGTGGCATCTGCATAACGCAGGTTGTTGGTGAGTCTTCTTCCAATCCTGATGCCACATTCTTCATTATAAAGCCCAGTCCCCTGAAGGATCTGTTCTATACTCTTTTCCTGATTTTGAACCACACCCTATATTTCCTTGCTCTATTCTGAGAACCACTTCCTGGTCCAACTCAACATCGAGCAAGGTTTCTATCTATTGTTCATTGAGTCACTAACGAATCAGAGAAAACCTGATTGGCAACTAAAACCAATAGCAACATAGCAAGTAAGGAGCTTTGGTCTTATGGTAAACTGACCCTCCAGCAGATTTTCAGAGACAGTTAATTGCAAGGGAGATTTCCCATCCTTTTCCCACAGAGCAGCAGGCAGATATGAACCATGTGCCAATGAGATTGCAGTGCAGCTTCTTTTTTTCCAGGTCACCAGAGCTCCTTAAGTATCGGTCTCACAACTGAAAAGTCAACAGTTTAAACTCACCTGAATCTCTGTGGGGAAAAAGGGAAACATCTGTTCCAGTTCAGACATACAGTCTCAGAAAGCTGATGGAATTTTATCTTGAGATGGAATTGATTTACAGTCAAAGTATTTGGGATTTTTTTGTAATGTCTAATGAAGATAAACATTGTATCAGCTCTTATAGTTTTAACAAAATTCAGTACCCTGTCTATAGCAAATTGAATTGCTAACCCAAAGCCTGCATGCACATTTCGAGGAGTTCTAATCTCCCAGTCACTTTATAGGAATAAGAAAGACAATCTCCTCTCCTTTTGATTTACAGTCTTAGAAATGTGATGAAGGGTGATATGAATTAAACCTCCCTGGTGGGCTGCAAGGATTTCTCTTTGTTTGATTTTTACTTTTGTTTTTAAAATTAAATGTCTTATTTTAATTGTGATTTTAACAAAACTTTCCAGAAAAGTCATATTTTCATTCATTCATTGTTGTTCATTTTACCCCTTCTCCTACCAGTCCCCCTCCCCAATAGATTTTTTTAATACGAGTTTATTTACAAAATACGAATGCATTGTTTTCAAGAACAGAATCTTCCAATTTCCCTTATTACCCCCACCCATCAAACTGTACAACTCCATCCCCCAGGACATTCTCATCCCTCTGCTTTTACCCTCCCTCACCCCCCCTTGGATCCTTATATTCATTCTACAACAATGGTTTTATGGGAGCTTTGGTGGCCTAGTGGCAAGAAGCTGCACTGCAATCCCAGAGGTATGTGGTTCGAATCTACTAGATGCTCTGCTGGAGAAGGAGGGGCAATCTCCTCCTGTACCAGTCAGATCTGATTTGACGGTACACACACAAAAGATAATAAAGTAATTAGAAAAAAAAAGATATTTTATGCAATATTTGTCCTCATGTACTAAGTTCACTCAGCATAATGCTATCCAGCCTCTCCCAAGTTAGGCAATAATTTATAAAATCATTACTCCTGCATGCTGCGTAGTTCTCAGTCTATTTGTTTGTGGTTGGACATTTGGTTTGTTTCCATGTTCTTGGGATGGTAATAGTGCTGCTATAAACATTGGTGTACAAATATCTGTGCCTCAGTTTTCATTTTCTCAGGGTATATTCCAAGTAGTGGAATAGCATGGTACTGTTACAATGACAGGCACATAGACAAATGGAACAGAATTGAGAAGCAAGAAATAGACTCAACTAGCTTTGGACAACTGACATGAGACAAGGAACTCAAAGCTGTAAATTGGGAAAATGATAACCTCTTCAGCAAATGGTGCTAGCTAAACTGGATTTATACACCTGTAGAAGCTGAAACAGGGTCTGCATCTCACACCATAAACAAAAATCAACTCAAGGAAGATCAGAGACCTGGGAGTAAAGCCCAAAACCATAAGTTCATAAGAAACAAACTGTGATCAAGCTTAGAAGCGTTAGTCCAAGGTATAGAGAGACTGCCAAATACAACCAGAAATGCACACTCTAAAGAGGATAAAATTGATGCATGGGACCTTCTAAAGATTAAATCTATGTGTGCATCAAAAACTTTTCCGAACAGGGTAAATAGAAAACCTACCGATTAGGAACAAGCATTTGATAATACCATCTCAGACTAGAGTCTTATAAAGACAGTTTACAGAATACTGGGCCTCCACAAGAAAACAATTGATAACCAAATTATCGGCAAAAGATGTGGAAAGAAATTTTACAAAGGAAGACACTCAAATGGCAAACAGACATATGCAGAAATGATCAAAATCACTGGCAATAAGAGAGATGCAAATCAAAACTACAATGAGAGACCATCATTTCACTCCAGTAACAGAGGTGAAGCTTAACAGGGTAGAAAGTAATAAATGTCGAAGTGGATTTGGTGAGAAAATAACTCTTATACATTGTTGGTCGGATTGTAAAATGGTACAACCATTCTGAAAGGCAGTTTTATGCTTCCTCAAAATGCTGATTTTTTTACTTTTTTAAATTGCATAGCATACATACTTAGGATAATATCTGTTCACTGTTTAGTATTCCCCCACAGACCACTAAATTAAAAAACAAGCGGGATTTTTATGTTACAGTCTTGAGGCAAAGGTCTTACTTTATAAAAGCTTAGGGTGGTTTTGTTTATTTATTTCCCCCCCCCCTTTAGGCCTTCAAAATGACTATTTGTTTCCACTGTGTTTTGAGAAGTAAGTTTTGAGTTTGTCTGAGATTACCTTGGAAATTAACCTCCCTTTTAAAATTTGAGGAGACTCTGGTGACTTAATTCATAGGAAGTTTCACTGTTAACTCAAAAGGCATTGTCTCTAGCAGTTCAAATTCACCATCAGTTTCTCTTGAAAAGTGGAGTATCTTTACATGTGACTTACAGCCTCTGAAAAACCCACTGGAAGGTCAACTATGTATGAGTCAGTCCTGACTAGAGGGCATTTAAGGAGGCAAGTTTTCAAACTGAGGGTTGATCTGTTGTCTACGTTCTTATTGGAGACTCCTGAACCCTAAGGTCAGTTCTCTTGTTAGATTCTCTTGCATGGCAAGACTACTCTCTAGGATGTGAGGGGCACCA
The DNA here is from genome assembly GCF_000299155.1 of Elephantulus edwardii. Taxonomy (NCBI): domain Eukaryota; kingdom Metazoa; phylum Chordata; class Mammalia; order Macroscelidea; family Macroscelididae; genus Elephantulus; species Elephantulus edwardii. The sequence continues at coordinate 5,072,329 of NW_006399834.1, read as the reverse complement.
TAGTTTTGACCCCATAAATCACCCTCAATCTGTTCTGAGGCTATAAATAACAATGAGTGATTGAGCAGAATTTGAAAATATTGATACTTTTTCCCTCTCCTCTTTTCTGCATTTGACTATGAACATTTGAATGTATTTTTCTTTTTATACATTTCAAAATAGTTGCTATCCTATGGTTTAAGTGATATCTATTGGTAAATTAAACAAGAGTTTAAAACTTGATGGTATATTGTAAAATGTAGTACTTTCTCTGTGATACTTTAGGATCACTAAGAAGTTTCAAGAAGGAGATAATGTGGGTTGGAGATGAAAGAACAACTATAATTATATCTTTCCATATAGCACATTCTAAATAATAAATATAAGAAACATAAATGTAAATCATGTAAATTTTCTTTATAGTCGTCAACCTTGGATTTTCAGAATGTTTCAAATACAAACAGTAGAAATAAGATCTGATGAATCTCCTATTCTATATTAGTTGGTGTGGCCTTGAAGATGTTGGTTGTTTCAAAGAATAAGAGTGATAAACCTTTTGTTACAATTTATGGTCCATTCATGCTAGTTTGCATAAGAATAAACTACCCATAAAATATATCTTGAAGGAACATTTAATAGATTAAATATTAGATGGCAAATGACATTTTTTGTCACCTCTGAAATGTTTATCTAGTTAATATGCATTACAGTAGAAAACTATGCTTATAATACATTTCAAATTAGAAAACTCACACAAATTACATAAGTGAGCAAACAAAATGGCTTGTCTCACCATGTATTTATAATGTTAAATTTTCAGCTATCATAGAAAAAATTATTTCATTTTTGGTAGCTACTGATCACATTGAGTTTAATATTACTGAAAGATTATAAAATAAGATACTACAGTTTTCCAGAGGTTTTTATTGCTACTTGCTTACGAAAACCTTAAATTACGAAGTTATTAGTGAAAATTATTTTAATAAGTGGGGGAAATTGGCTTATTTTTTGTTACAGACAACTTTGGCAAGAAGAAAAATGCAATTCAAAATAAAACCTGAAAATAATTGTAGCACTACCAAAATTGGATAGATTTTTGGATAATAATATTTCAGAATCTAAATTCTGCCAGACAGCTAATTAATGTTCCAGGCAATTATAGTTAACTAATTCTTTTGATGCTGTTAAATTATTTGACTATGGAAATAGGCCCAGTTATATGATAACTATATTAACATCATCAACATTTCCCTTGGACAGTCCAAGTCTTAATAGATACATTTTTAAATTCAATATGCCTCTAGTATAATTAGGGAAATGGAAAGTGTTCAAACTGGACTTGGCTCAATGCTTTCAAGAATTTTATCCGAAAACAATCTGAAAAAATAAATACTTATTAACTTTACTTTTAAAAGTTTCATTTAAACTAGTATTCCATAATTCAACTCTCTCTCTCTCTATATATATATATTTAAAATATATATATTTAATATATATTTAAGTTGAAACTCAATTTTTTTTAAAAAAATGAAGGAATGTTATTTCAAAAAAAGGAATAATATCAAGGGATGTAAATTAGGAACATATAACTTTATAAATAGATGATCTGTGATTATATAAATCATATTTTATAGTTTTCATTCAATAGTACTGTTTTTATTCACTTACTATGTGCTGCATGTTTTCATATATTGTTATTTCTGTATAAAAATATCTACTGAGCAAAAGCATATTTTTCATTGTATAGGTTATTACATACTCAAATAACCAAACTCGGTATTATCAAGTCCTGTCCTATTTATAAGAAAGATCCATTTGATTTCTGAAGCTGTAAATATTAACAAGACTGGAAAAAATACTGTCAATCTTTTTTCCCAGAAGAAAGTGGATTCTACTTGTTGGTTAATTATACCACCAAAACTCTCAAGTTATTATATATTTGGATTATCTTTATCTATATATATATGACTGGGGTAATCGGGATGGGTGTGTCAGAGGCGGTGCGGTTGGCGCAGGATAGAGCAGGGTTTAGGGCTGTTGTGCATAGGGTCGCTATGAGTCGGAAACGACTCAATGGCACATAACAACAACATATATATATATGTATCTATATCTATAGATAGGTTTTTATTATCTGAATTTTAACATAGACACTATACACATATAACAAAATATTTGTATTTTGCCTCTGTCATGGACTGAATTATGTCCTCATAAAATATATGCACATAATGTGGGAACTGCACAATGATTTCTCACAATCTAAATAAACCAGGGAACTCTAGTGACCTGATGGAATAAGAAAGAAGCAATGCTGCAATCTCAAAGACTCATGGTTCAAAGTCACCAGGTGCTCCTTGGGAGAAGAATGGTCAATCTCCTCCCATTTGGTTAATTGTTTCTGAAAACCCACTGGAGGGACAGCTATTGGTCAGTTCCTATTCAATGGTACACAACAACAACAACAACAACAATAAACCAAAGAGTTGTAAGAACATTTATCATAGAATGTAACATACTGTATTCTTAAATCAGACTTAAGGAGAGTTCCCCTATGATAAGTTGTCAAAGCAAAGATTACTGTTATTGTTAAGTGCAATGCAGTGATGAGATAGAGATCCTATGAATAGATCTGAACTCGGTCATATCTTGTACCATCCATATAATCTCTGATATATTTGAGCCTACTGCCACAGACACTGCATCAAACTGTCTAATTGAGTGTCTTATTCTCCTTTGTTGACCCTTCATCTCTAGCCATAATGGTTTGTGGTGTTTTGTTGTTTGTCTCCCCCCCCCCAAGGAATAGCTTTTCCTAACATTTCCAGAATATGTGAGACAAAGCTTCATCAAATTTACTTCCAAGGAACATTCTGATTGCACTTTCTCCACCACCTATCTATTTGTTCTTTTAGAAGTAAATGAGTTATTCAGCACTTTTTTTTCCATGGAGTATATTCCTAGCACTGCAGTAGCTAGGTCATGTGGGATTTCTACATTCAGATTTTTGAGGAAACCCCAAACTAACTTCTGAAATGGCTGTATCATTTTACAATCGCACTAGCAATGTGTGAAAATTCTTAACTCTGCACACCTTCTCCAATATTTACTGTGTTGTTTTGTTAATCTTTGCTACTGCTACTAGATTGAGACGGTATCTCATTTTTGTTTTGATTTACAGTTCTCTGATTGTCAAGAGATTTTGAGCATTACTTCCTATGTCTTTTTTTTAAGGATTTCCATTAACTCACTGTTGCACTTTTCTACTTGCCCACCCCTCCTCAATCCACTCTTCTCTTTGAAAAGTAAAAGAAATTTTTTTTTCATTGTTATACAATCCCTCTCCTCAAGTCCACTCCACTGGAGAACCTTCATTCTGGACTCCCATCATTACAATAATACCTAATCCTATATCCATTTTAAGCAGTTCTCTACCTTATCTGTTTCTTCCTATATCTTTAGCCATCCATGTCTTTGGTCCATTTTCTTATTGGATTATCAGTCTTTTTCTTGTGAAAGCCCTGTAGTAATCTGCAAACATTTTTGTTATGTCTCTTCTCCAACACCACAACTCAAATACATAGATTATTTTTTGTCCTTTGCATTCCACCAACTATTCAGTGGCATAAACGAAGACAATCACCTACCATGTAATTTATTCTGTCTGAAAACCCTCTGGAGGGTCAGCTTTGAGTTGAGAGACAGTATTGGGTGCAACACACAAATCTATAACTCTAGCATCCTAAAGATAATAAACTGACAACTGCCTACAAAGACACAATAGAAACTATCTCACATGTAGGAAGAACTTCACATATAGCAAAGAAGTAGCATTTAGGTTTAAATATTATGGGGGAGAAAGTAAGCCTTTACCTAAAAATTCAGACCAGAGTGTTGTTCTAATGAATACTTTGGAGACTGGAAGGCAGAAGAAATATAACTATGTAGAATAGAATCCTGTGAACTGGTACTGGAATGATGGAAAAAAGAGTTGAAAGCATAAGTGAAAACCAAGATATTTAAAAAATATATTACAAAACAGACAACCAACACAGTACTAGAAACAACAGAAAAGTATGAAAATATAATCCAGAGTATCAAGACAAATATTTCAGAAATCTTCAAAATGTTAGAGGGGCAAAAAAGCCAAAAGGAATAAATGAAACAGAGAATCAATGAGATAGAAGATAAGGACCTCATTGAGAATGTACTAGAAAAACAAACAAACAAGCAAAATCAGGAATAAGACAGAAGAAAACTTTACAATAATGTGGGATGGCATCAAATGGAATAACATATATATGATTAGAATTCCAGAATAGGAGGGCAGAAAAAAGCACCGGGAAATTGTGGAAAACCTACTATAAAAGCTTTCCAGGCTGATAAAAAACAAAGAAATACATATTCAAAAAGCTCATGAACTCCAAACAGATTAGACCCCAAAAGAAAAACATCAATATAT
>NW_006399834.1:5065488-5067788 GCF_000299155.1 Elephantulus edwardii | reverse complement strand
TTATAATAGTCAAATTCTCTAAAATCAAAAACAAATTTACAATACTAAAAGCAGCATGAGAAAAACATGCTGTCACCTACAAAGGAGAAATAATTAGATTAAGCTCATATTTCTCAGAAAGAAGACATCTAACATTGGCTATTATGTCCCTAGTGTCATAGCCTCTTCTAAACCCAGCCTGCATATCTGGTAGTTCTCTGTTAATGTACTGTCTAGTTGTCTCTGAATAATCTTTAGCAGGATCTTGCTTGGTTGTGATAATAGTTATATCGTTTAATAATTTTCACATTCTGTTGGGTCACCTTTTTTTTGGAAAGGGAATAAACACAGATCTCTACCAAGCAATTGGCCATGTAGTTGCCCTCCAGATTTCCTGGAATAACCTGATGACCATGTGCAGGACAGTATCTATTTGCTGAAATATGTCACTTGGTATTACATCAATTCCTGGGCCTTGCTTTTGCCAATTCCTTCAGAACAGCTTGACCATCCTCCTTTATCACCATTGCCTCAGGGTCATATGTTGTTTCATGAAATTTCTCTGTATCAGCAAATTCTTTTTGGTATAGTCCCTCTGTATACTCCTTCCATCTTCTATTGATGCTACCTGTGTCATTCAATATTCTGCTTTTAGCACCCTTAAGTATTTCAACTCAAGGCTTAAATTAATTCTACAGTTCATTCAGCTTAAGAAATGCCTTGTTTATTTTCTCACCCCAGGTCTTTGCTCATTTCATTATAACACTTGGTTCTGTCTTCTCGAGTTGCCTTTTGAAATCTTCTGTTCAGCTCTTTAACTTTTTGATTTCTTCTTTTTGCTTTGGCTTCTTGGTGTTTTAGTGAAATATTTAGATTCTCTACTGACATTCATCTTGATCTTTTCTTTCTCCTCTGTCTGTTTAATAACTTTTTGCATTCTTCATGAATGATATTCTTGATATTCTCCCAGAGCTCACCTGATCTTTGCTCATTAGTGCTCAATGCATCAAAACTGTTCCTGAGATGGTCTTTACATTCTGATGGAATAGACTTGAGGTCAAATATAATAATATACAAAATATGAACAAAGTTAGAAGCCTTACATGGTGATTTAAATAGGCCTGACAATATAGAAAAAAATTCAGAACCAGTACAAGATAAAAATGATGAATGGGACCTTCTAAAAATCAAATCATTGTTTTCCTCGGAAACTTTTCCCCAATTTGGTGAGAAGAAACCCGACAGACTGGCGAAATTCACTTGGAAATGGTATTTAGGACAAGGATCTCATAACTAAAGTTTATAGAATACCATAGGGCTGGAGGTCAAGGACTGTATAGTCTTTATTGTGGACTGAAGTTCAATATCAAGAAGACAAAGATTCTTGCCACTGGGCCAATTGGCAGCATCATGATGGATGGAGAAGAGATTGAGATTGTAAATAGTTACAGCTTGCTCAGCTCCACAATTAACATTCTTGGCACAAGCAATCAGGAAATAAAAATATGAATTGCGTTGGGAAAATCTGCTGTCAGGGAACTTTCCAGACTAATGAAAGGTAATAACATCAGTATAGAAACTAAGGTATGCCTGATCTAGTTCATAACCTTTGCAATTGTTTGCTATTCATTGAAGAGCTGGATAATGATAAGGATGACAGAAGGAGAATTGATGTCTTTGAGTTGTGGTACTGCAGAAAAGTCTTGAACATACCATGGATTGCCAAGAAAACAAGTAAGTCTGCCTTGGAGAGGATAAAATCAAATCTCTCCTTGGAGGCTAGGATTTTGAAGCTCCATCCAATGTATTTTGGGCACATGGCCAGGAGAAACTGGTCCTTGGAGAAGGACATCATTCTTGCATGATAGGCTTTTGGCCTGTTGTTCTTAAGGTCACTGTGAGTTGTGCTCTACACAACAGCTATCAACAACAATGTACAGAAAATATTTTATAAAATAAAGTGCATATGAATGAAACTATGTATAAGAATGATTGTGTTACCATGAAAAAAGAGAAGTAAACAGTGGTATAATACACTTTATAAGAAAAGATCCTTGACAACAACTTTGCCTGATACAAAACATTTTTGTATTGCTTGATTGTTACTACTATGGGAGTAAATTATGGATAAAAGAAAAATTAAGCATTGAATTGGCAGATACAGAAGAATTTAAAGAAATAACATATGAGCAAGAGCCTATGGTGATGAAGGAAGAAGTTTAAGCTGCTTTGAAGGAAATAGCAAAAAATAAGGCCCCAGGAATAGATGGTATACCAATTGAATTATTTCAGATAACAGATGTTGCCCTGGATGTGCTCAC
>NW_006399834.1:5043424-5064277 GCF_000299155.1 Elephantulus edwardii | reverse complement strand
CCTTGGAGAGGGACATCATGCTTGGGAGGGTGGAGGGACAGCGCAGGAGGGGAAGACCCTCTATGAGATGGATTGATTCGGTAACTGGGGTAATGGGGATGGGTGTGTCAGAGGCAGTGCGGTTGGCTCAGGATAGAGCCGGGTTTAGGGCTTTTGTGCAAAGGGTCGCTATGAGTGGCAAATGACTCAACGGCACATAACAACAACAACAGCAACAACTTCAAACTTCTCTCCATCTATCATGATATTGCCTATTGGTCCAGTGGAGAGGATTTTATTTTTTTGATGTTGAGATGTAACCCATAATGAAGGCTATAGTCTATGATCTTGTTTAGTAAGTCCTTTATATATTATTTATTTTCTGTAAGCAACCTTGTGTCATCTGCATAACATAGGGTGAATCCTTCACCAATTCTGTTGCCACATTCTTCTTTACATTGCCAAAATTCTGATTTCCTTAGTGTTCAGACTGAACAAATATTGAAAAAGCTTGCAACCCTGTTGCACACCTTTCCTGATTATAAACCACACAATATCCTCTTGTTCTGTTGAAACAACTGTTTCTTGGTGTCTGTACAAATTTTGTACACAACTAAGTATTCTGGAATTCCCAATTTCCATAATATTATCTATAATTTATTATACTCTACATAGTCAAATGTCTTTGCATAGTCAATAAAATATAAGTAAACATCTTTCTGATATTTACTGATTTAATCCAAGATCCATTTAATATTGATGTATATCCCTGATTACATAGCTTCTTCTAAATTCAATAAAGAAAATATAAGCAGATAAATGTTATCAAACTCTTTGTCCATGTTCTCTTGGAGATTGACTACTACAGTTAGTACCTGGCCCAAATTTGAATGCTGATATTAAGCTTCTTGAATGAGTCTTTCCACTGATACAATCAATCCAATTCCTGTGAAGTCCATCTTGTGAAGTTCATGTGTATAGTCACCATCTGTACTTCTTTTAAAACTCTTTTCTAGGAATAAATCATATTTTAAATCATTATAATTTATATTTATAAATTATAAATCATTTCTATGTTATTTGTGTACATATATGCTTGCTTGGTCATAGATTTCTATTTAGAGTACAGCACTTGCTTGTCATTTTACTATACTAAGATAGTTTGCTGGCTAGTATGACACTAGAAGCTGTGCCACTAGTATTTTAATACTAGTATGTTATCCATGGTTGTTGGCCAAAGTCAAGAAAACAAAAATTCTTACCACTGCATCAATACATTTCAAGGGAGCTTATAGATTAAGACAGACTAAGAAGGATTGTCCATTCACTTTGGAGATATCTTACCTTTGAAAACTTTATGAATAATTTAGAGAAATACTGTTAGACATAGTACTAGAATTAGAACTTTTAGGGTATATTAAAAAGTGACAAGAAACAGTTATAAATATCCATTAATTGTTGGAAAATAGAATGTGAGCTATGAACATAGAAAATTTGGAAGTGATAATGAAAAGGAACATATACAAGTAGACATCAGTGAGAAGAGATACACTGACATCGGCCACTTTGAATCAGATGATCTACTATTCTGAGAATTAAAAAAAGCTAAGGAAAAATGGTGTTACATTCACAGTCATAAAAGACCTTTTTAAGATCTATCCTGAAGTATAATGTTGTGAGTGATGGGATACTACCTATATACATGCAAGGAAAGCTTGTTAATCTAATATATGCACCAATAGCTAAAACCAAAGATGAGAAAATTGAGGAATTCTGCTAACATTTTCAGTGTGAAATTTACCAAACTTGTAGTCAAGATGCATTAATAATAATTGGTAACTGGAATGCAAAATCTGGACACAAAGTAGAAGAATTGAAAGTTGGAAATTATGGACTTGAGGATAGAAATGAAGCTGGATATTGAATGATTAAATTTTTAGTTCAAAGATTATGTGTTGGAGAATCTCTAACATATTTATCTAAATTCCACAAATAAGATAACTATAATGAAGAATATCTTTGTTAAAGAATTTTAACTTCGAATATAAACTAAGAAAAATTTTAGATAAATATCAGAATTCTTTTTGGAATATTTATCTAACTTTTTCCATTTTTTTATTACTATTCAGTCATTCGTGCACACTTTCCACTGTCCTTCTGCTAATGCCCTTTAAAAGGTTATTAATTGCCATAAACATGGGAAATATTTATATAAAGTACAGTAATTAATAGTTTTAAGTTTTATAATTGACTGTTTATTCAATGACTATAAATTATATAAATTCATTTTCATTATTAACTATATTTCATTTACTTAATAATTGAATATTTATTGACTTTTCTACATGGTTTAAAATTAAGAAATGTGTGCATCAGGTTGTGTCCTTTTCCCATACCTATTCAGCCTGTATGCCGAAGAAATTATTCAAGAAGTTGGACTCTATAAATAAGAATATGGTATCAAGCATCGAGAAAAACTAATAAATAACTTTTATTATGCACATGACACAACTTTCCTTGCTGAAAGTGTAGAGGACTTGCAACAATTGCAGAAGATCAAACACAGCAGTCTTCAATATGAATTGCATCTCAATGTCAAGAAAACAAAAATTCTCAGCACTGGACCAGTAGGCAACACTAATAAAGGTGGTGGAAATATTGAAACTGTCAATGACTTCATTTTCCTTGAATCCACAACCAGTATACTTGGTACCAGCAGTCAGGAGATCAAGATATATATTACACTGAGAGAGTCTGCAGTCAGGACCTCTCCAATTATTGATAATTAATGATACTAGTTTGAGGACTATGTGTACCTGATTCTGGCCATGGTTTTCCAATCACTTGCTATGCATCTGAGAGCTAGATAATTAATTAAGATGACAGAAGAAGACTTAAAGTCTTTGAAATGTGATGTTGAAGAAGATCAGTGAACATTCCTTGGACTGCCAAAACAACTAAGTCTTGGAGAAGGTGCAGCCAGACTGCTCACTGGAGGCAAAGATTATCATCTTATATACAAAGTTTCATCTTATATACTTTGGTCATGTTGCTGGGAGAGGGTACGCATTGGAGAGGGACATTATACTTGGGAAGACTGAGAGAAGTGAAAGAAAGGAAGGCATTTAAAAAGGTGGTTTGACACAGTGACTGTAGCAATGGGCTTGAGTGTTTAAATGACTGTGAAGATGGAACAGGATAGGACAGGGTTCAGATATATTGTTCATAGGATCGTTTTAAGTCATACTCAACTCAACTACCTAACAACAACTATAACTGAATATAGTATTAATTGTGGAAATAGTTTTAATAAACAAAGTTATAACTACATCAGGACTTGGCAAAAAATTTATCAGAAGTTCTTTGATATGAGAAGATAATCTGAGTGATTCAAAAGGTCTCCTTTCATTATTGCTCTGATGTATGTTTATTTAATGAATATTTCTGATTTGCTTAAAGAATCACCCTAGCTCCTTAAAAGGCTTAATTTTTACTTATTGCTATAATAAATATTTGTTTTTTAGCTATATTGACAACATCTATCAATTTTATCAGTTTCTTTGTTATGGGTCTATTGTGTCATTAAGAGCAGCCATGATCTCTTTTACAGTGAAGTCTCTTTTTAAATATTCTAAATGTTCTTATTATGGTTTTTGCTGAAATAATTTTGAATGGCTCATTTATGATTCCAATCTGAATTTTCTATATTTTTTGTAGGAAGATTTTTATGGAAATGCTTGCAAATTCCTTTACCCATTAATTTAAAACAATGTGATAGCACAAAAGCACATTTAGAAAAGGTCTGATAAGTCACCTGCTGAGCTTATCTTGTGTGTGCATCTGTATCTATATATATTGTATGTATAACCAGATTCTATTATGGAATGAGAGTGATTCTAAATAGAGGCTTCACACATGCACAGAACAAAGTTTAGTCCGTTGAACAGTGGAGAGAACAGTCATGCTGTGTGTCTAACAGCATTAATGTTAAATTAATGGGTAACTTTCATTAACCTTTAGTATTTTTGCTTTCTGAAAGAATAATCTTGTTAAACATATAATTTTCCCTTTATTATTCCCCTTCCTATCCATCTCAGACTCCATCTCAATATCATTAAGCTCTTAATTTATTGTGTTTAGAATATAACCAGTAAAAAAAATTAAAACCCCAAATAATGAACCAATTCAAAGATCTGCATTTGTGCATTCTGCACCAAGTCAGTTAATGCATTCTTGGGAAATTACACTAGCCATTATTTTATATTTTAATTATTTGTTTATTCCTAATACAAATTATATGAATATTAGTTTTAGATAAAGATAAAACAAAGCTGTTTCCTTTGAAGTGGAGATTAAAGAGGCCTGAAATGTGCAACTTTTCAAACAAGTGTACCACTCCGTAATTTCTAACATCAACTAATCCTGCTCCCCTCAGTAGTCTTCTTCTTGTCTTTGGATGCTGGAAGTCACTGCAATGTCTCACAGGACTTACAAATAGAACCATACTTTGTTTTCTACACCAGATCTTACATACAAACATTGTAAGTAAACCTATATAAAACAAAAATTTTTATTAAGAAAAATAGAATCATAAAGTAAAGTGATTTAGGAAATTACAAGGCCCAACATGGGATCAGGTACAACTAAGAAGTAAAATGATTAAGGATATAACTCTTGTTCATCACAACTTCTCATCTCTGTTGTGAAAATCTGTTGACAACTTATTGCTGCCAATCCCACCCTTTTTCAGGCAAGTGTTACAACTCCAACCTTCAAGGTCACCCCAGTGATTTTGCTGCAGTGTCCTTGTTCCTGACATCTGGTGCTGATACCACTCTTGCCACTGCTTTGCTGTAGCTTCTTGGAAACATCTATTTAATAGCTACACCCTCTCTCTTCACATGTCTCCCTTTAAGACTAACATGATGGCACACATGACCAGTCATTTTGTTAGGGTTCCGTACATACTAATTGCTTGACTCCACACACACAAGGGTTCTATGCATCTTATTTGCATGAGCCAGATATTTCCTAAACCCCTAAATGGCTCACAAGCCCCTTACTTTGATGCCATTGTGGTTGTTAGGTGTCATTGAGTTGACTACCTCCCAGAAAGACTCTAAGAACAACAAATCTCAATTTAGCCCTATCTTTCTCCACCCTCACAATTGCTGATAAGCTAGAGTTCATTGTTACAGTCACTGTGTCTATAAATCTTGTTGGGAATCATTCTTTCTTTCTCTGACCCTCTGCCTTTCCAAACATAATGGCTTTTTTCCAAAACCCCTCCTGACAATATTCCTAATGTATATGAGATGAAGTTTCACTATCCTTGCCTCTACGGAACATTTTGGTTACATTTGTTCCAAGAAAAATGTTTGTTCTTTTGGTAGTCCATGGGATACTCCGTACTGTTCTCTGATACCACAATTTAAAGGCATCTATTCTTCTGTCATCTTCATTGTTCAACTTTTCCATACATATGTAGTAATTGAAAATACCATGGTTTGGATGATATGTACTCTAGTTTTTTAAATGACATTATTGCTCTTTGGCACTTTGGAGAGAGCCTTTGCCAACAGATTTCCCCAGTGTAATGTGTCTTGTGTCTTGATTTCTTGACTGCTGTTACCACGAGTGTTGATGGTGGAACCAAGTAAAATGAAATTATTTACAACATCAGTTTTTGGTGTTTGGTTGTTTTGGGGGTTTTTTTCCCCCCTTGGAGAGGGCCATCGTGCTTGGAAGTGTAGAGGGACAGCACAAGTGAGGAAGATCCTGGATGAGATGGATTGACTCAGTGACTGGTGTAATAGGGGGTAGATGTGTCAGAGACAATGAGGTTGGCTCAAGATAGAGCAAGATAGTTCAGAGCTGTTGCACATAGGGTTATTAAGAGTTGCAAGTGACTCGACGACACATAACAATAACAACATTATGATGTTGCTTATTGTTACAGTTATGAGGATTTTTGTTTTCTTGATAAGATGCAAGTCATATTGAAGTTGTAATCTTTCATCTTTGCAGTGATTCAAGTCTTCTTCTCTTCACAACAAGGTTGTGTCATCTGCATACTGTAGATTGTTAATGAGTATTCCTTTGATCCAGATGCCAATTTTTTTCCCACATAGTATAGTCTAACTTTTTTAGTTATTTGCTCATCGTACAGATTGTACACATATGGCAAAAGAATGCCATAACACATAACACACAATCCCTAACACAAACCTTTCGTGATTTTCAATTATTCAATGTTCTCTTGTTCTGTTTGAGCAACGATTTTTTTTATTATCTATAGGTTTCCATCAGTGATGTGCCAATCGTGGTAACGAGTACCCATGGTGGACAGTGTTGGCTGGAGCTTCCCGACTAAATCAAGGCTGGAAGCAGGAGTGGCATCCACTTCCAAAATGGCTTGCCTCCGGAAACTCTACGTATGAACAGTGCTCAGGCTGTTCTTTCATAGGGTTGCTATGAGTCATCTACAACTCGATGGCACCAAACAACAATAACATAGGTTTCACATAGGCACTATTAAGCATTACAGTATTCCCATTTTTTGAATTTTAGCCCTAATTTGTTGTGAAATAAAAATGTCTTTTTATAGTCAATCAAACACAAGTAAATATTTTTCTAGTAGCCTGTGCTTTCAGCCAAAATCCATATGAAATTAGCAACAATAGTTCTCGTGCTGTTGCCTTTGCTGAATCTAACTTGAATTTCTAGCCATTCACTTTAAATGTGCACTGTTAGAGTCTTTTTAAAATAAACTTCAGGAAGATTATGATTGCATGTGATATTAATGAGTCTGTTGATTAATTTATATACTCAATTGGATCACTGTTTTGGGAATGAGAGCAAATGTGTTTCTTCATCTTCTTTTGATGCTTCCTGCTTAGTCACCCCAATCACTTGAAGATGACAGAAAGGCTATGGCTGAAACTCTCACACACTTTTATTGACTTTGGACCCCTCATAAGTGATCCTCCAGTGAGTTTTCAGAGGCTATATCTCACAGGAGGTGACTACCCATCATTTTCCTGTGGAGCAACTGGCAGACTTGACCCTTCTGTCTCTGTGTTGGCAACACAAGTCCTTACTCACAGGCTATCAGACTTCATTGTTGTTGTTGTTACGTGCCATCAAGTTGACTGCAACTCATAGCAACCCTATATACAAGAGCTCTGAACCCTGCCCTGTCCTGAGCCAGTCTCACTGACTCCAACAGATCTAACCCAATTACCCCAGTTACTGTACCAACCTGTCTTATCCAGGGTCTTCCTCTCCTGCATTGTCACTCCAACATTTCAAGCATGATGTTCTTCTCCAAAGACTGGACCCTCCTGGCCACGTGCCCAAAGTATGTGGGATAGAGCTTTAAAATCCTTGCCTCCAGGGAGCTCTGGTGGCCTAGTGGCAAGGAGCTGCAACTACAATCCCAGAGGTGCACGGTTCGAATCCACCAGATGCTCTGCTGGGGAAGGAGGGACAATTTCCTCCTGTACCAGTCAGATATGATTTGACGGTACACTCACACAAAAAAATCCTTGCCTCCGAAGAGAAAAGTGGTTTCATCTTCTCCAATACAGAACTATTTATTATGACTTCATTAGAAACACCATATTAAATAATTCACTAAATCATAAAATCAAGAGTATTTTATGAATCAAAGGCATGTTGTTTCTGTTGTTAGGTATCATGGTATCTATTCTGGCTCGTAGTGATCATATATGTATAACAGACCAAATCCCTGCCTAATTTTATGCATTTTTCAGATTCTCTAAGGCTCTTAAGCCCATTATTGCAGTCACTGTGCCAGTCCATCTCAGGAAGCTGTTTCTCTCTTTCACTAACTCTACTTTTCCAAGCACTGTTACCTTCCCAAGAACTAGATATTCCTAATAATATGTACAAGGTATGTGTCATGAAGTTTCACCATCTTTGATTTTAAGGTGCACTCTGTCTGCCTATGTTCTAAGACATACTTGTTTGTTCATCTTGCAGCCCATAGTATATTCAATATTATTCAACAATATTACAATTCAAAGTCATTCATTCTTCAGTCTTTATCATTAATTATTCAACTTTCAATGCATAGAAACCTGCTGAAATACTATAGATCAGATACATCTTAGTCTTTAAAGTGACATCTTTGCTCTTTTACACTTTAACAAGATCTTTGATAGTAGACTTACTCATTGCAATAAGTATTGTGACTTCTTAACTGTCGCTTCCAAGAATCCCATCAAAGACACTCAACAAAATGGAATAATAGCATGACAGCTACAACAGGCTTGAGCATGACAAATTAGGAAGGTGGCATAGGTAAGGTCAGAGAGAGTTGGGGACAGAGAAATATAATCAAGGAGAATACTTACGTAGCTTTCTCATCTGGCACATCATTGAGCAGAAAGAATGAGAATTGACATGAAACCCCCTTGGACAGAAATTTCTCAAGTTGAGGACCTGGTCTTTCACCACTCACGCACTACTTAGATGAAGGAGGACAGTATACTAGAGTTTAGGTGAGGGGACTACATATAATAAGTGAGATTCCTGCAGGGCTGTACAGACCAGAGAAAGCCTAAAGGACTTTAAGAAAGGAAAATTTTCCAAGAAAGGACTTTCAGTAGAGTGGGTGGCTTACCTTATAGATTAAACTGTTTAAGCTGGGGGGAAAAAAATCTATAGCATCATAAAGATAAGAACTACCAACAATTTATGCAGACACAATAGGAACAGCCTAAGACTTAGCATGGAAACTTCACATAATGTCAAGAAAGCAGGAGGCAGTATCAAACACTGTTAAAAAAATTAAGCCTTTTCCAAAAAAAAGCAGTGAATATTGCAGATTCAAAGAATATCCCAGAGTCAAAAAAGCAGAAAGTATATGTTGATATGGAAACATTTGAACAGCTACAGAAGAAAACACAAATGATGGAAGAAACAAAAGAAACCACAAATACAAAAAATATCCTGCATGTAGTGAATAAAAAGATATTGATGCACGATTATTTTGACAGCTAGATAAAGAAGTGCAAATGATAGAAGAAACAATGGAAGCCATTAACAAAGCCAATACACCAAAGCCAGGGAAGTCAGAAGAAGTATATTGATGAAGGGGAACTTGCACAACTATAGAAGAAAATGCAAAAGATGGAAGAAAGAATTGAAAGTATAGATAAAGAATTGTAAGAACTTAAAAAAAATCCTAAGATAGAGACAGTATAGCCAATACAGTACTGCATATAACAGAAATGCATGAAAATTACAATTCAGAATATTAAGAGCCAAATGGGAGAAGTGTTTTACATTCTAAAGGGACAAAAAGTAGAACACTAAAGATGGAGCAGAGAGCCAATGAGCTATAAGACAAGGACTTCAATGGAAATATTGTTGTCATGTACCATCAAGTCACCTGCATCAAGTATCTACTGTACATAATGACCCTCTATACAATATCTCTGAAGCTTGCCCTGTCCTGAGACAGTCTCATTGATTCCAATACATCTACCCTTATTTACTGTATAAGTCCATCTCATCTGGGGTCTTTCTCTCCTATGTTATTCCTCAACCCTTCTGAGCATGATGTCCTTCTCCAAAGATTTGTCTCTCTTGGCCAAATGCCCAAAGTATGTAGGTAGAGCTTCAAAACCCTAGCCTCTGAGGAGAAACTTGGTTTCACCCTGTCCAAGACAGACCTAATAAAAGCCTACAAGAAGAACAGCAGAGTTTTTAATTAAGAAAATGGGGGGGAAACCAAAACAAACCAACAAACATTATAATCATGTCAAATGACATCACAAGGAAAACAAATGTATTACTGGAATTCCAGAATATGAGAGTGACAGGGAAATCACTCAGAAAAAAATGTGGAAGACGTACCAGTAGAAAACTTACCAGCTGTTACATAAAATGAGAAAATTACATTTAAGAATCTGAATGAACACCAAATAGGCTAGACTTAAAAAGAAAATCAACAAGACATATCATAATCAATATCTTAAAAATAAAGGTAGGGATAGAATACTAAAAACAACACAGGAATAACAAATAATCACCTACAAAGGAAAAGCAATTAGGTAAAGTGTTGATTTCTCAGCATAAACAACGCAAGCAATGAGATAGCATATACAGAAAGTTGAAAGAAAGCAATTGTCAGCTGAGGATCCTGTACCCAGCAAAACTCTTCATAAAATATGAAGGAGAAATAACAACCTTTGCAGAAAAAAAAGGAATTTAAACAATTTGTGAGAACAGACAAAATCTACAAGACCTTTTAAAGAAATTACTTTGCAAAGAAGCACCAAAGGAAAATGGATGAGACACAATAACAACAACAACAACAACATAAAGAAACACAGAAAAATGGCAATGATAAAAGCTATCCTGTCAATAATCACACTTAATGTGAATAGACAAAATGTACCAACTAAGGGAAAAAACATAGCATATTGAGTATAAAAAACATAGAAATATGTTTTCTACAAAACATACACTTAAGAAATGAAGAGAAAAATAGACAAGAAATCAAAGATTGGAAAAAATATAACAAGCAAATGGCATCTACAAAAAAGTGGGAGTAAAAATACAACTGTCTGATAAAATAGACATCAGGATAAAAACTACTGTAAAAGGAATAACACTCTATAATAACAAAAGACACAGATATATGCAGATATAAGCAGGTATACGCACATTCATGTTTATTGTGGCTTTGTTTACAATAGCAAAGAATTGGAAACAACCCAGTGCCCATCAACAAAGGAATGGATAGAGAAGCTGTGGTATATTCATGCAATGGAATACCAATGCTGCATTAAAAAACAAGAAACTCATGAAATATTACACAAAATGTGTTACCCTGTAAAACATTATACTGAGTGAAATATCTCAGTCACAAAAGGTCAAATACTGGATAGTGCCACTGTTATAAAATGGGACTGACATCGGGATGGCTGAACCTAAGAAAAGAGAAGATAAAAAATATATTCTTAATTGAAACAGATGAGGGAGAGAACTGTTTAATAGGAATACAGGATTAGGTATTATTTTCATGACAAGATTACAGAAAAACAAATGTATATTAAAGTGGTCTGTGGACTTGGGAGGGGATTGTGTAAAAATGAAATATTTTTTTTTCTTCAAAGAGAAAAATGAACTGGGGAGAGGAGTGGGCAGTGGAGGAAAATGTATAGTGAATGAATGAGGAAAAATGTTAAATGGAAAGAATATGCTGTAAAAGATATCTATGTTGCATTAAAATTGTTAATAAAAGCATTTAATTAAAAAAGAAGACATAACTTTGGTCAACATCTATGCACAAAATTATACATCTGTAAAATACATAAAACAATGGTTAACAGAACTGAAGAATGATATAGACAGCACCACAATAGTGGTAGGAGAGTGTAACAGACCACTCTCAACAAAAGATAGGTCAACTCAGTAGAAACTCAACAAAGATATAGAAGAATTAAACTATACATTCAGCCAACTTAACTTTGTGGATGTATTCTAAATACTCAACCTAACTAAAACTCTTCTCAAGTGCACATGGCACATTCTCCAGACTTGATCACAAAGCAAGCCTCTACAAATGAACAAACACTGGAATATTACAAAGTGTCTTCTCAGACCACAGTGCCATAAAACTAGAAATTAATAACAAGAGGGCAAAGTTTTAAAATCTACCCAATGGATGGTAAATAACATCCCATTAGAACATGACTGGGTTATAGAAGAATTAAAGAATTAAATAAAAAGTTACTTAAAAAAAAAAGATATTGGAAAGACAATGTACCAAAACTTCTTAGATCTAAATAAAGTAGTCTTAAGGTGGCAGTTCATAGCAATAGGCAAACATAAAAAAATAAAGAAGCAAACTGAATAATCTAAATATACACCTCCATAAAATAGAAAAAAAAAAAAACCAACCCGACAATCTAGTCCCACAGCCTCTAGAAAAAAGGAAATTGTAAGAGCTGAAATCAGTGAGATAGAAAACAAAAAAACATTTGAAACTATCCGCAAAACCAGAAGCTGATTTTTCAAAAGGGTCATAAAATTGGCAAACCACTGGAAAATTTTAACAAAAGAAAAAGAAGACACAAATAACTTGATTAAGAAATGATATACCTGATATCAAGACAGGACTAGAGGAAATTTAATCTATAATACCAGAGTATTATGAAAAGCTGTATTCTGACAAATTTGAAAACCTAGAGAAAATGGACAAATTCTTTGAAACTCATGCCCTACGCAGACTGATACAGGAAAATGTAGAATACTTGAAAAGATCCATCACAAAAGAAGAAATTGAACAGGTCATAAAAAGTCTCCCCCCAAAAAAGCCTTGGACCTTTCTGATAGAACTGGCTTCACAGCTCATTCTTACCAAACATTTAGAGAATATCTATCACTAATTATATTTAAATTATTTCAGTAAAATAGCAACAGAAGGAACGCTCTCAGAGACATTCCATGAAGCAAGTATAAAACTAATACCAAAATCAGGCAAAGATATTACCAGAAAACTACAGACCATTATTCTCATGAACATAGATGCAAAAATTCTTAGCAAAATCCTAACCAAGAGATCCAATAGTACATCAAAACAAATAATTCATCATTACCAAGTGAGATTCAAACAGGTATGTCAAGATGATTGAAAATAAGAAAAAAAAATCAATGTAATACACCACATTAACAAAGCAAGTAATAAGAACCATAAGATCTTAGCAATTGATGTAGTAAAGGCATTTCACAAAATCCAATACTCCTTCCTAATTAAGACACTCAGCAAAGTAAGAATGGAAGGGAATTTTCTCAGCATAGTGAAATGTATATATGCAAAACCAAGAACCAATATCATTCTCAATGGAGAAAGACTAAAAACAAACATTTTCCTTGCAAACAGAGACCAGACTAGGATGCCCACTGTCACCATTTTCATTCAGTATTATATTAGAAAAACTTGTTAGGGCAACACAACAAGAGAAGAAAAGAAAAGGCATTCAGATTGGTAAAGAGATAGTTAAACTGTCACTGTATGCAGATGATATGATAATGTACACAGAAAAGGGCACAACAAAAGAACTGTAGGTGGCAGGCTAAAGATCAATTATCCATTAGGGGTGGGAATACTCTACAATAAAAAAGTGAGCTCAGAGAAGGAAACCAAGAAAGCAATACCTTTACAACAGGCAAATTGAAAAACTTGGGAATGAACCTAACTAGAGATACAAAAAATATGTACAAAATAACCCATACAGAACACTTCTGAGAGAATCAATAAAATACTATATAAATGGAAAAATTTTCCCTGTTCATGGATAGGAATATTCAATGTAGTAAAAATAAAATCCTGCCAAAAACAATCAATATATTCAACATAAACGCAATACAGATACCAAATTTATTTTTCAAGGAGACAGAAAAGGAAATTGTCAAGTTTATTTGGAGAGGAAAGAGTCCCTGAATAACCAAAGCACTTCTGCAAAACAAATGTGAAGTGGGAGGTTTAGCATTCCCTGACCACAAAACCTACTACATTGCAGTAGTAATCAAAACAGCATGACACTGGTACAATGTCAGGCACACAGACCAATAGAACAGAATTGAGAACCTACAAATAAACCCTGGTACCTATTGTCAACTGACCTTCAACAAGGAAACATAATCTATCAAGTGGGGAAATGACAACTTCTTCAACAAATGGTGCTGGCAAAACTGGACTTGCAGAAATATGAAACAGGATCCACATTTCACCATACACAAAAATGAACTTAAGGTGTCAGAGATCTGGGAATAAAGCCTCAAACCATGAAGTTCATAAGAAACAAACTGGGACCAACCTTAGGAGGAGTAACCAATCTGGAGAGAATAAAATTGATGAATGGGACCTTTTAAAGATTCCTGTGAACATCAGAAATCTTTTGTAATAGAGTAAAACAAAAATCTACTGACTGGGAAAACATTTGGCAATACCATCTCTAGGCAAGGGACTATTAAAAGAAGTTTACAAATTACTCTTTGGCCCCCAAAAGAAGACCAATAACCCAATTACAAAATGGGCAAAAAACATGGATAGACTTTTCACAGAGGAAGATATTCATAAGTCCAACAGACACCTGAAGAAATGTTTAAAATCACTGGCAATGAGATACCATCTCACACCAGTAGTGGGGGCAAAGTTTAACAGGACAGCAACCAATAAATGGTGAAGATGATGTGGAGAGGTGGGATCATTCATACAGTATTGGTGGAATTATAAAATGGTACAAGCTCTCTGGAAGGCAGTTTTGTGTTTTTTAAAAAAACTGAACATAGAAATTCTGTATGATCCAGCTATTCTAATAACAGGAATCTTCCCCAAGGAAATTAAAACTGAGATACAAATGGAGATTTGTACACCAAAGTTCATAACATTTTTATTCACTATTGCAAGAAAATGGAAACAGCCCAGATGGCCAACCACAACAGAATGGATTGAGAACTTGTGGTACATTTAAACAATGAAATATTATGCAGCACTCGAAAGCAATGATTTCCAAAAATACTACATAACTTGTGAAAGACTGGAGAGAAAGTGAACTCATTTATTCTCCTAATGATATTCACTGCACGTTGTTATTATTGTGTACCATAAAATTGGAGCTGACCCATAGCTGACTCTCTAGTGGATTTTCAGAAGCAGTTAATTGCACAGGAAGAGATTGTACATCTTTCTCCCTTTGAGGAACTGTTGGCATTGAACCATGCCTTGGCCTCCGGCCTTCAGGATTGCAGTGCAACTTCTTGCTACTAGGCCAACAGAGCTCCCTAAAATAAATAAATAAATAAATAAAAAAATAGAAGAATAACTAGTAAACATGGATGGGCTACAAATGGGGAAGGGTGGGAACAGAAGAGTGAGGATGTGTAGGGGCAAATGCACAGTGTTTCACAGTTTGATGGGTGGAGAGAGGGGGTAAAGGAAATGGGAAATATATGGTTGGAACCTGAATATACAGCGTAATGATGGGCATAGTCCAATGGTGATTACTTTTATAAAACATAATGAATGGGAAAGACTGTATGAAACATGATGGGAATGCAGAATAGTGTAAAACACAATGCATCCGAACTTTATAAAAAAATACAAAATAAGAAATAAAAAAACAAATTAGCAATGTTTTAGACTTGTAGGTCCATTACTATATGTAATTTTGGCTTATGAAAAAAATATTTTGTTTGTTGCAATTACTTGCTATCCAACAGAATGCTGGACAATGACTAAAAAGGATAGAAAGAGAATTGATGTCTTTGAGTTTTCCTGGAGAAGAGTATTGAATATATCATGGACTGCTAGAAGAACAAACAGGTTTGTCCTGGAGAGGGTGATATTTGGAGGCAAGAATTTTGAAGATCTGTCTGACATACTTTGGGCGTGTTGCAAGGACAGACCAGTCAGTCCTTGGAGAGGTACATATGCTTGGAAGTGTGGAGAGACTGTGGAAGAGAGGAAGAGAGGAAGACCCTGGATGAGATGGATTGGCTCAGTGACTGGGGTAATGGGGGTAGGTGTGTCAGAGATGATGAAGTTAGCTCAAGATAGAACAGGGTTAAGAGCTGTTGTACATAAGTTTGCTATGAGTTACAAGTGACTCTATGGAACATTACAACAATTACAGATATATTTTTATTTTAAAAAATGCAGAATCCTGAAAAAAAAGCATGCAAAAAAGCATAAATATAAAAGAAAGTTAAATGTGGATAGTAAGTGGTACAAGTGTGTATGTTTATTTTTAGGTGTACATAACTATTTGGAGAAGAGAACAATTTTGGTGATAACAGTACATATTTCTAATAATCACATTGTGCAAGGGACTCCACTTAAATTATAGTATTCTCATTATCCTCGTTTTATAGATAAGAAAAATGGAATTAAGTGAAGTAAAACAATGAAATAAGAGCTTTAAGCTCATGCAACCTAAATTCAGAGCTAATTTGCTTAACTCTTTTATCCGGGTTTTGTACATCTTGGAGTCAAAGATCAGTGCTTTATTTAGTAATAGCTGCTATGGACTATTTTCCTTTATTTGACCTGCTTATGTAGCATAGAAAAGAAACAATGTTCTGGTCATAATTGCCAGTAAATCTGACACTTAAAGATAGTATTATATGGGTGCAGACAAAGCTTCTAGCTTGTGATGGAAACAATTACGTAGCTAATAAATGAGAAGTTGAAAAAAAATTCTATGTATTTGTTAGTGGCTATCTTGTAAGAATAAAATGCAAAGATTTTGTAATTACATGACTTTTAAAGCATACTGCTGTTAAGTGCCATGGATCAACCCTATGAACAACAGATCTGAACCGTGTCCTCGCTATGCCATTCTTATCGTGACTAATATACTTGAGCACATAGTTTAAGCCACTATATTAATCCATCCTGTTAAGGGTCTTTGTCTCTTTCACTGATCCTCCAGCTTTCTAAGCATGGTGTCCTTTTCTATGAAATAGACTCTCCTAACAACATGCTCATAGTATGTGAGATGAAGCTTCACCATCCTTATCTCTAACAGCGTTTTGTTGTTGTGTACAGTCAAGTCAGAATTAACCTATTGTGGACCTTTCAGTGGGTTTTCAGAGGTAGTTTAATATCATGTGAGGTGATTGCTGATCATTCTCCCTTGAAGCATCTGGTGGATTTGAACCACATACTTTGGTATGGCAGCAGAGCCCGTGTCTGATAGTCTATCAGAGCTACTTCCAGTGGGTTTTCAGAGGCAGTAAACTGCATGGGAGAAATTGCCCATATTTCTCCAAAAGAGCAGCTGGTGTATTTGAACCATGCATCCGTGGCAGCACAGCTCCTTTCCATCAACCCACCAAAGATAATAGTGTTTAGAACATTTTATGTGCAGTTTCTTTTATTGCAGAAAAATACTACATTCAAATTAAGAAACTCAATATGTAAGAAATATTTCCTCCTTTCGGCGAATTGAAATGCCTTTGGATGAAGCTCAAACAGCTCTTTAATTAAGTATAATGATTCACATTACATCGAGGGCCAGGGAAAAGCAAAAATCATAGTGTTGGGGTCTCCTCAAGATCTTGAATTGTTAATGCATTGTATTTTTTTTTAAGGCTAAAAATCTGTCTCAGTCCCTTTGTCAATGGAATGTGGAAAATCTGAGTAGTGCTCAAGATGTTGAAATTAGATTCCACTCAACTGGCTCCATATTATAGTAATCCTATGAACAATCGGATAAAACTTTTCTCAATCCTGCCCATTCTCCATTGTACTTGAGCCCATTGTTGAAACCATAGCATTCATCCATCTTGTGTAGTGTATGCCTCTTTGTTGCTGACTTTTCACTCTACCAAGCATGATGTCTTTTTCCAAGGACTAAAGCATCCTGACAACATCCCCAAAGCAAGTTCTTACAGTCTTTAATTCAGAGGCACACTCTGGCTGCACTTCTCTTGATATGTGCATTTGTTCTTGTCATAGTCCGTGATATATTCAGCATTCTTTGTCAATAGCACAGTCCAAGGGAGTGAATTCCTTTGTCTTCTTTATTCAGAATTCAACTTTTACATGCACAGAAATATGATGACAAAAAGGGAGATTGCCAGAGGATACTTATTTTAACTGAAGAAAAGGTAATGGTATTTACTCACATGTAATTGTGCTTCAGTTGATAATATTCTTTCAAATATACTATGCGATTTAGCTTTCATATTAGTGGTGGTAGCATAGGGTCAGATTATAGTTTGTAAGGTTAGGAAAAATAGTAAACATTGACTATGTAAAGTTCTTTAACTTGACTGCTAAAAATGCCTATTGTTGGTGATCTTATGTACTGTTGAGTCACTTGTAACTCATACACAACAGTTCAGAATCAGCTATATCTGAGGTAACTCTTGGTTGCTGTGATGTTGAACACTGTGACCCTGATGTGTCAAATGTGACATTGGTCACCCATGGTAGACAGTGTTTGGTGGAGCTCCCCTATTAAAACAAGCTTGGAAGCAGGGGTGGCATTCACTTCCAAAATAGCTTTCCTCCAGAAAACTTATGAACTTGGAGAATTTAAGAGAGTTACACAAGTGTTCAGGTCTTTCATTCATAGGGTCACTATGTGTTGCCTATGACAAAATGGCACTTAAAAACAACAACATAGATAAAGCTCAGTTGGTCTAATGGACAGAAAGTGATGCTACCAAGCCAAAGGTGGGTGATTTTAATCTGCATCCTTCAGGCCTGCTTTTAATTGTTGTGGGTTTTGTTGTCAAACATTCTTCAAGGTAGTATAGCATTGATCTGTCTATTTGCTGTACAGAGGTAACTTGTGGTTGCTCTGATGCTGAACACTGTGACCCTGATGTACCAAATGTGATATTGGTCAACCATAGTAGACAGCATTTGGTGAAGCTCCCCAATTGAAGTAAGCTTGGAAGCAGGAGTGGCATCTACTTCCAAAATAGCTTGCTTCAGGAAATCCTATGAACTTGGAGAAAGGATAAAGTTATACAACTGTACGGGTCTTTAGTTCATTTGTTCATTTTCATTCATTCGGGTTTTTTCTCAGATATGTCTGTCCAAATTTAAGACAATAGTAAATGTTACCTATGCCATGGTACTTGCAATTACTTGCTATGCATCAGAAAGCCAAACACTGACTTAGAAGAATCAATAGAAGAAGAATCGATGCTTGTAAGTTGTAGTGCTTGAGAAGAGTTTGAATATGCCATGGCCTGTTCAAGAAAGAAAACAAAACAAAAAACGCAGTCCATCCTAAAGAAGGTGAAACCACACTGCTCCTTGGAGGCAAGGAATTCGTTGCCATAAGGGACCAGTTTTGGAGAAGAAGGGAAATGCTTAGATGGGTGGAATGACAGCACAAGAGAGGAAGACAGGATTGACTCAGAAACTGGGGTCATGGAGCTAAGTGCGCCAGAGAAAATAAAGTTGGCTCAAGATACTGCAGGTTTTAGAGTCATTATGAGTCTCAGGGGACTCACAGTGTATAACAACAACAACAGCAACAACACAATGCAAGATCTTAGTTTAAAAGTTTAATTGCTTATCAGCCTTGACATAGTTTTATAAATTTAAGAGTTAAATAAAAATGGGCTATGAAAAGTACTTTAACCAAATTAATTAACTTGCTTTGAGACATTGTTTTAGGAACGTAGGATTTGCAATCAAGTCTCCCTGACATGAAAAGTAAGAAATTACTTGAAGAATGCATCCTCAGCATAGACACTTGCTGACTACTCTCCAAGGAATAGCCCCTCATAACAACATGCCCAAAGTATGTGAGACAAAGCCTCATCATTCTTTTTTTCTGAAGAGTTCTCCAGTTGCACCCTCTCCAAGACATATCAGTTCATTTTTCTGGCCATCAATGGTATGCTTAGTGTTCTTCTCCAACACCTCAACTCGAAGGTATCAGTTCTTCTGTCATCCATATTAATTTTCCAACTCTCAGATGCATAACAAGTGGTCAGAAAGACTATGGCTTGAATCAGACACGCCTTAGTCCTCAAAATGATATACCATTACTCCTCAATAACTTGGAGAGGTCCCTAACTGCAGATTTTCCCAGTGTAGTGTTTCTCCTTACTTTTGGACTGCTGATACCAACGGTGTTAATTGTGGATCCCAGCAAGATTAAGCTCTTGACAGTTTGATCTCCTCTCCATTATGATATTGCCTCTAGGTCCAGTGGTAAGAATCTTTGTTTTCTTGACATTGAGTTGCAATCCATATTGAAGGCTGCATTCCTTGATCTTCTGCAACAAGTACTTCAAGTCTTCCTCACTTTTATCATGCATGGTTGTATCATCTGCATCATACAGGTTATTGATGCATGGTTGTATCATCTGCATCATACAGGTTATTGATGAGTCTCTCTCTAATCCTGATGCCACATTCCTCTTCATAAAGTCCAAATTCTCAGATAATTTGCTCAGCATACAGATTGAATAGGATGGAGAGAGAATACAACCCTGACACAATTCCTTCTCAGCTTTAAACTATGCAGTCTTCCTCTGCTCTGTTCACATGACAGCCTCCTGATCCAGTAATAGGTTCCTCACGAGCACAATTAAGTGCTCTGGGATTCCCATTCTTTTCAATGTCACCCACAACTTGTTATGATCCACACAGCCTTTGCATAGTCAATAAAACACAAGTAGATATTTTTCTGGTATTTCTAACTTTCAGCCAGGCTCCATCTAACGTCTGCAATGATATTCCTGATGCCATGGCCTTAGTGAGACGAGATAGACCAGCTTTGGCCACCTTAAATCAGATAATCATTTGGAATACTATGCACGGAATGAAAAACAGAAGAATAATGGTGCATTCATAAGCAAAAAGTGAATTTCAACTTCAATACTGAAATAAAATTTTGTGAGTGAAAGGATGACAACCATATGCATACAAGGAAGACCTGTTAACACAACCATTATTGAAATATATGCTCTTATATCTTGAGCCAAAAAGGAAGAAATTGAGAACTTTTACCAAATCTTCCTGTCTGAAATTGACTGAACATGTTATCAAGATGTTAATGATAGTTGGTGACTGGAATTCAAAAGTAGGAAATGGTGAAGAAGAAATAGGAGTTGGAAAATACGGACTTGGTGATAGAAATGAGGGTGGAAATAGAATGACTGAATTTTGTATTTAAAATTATTTATTCATTGCAAAAACTTTTTTAAAAGATACAAACAAACGACTTTACACATTGATTTCATCTGATGGGCCACAGATTGACTACAACAATACTGTCTTAAATGTTACAGAAAATAAGATAAAGTTTGCTGAAACTTGGGACTCACTCTCTCTCTCTCTCTCTCTCTCTCTCTCTCTCT
>NW_006399834.1:5036469-5043324 GCF_000299155.1 Elephantulus edwardii | reverse complement strand
ATATATATATACATATATATATATACACACACATACATATAATTCTATTTTACCACTTATGTTGCTGAATGAATGCAAGCATTTTAAAAATTTTTATTATATTTAGATTATAATTCTTGTATTTAGGACCCAGGGACCCAATCTAGAAATATTACTCTAGGATGACTTTTACAGTTATACTATGAAACTGTGCAGCACAAACTTAACCTTATTGAAGAATTTTTACATCAAATATGTTTAAAACAAACTAATGATCACTGTTAGTCTTATTCACTCCAACCTACTAATTATTTCTCTTTGTTTTTCACTTATCCCTCATCTGACTTATATAAACTGCCAAGTGGATACTTTCAGTCACAATGTTAAATATTTCCTGGCTAAAGTATACTTTTCCTTTTCTATGTTAAACAAGAATGCCAACCAAGAAAAATATCTAACTTATCAAGACAAAGCTATGATGAACAAGGCTTTCTTCATGATTCAAATCTTACCATGCTCACTATTCAACGATGGTTGTTATAAGTTTGAAGATTTGAAAACCAGTTAAGAAACATTACCAAGGAATTTTAGTGTGGAAAAAATATTTATTGGGTGATGGTTTGGTCAGCGTTGCATGAGACAAAAAGTCTCTTGCGGTAAGTTAGACCATTAAAAAAGAGAAGAAACATTAAACTTCTCATAGACGGCCAAAAGAACAAACAAAAATGTCTTAAAGAGGGTGCAGTCTGAGTCTTCTTTGAAGGCAAGAATGATAAGGCTTCTCATCACATGCTTTGGTCATGTTGCTATGAGGGGCTATTCCTTGGAGAGGGACATGATGTCAGGAAGGGTGGAAGGTCGGCAAAGGAGACAAAGATGGACTGAAATCATGACTGCCACAATAAGCTCTTGTGGGTCAGGGAGTATGAGGATGGCACAGGATAGAACAGAGTTCAGACCCATTGTATACATAAAGTGACCATTATGAAACAAGAGTGCAGTATAAGATAGTATTCAGTATTTATTAGCCTGAAGTTTAGTGGTTTGAATTCACTCTGAGATGTTTCTGAAGACAGGCTTGGAAATCTGCTTCTGAAACATTAAAGCCTTGAATATTTTATGGATTAATTCTAGTCAATGCACTTGTTGCGACTGTTGTGTGCCATTGAATCAGAACCTACTCATTGCTGATTCTTCACTGAGTTTTCAGTAAATTGCAATGGAGGGCATTGCTCATCTTTCTCCTTTGGAGCAGCTGGTAGATTTGAACTGTGTGCTTTTGAGTTTGCAGCACAGCTTCTTGCCACCAGAATTCTCTAGTCAATCCACCTGTTTTCCATGAATTTTAATTAATATGAGGACAAGTAACAATATGAAGAAATTTGAAAAAATATTACTAGAGGGAAGAACTGAATTTACTATCATAAAAAAATCCCATCAATAAATTTAACATGTTATAATTTTTGTTTCAATTATCTATGACTTCTTTAAATAATCACTTTTGGAATTATGCACTAAGTTGGGAAGCCATAGTTTTATGTGCTAATGTAGACCTGAAAGCTGTCCCACAGTTTTGCAGGCCATCATAAGCCTCATCCACATTTGAGTCTTACTATTGAAACCAAAAATTTAATTCAAGTCGAGCAGATTAACAGCTGCAGTGCCTCAGCCGAAGTTAAGGTTGGAGACCCAGGATGTAGGACACTATGAGGTTAAAAGGATTCCTGGCCCAAACCACTCCCCTCAAATTCCCCACTCACTAAGAGTTGTTGTTGTCGTTGTTATGTGCCATCGAGTCGCTTGTGACTCATAGTGACCCTATGTACAAGAGCTCTAAATGTTGTTCTATCCTGTGCCAACCTAGCCATCTCAACCGCACTTATTCCCACCACTCCAGTCACAGAATCGATCCATCTCACCAAAGGTCTTCCTCTCCTTCGCTTCCCCTCCACTCTGCCAAACATAATGTCCCTCTCCAAGGACCAGTCCCTCCTTGCAACATGCCCAAACTATGTCAGATGAAGCTTCAGAATCCTTGACTCCAGGGAACACTCTGGCTTCACCCTCTCCAGGACAAATCTGTTTGTTCTCCTAGCAGTCCATGGTATAGTCAACACTCTTCTCCAGCACCACAGCTCAAAGGCATCAATCCTCTTTCACTCAACCCTGTTCACTGCCCAACTCTCTGATGCATAGCATGTAATAGCGAAGACTATAGCCCAGATCAGGTGCACCTTAGTCTCCAGCCTGACATCGTTGCTCTTCAGTAGTCTTGAGAGGTCCCTCACAGCCAACTTTCCCAATGTAATTCATCTCCTGATTTCCTGGCTGCTTTTACCAAGAGTGTTGACTGTGGAGCCAAGTAAATTAAAACTGTTAACTATCTCAATCTCTTCACCATCCATGTTGATGCTGCCAATTGGCCCAGTGGTTAGAATCTTTGTTTTCTTGACGTTTAGCTTCAGTCCATATAGGAGGCTGTAGTCATTGATCTTCTGCAGCAAGCACCTCAGGTCCTCCTCAGTTTCAGCAAGCAGGGTTGTGTCATCTGCATAACGCAGGTTGTTGATGATTCTTCCACCAATCCTGATGCCACGTTCCTCTTCGTATAACCCAGCATCTCAGATGATCTGTTCTGCATGCAGATTGAAAAGTATGGAGACAGAATACATCCCTGACAAACCTCCTTCTTAATTTTGAACCATGTAGTGTCTCCTTGCTCTGTTCTGACAACTGCCTCTTGGTCTAAGTATAAGTTTCACTAAGAGTACTGAGCAATATCTGGAAAGACTAAACTTTGGCCAAGGTAGGAAGGCCTTTATCAGGTACACTTAAACACTGAGATGTCTGTCCATGCTATGGAGAAGTAGTAGACTCATTGTACCAGATTGAAGGGTCCAGTTGAGAAGAACTCTCTCTTTCAGTGAAAATTGGTAATCAGTAGGAAGCACATCCTTCACCTACAGAGCATCTCCAGCTAACCCTTAAAATAATCTGAGAAACTGCCTCATTACAATTTTGCAGGATGAGATGGATTGCAGAATTAACCTGGCTTAGCTGGATCTTTACCAGAGCAATGGGACAGAAGGCCTTCTCAGATCAAACTAGTGATTAATGTGATCAAGACTATATCCTCTCACTCTTCCAATTTGATGCTTGTCAAATCTTGTCATGTGGATACATGCTCTAATGAAGACTCTGATGGCTGGCGCAGGAGGAGATCTACCTTTCCATTCCTTGCTGGGGCAAGATATGGTGGATGACTGTACCTGGGGGTGGGCATATAGTCATCCTTCAATTCCTGGAAGAGAGTAAAAGCAAAGACACACTTTTCTCACAGATTCCTCCCAATATCTGCCCAATCTCCAGTGCAACCTAGTCTGTATCTCCTTCAATGTCCCAAACACCTATGACAGGGAGCGAATAATAGCATCCTGTGTCTATGGGATGGGGACAGTTATCTTTGGAAGGAACCCTTTAGGTTGGTTTATGCTCCAGCTCTTAATCCACCCAATTCCAACCCATTCTTCTGCTTCTCCAGGGGAAGAAATAATCAGAAATGACCCCAACTAGGAGAAATAACTGAAGTAAAAGACTTAAGACTTTAGGATAGAGATGAGATACAAAAATGTGACTGCCTGGATTAAACAGATGAAATGTTCAGCGAAAGCTCTCAACAAGTGATTGCTATCCCCATGTATCTCAGATACAATAGGAATTCACTGCATGATGCCTGTGTTCTCCAGAACAAGGATGCTTGGGGAAACGACAGTTGTAGAAGTTTGTCATTGCTCTTCATTGCACTACAGAAGTCAGACCCGGAAGTGGTCCCCTCATTCTGCATAGGGTGGACAAACCAGTCTTTTTGCTTCTCATGGCAGGGCGGGAAAAGAATCACAGTGCATGTTACAAGAACTGACAATTTGCACTCCGGCTGAAAAATCACCAATAAACTTAGCAGTGGCCTATTCAGCAGGCAGCTGTCTGGTGTTATTATGGAAAAAGGAATTTCCATTATTTATTTCCATATAATTGGACTGGGACATGTGCTTTGCTTCAGTGGACAATTCCCTTTATCCTAGAGTTCTGAGAGGATCCAGAGCATAAGAAATCCCAGGCCTGGAGGTCCCTCCCTGGGTCCTTCTGTCCATATGTTTATATTGACCATTAAGAGTCCCTGGAGAAGTTTCTAAGGAGCTTAAGTCTAGGAATCAGAAGCTGCAGGGTTCGGAAGTATATAAAAAATTATTTTCAAAGTAAAAAGGAAAAAAATACATTGAAAGTATTCTTTCAAAAGTGGTCTACCATAATAATGTCAATTGGATCAACTACCTTTACTACAGCCACCAAAGATTCACAAACTGTATCAGAGATACCCTAAAAGGAGTATAGAGCTAGATACTACCAGGCAGTTGAGAAGACAGAATGGTGCTAGACGTGATGCTGGCAGAGCAGGAAGTCCTATCTATGATAGAAAGCAAGTATTTACAGCTTCATTCCTAACAATACAGCCTCTGAGGGAACCAGGACTAAACACCCTGAAAATGAACAGGCAGACAATGTCAGAAACCCTTTCACTAATTGGAGGGATGGTTTGGAAAATAAAATAAGGCTGCCCCCATCCTCATCTTTCATAATAGTAGCAGGAATCTTGACTGCAGACATGACAAAACACAGAATCTATTCACATAAGGAATATGTATGCCGTTAAAACAGAATAACAAGCTTATGTCAAACTGTGAAGGCACCCCTGGCCTGAACCTTTCTTGGGGTTTGTGTGCTGTTGATTTGGAACCAACTCAGACCCATAGATGACTCTCCAGTATGTGTGCAGAGGCAGTTAATCACACAGGTGGAGACTGTCTGTGCTCCAGTGAAGCAGCGCGTGGATTAGAAGACCTTTGGGGTTTTAGGCCCCTGTTTCGTAAAATCAATTAAGCCTCCCTCTAACTAAAATATTAAAACCCCAAAATTCTTTCTTCTGTTATCTGTGCCATGCTTTGTTAGATGTATGTTTTATTGATTTTAAAAGGTTTTGTTTGAGTAAAAGAAAGACCAATGTTTTGAATATTTTCATTATAATAGATTCATAACCATTTAAAGTATACCAGAAAAAGAAATATTTACGTATTTTTTTCCTTTATAGTCTTAAATATCATTTTCTTGAAATGTCATCTAGTAAGTAATTTTCTTCTGATATATATAAAATATTTATTTTCCATAGCTAGAAAACTATGAGTCATGTTTCAATCAATAGTCTTAGTCTTGGCCAAATATTAATTTACTGAATGTGTGCTATATTCCAGAAGTGATACAAAGTTCTGGAATATAAAAATATAGGAACTACACTTATAATTTAAATTATAGCCTATATATTAGAGTAAAACATTTATTATTTCAAATTAATTAGAAGTATATAATTTGAAAACTTGGTAATAATATTCTTAGGATAATATCAAAGCAGAAATATTAAAACACCCAAGAAGAATAGATTTTCTAGATTAACTGATAACCAATTTTAAATTCTACAACAGTTTATTTTCAGAATGGCTGTCCTTAAATGTAGATCAAATAATTCACAAAGAAGTTGGTGCCATCACATCGTATATAAATGGGAAATAAATTACAGAAACAAATTCATTTTCTTTTTAATGTGAACATGTTAAATTTTATTACAGGATGCCAACTACACTAATTTTATTCACTTATTCTTTAAAAACGTAATGGTGTCAATGATATTTTGTCATTTTTCATATTGGTTTGCAAATACAAAAGATAAAAGTTGTAATTAATTCTGCAAAGGAAACTATCAGAAGAAAGTACTGAATAATTAGTAATTTTCAATCTCTTTATACATAATTATAATTAAATTTTCATGCATCTCACATATCAATTGGTTATAACTACTATGCTGTGTGTAGGAGATGAGTAATGAAATCACTCATTTTCCATTGTTGACTTAAAGAATCTTACTTTTTAAAATACTTGTATTAGATGTAGAATAACTTGTATAGATGGAGAAGGTAATTAGGGTTTTTAAAGAGTTTATAATTACATGCACCATTTTGTTTCAATTAATTTAGGTAATGAAATAGGACTCTGAGAAGAGATGTTAAAAGGTAGAGAAATGTTGGCAACACAGTATTTTTCCTAGTCTATCCAAAAGCTTAAAGATTTGTTATGCATTGTTTTAGTTGTAATTGATTTGACCCTGTGAACAAAAAAAACTAAACCTGGTCCCATTTTGTGCCATCCACATGATCTACACATGAGCTCAAACCCATTTTTACAGGCACTGTGTCAATCTACCTCGTATAGAATCTTCCTCTTTTTCTCTGAACCTACACCTCTCTCAGCATGATGTCTATCTCAAAGGAAAGGCCTCTGCTGACAACAAAGTATGTGAGATAAAGTTACATCAGACTTAATTTTAAGGAACAGCCTCTCTGCTTTTCTCCAAGATAGATGTTTTTGTTCTTCTGACAGTCTATTGGATAGTATGTACCCTCCTCAAACAGCACACAGTTCAATGACAGTGATTTTTTTCCTTCTTCATCCTTATTCACTATCAACCTTTTCAACTTCAACTGTATAAGAAGCAATTGAAAATACCATAGCTTGGATTGGCCATAACTTAGTTTTTAAATCTTCATTGTTGCTCTTTGTCATTTTGAAGAAATCCTTGACAGCAGATTTTCTCAGTGCAAACAGACTTCTGATTTATTGACAATTGCTACCATGATATTGATTATGGATCCAAGTAAGATGAAATTGTTGGCAACTTTAATATTTTTTCAATCATAACATGAAGTTGTCTGTTGGTCTAGTAGTAAAGATTTTGCTTTTATTTTTTTATTAATATATTTTTATTTTAAT
>NW_006399834.1:5031163-5035864 GCF_000299155.1 Elephantulus edwardii | reverse complement strand
CTGTGTAATAGTTGTCCTTTTGTGACTGAGATAATTCACTCAACATATCTTAATATTGAGATGTAACCCTCTTAGAGGCTGTAGTTCAAGGCAAGTCATTATGAAGAATGAGAAAAGAGGAAAACTGATATTCCAAAGACTATCAATTAAAAAGTTCCTGGAATTGAATGCTATTAGATAAAATATGATATTTTATAAAAAGCAGAAATGTCAGATTAAAGACTAAAATTCACCTAAAAATATGATATCTTGGATTTAAGATATAATCGTTATAAATTATCATGTTAGGCCTATGGCATTGATACCATACCTATTTTATATTTTTCCATCTTTTTTATGGGTTTGTATACTATCATTCAAATACATTGTGCTTCATGCATGTACATTGTTTTATACAATCTTTCACTTACATTATGTTTTCTTCACATACATTGTGTTTTATACAATCATTCATATATATTTTATTTTATATGATTAATTACTATTGATCTATTCCATTTTTGTAGACCTTCAGATTTTCTGGCATCTAAGGGTTCAGTTAGCATGGGGTAGATATAAAACAACCTTCTTAGAATAAAAAAAAGTCTATTCCTATTGAATCCTCTTTTCTTTTCTCACTGCTTTTATAACTGTCAGATCTACATTGACACTTTAGAGCTATTCTTATCTATTCCTAAGCCCCTGCCAGCTAACCTCAAATGGTCTTTCTTTTAGTAAATCACTTCCATAACTAATTCTTTTGATGTGCTGCCCTGAGGTTCTTAACTGACAGACTCTGTATCAGAAATGTCCTGCAAAAGCAGGCAAAAGGATTTGGGAGACAACGTTACTCATTTTGTATTTGTCAAGATGGACTCCATTCCAAGAATAATGTGGAATCTGGCTGATCCTTGGAGAAATGTGGTGACCTATTTGCTAACATTAATATCACAAGCAAGTAAAATATTGCCGAAGATTTTTTTTTAAATGTTTAGAACAGCACATCAGCAGGGAACTGCGAGAAAGGCAAGCCACATTCAGAAGAAGCTGTGGCAGGAAGGATATTACTGCTGATGTCAGATGGATCATGACTGAAAATACAGAATAACGGGACATTTATTTGTGTTTCATGCAAAGACATTTGACTGTGTGGATCATAACCAATTAGGGCTAACTCTGAAAAAATGAGAATCAGAGCACTTATATTTGCTCATGTGAAAGTTACTGTCCAACCAGAACAAAGGAGCATGGCTAAAAAATCAAGAAAGGAGAGTCAGGAATGAATCCTTTCTCCATAGCTAATCAATATGTATGCTGAGTAAATAATTCAAGAAATGTTATTTTGTGAAGAAGAATGTGACTTCAGAATTGAAGGAAAATTCATCAAAAGTGTGTATTTTGCAGATGACACAACTTGTCTTGCTGAAAGTGAAGAGAATTTGAAACAATATACAAGATTAAAGACTATAGCCTTCAATATGAATTATATCTCAACAACAAGCAGAAAAAATCATCACCACTAAGCCAATAGGCAACAAAATGTAGATAGGAAAGAGATTGACACTGTCCATCATTTCATTTTACTTGGATCTAAAATCAACAAACCCTTAGTACCAGCAGATAAGAATTCAAAAAACATGTATTGAGAAAAGATGCTGTACAGGATCTCTCTAAAGTGCCAAAAAGCATCCATATCAGTTTTAAAGATTAAAATGTACCTTACCCATGCCAGTGTCTTTTCAATTACTTCCTATATATTTGAAAATTGAAACAAATAAGGAAGGCAGATGAAGCATTGATACCTCTGAATTGTTGTGTTGGAGAAGAGCATTGAATATCCCATAGACTGCCAGAAAAAACAAATAAATAGGTTGTGGAGGAAGTGCAACCATGGTGCTTCTTAGAGTCAAAGATGGTGTGGAAACATTATCTTACACACTTAGGACATGCTCCAAGGAAGGGCCAGTCCTTGAAAAAAGACATTGTGTTGCGAAAGTTAGAGGATCTGCAAAACAGAGAAAAATGCTCGACAAGATAAATTGCCATCGTTGCTATAACAATGGGCTCAATTATATCTTAGACGATGAAGATTGTATGAAACAGAGCAAGTTTCACATCGGCTGTTCGTAGGGTCACTGTGAGGCATAGACACCTTAATGACACATTAATAACAATTACTAACATTTTCACCAATGGTTATCTGAGAAAATGTGCTAGTAGAGAGAGAAAGCCTGGATAGTGCAAGGATTCAAAAAGTTGAAAATATAAATATTTTCAATATATGTAGTGATGTTAAAATTGACTAGTTATAAAAATGCATACCTTCTATCACTCATCTGTTAGTTTATTTACTTTGGTGACTTGCTTCTTTCTGCAGTACTGAAAGCTGTGTGACTGGTGTTTCAATTACCCATAATTAAGATATTTCAGCAAAACTAGCAGTACAACAAAGATTAGGAAAAAAGGTTGTTGAACTACTTTATTATCCCCCCAAAATTTTGGTTCTCCATAATTTTTTGATCTCTGAAAGTTTGATAAGTAGCTCACACCTCCTCATTGAAAGCTATCACTTCCCATGTACAAAGTATGATAGCGAGGTCTAGCCTCTTTAAGGTAATACATACTTCCTTCAATGAATGCTCTTAAGTAGTCAGCTAATTGCTAAACTATTAAATCAAATTAAATGCTAGTATGACCCATATAGAGTCATGTGGATCTAATAGTAGGAAGAAAAACAATTGCACTTTGAAGATGAGGCAAGCATTAGCTAGAAAGTGCTGGAAGGCACGTGGGTACATTATTAAGATTGGATTTTGAGGTGCTTCATCAAAGAGTTATGAAGTAAGATTCAACAGTTTAAATTACATTGGCTTATAACACAGGATTTAAAACTGTATAAAGACTTCAGAATTCCATATGACAAAGTTGCTGCTGTATGACTCTCACAAGTTAAATAATGCCTCATGCTAAGTAAAAAAAAAAAAAAGCCTGAGTTTTCCTCAGGAAGATAAAATAATATATTTAAATATTTAAAGAGAAATTCAGGAGCGTAGTTACTATCATCAGATGACTTCAATTCAGTTCTGACTCATAGAATCTCTACACACAGCAGAATGAAACACAGCCCAGTTCTGTGCTATTTTCATAATTCTTGTTATGTTTGAGCTATTTTACCTCATTCTTTTAATCACTTTGACAATCGAT
This sequence comes from Elephantulus edwardii, assembly GCF_000299155.1. Lineage (NCBI taxonomy): Eukaryota > Metazoa > Chordata > Mammalia > Macroscelidea > Macroscelididae > Elephantulus > Elephantulus edwardii. Next base: position 5,032,681 of record NW_006399834.1, on the reverse strand, counting down.
TTCTTAGTTGTTGGTGTTTTTATTTTCACTGACTCTCTATTTTAAGAAGAATGTCATGTAAGAATTGGAAGAAGACTCAACCATAACTTGAAATACTGCAGAAGATGAGACAATGTAAAGCCTTTAATCTGGGTTACATCTATTTCAATGTAAAGGAAACAAAAATTCTCATAACTAGACAGATAGGCAACATAATAACAGATAGAGAAAAGATTGAAATCATCAATGACTTCATTTTACTTGAGTCCACAGTCAATACACTTGTCACCAGCAGTCAGGAGATCTCTTGTACTGAGAAAGTCTGAAGTCAAGGTATTCTTCAAATATTGAAGAACAATGGTGTTAGTTTGGGGACTAAGGTGTATTTGACTCAGTCACCTGTGAAAATGCTTTTCAGTCATTCACTATGGATCTGAAAGCTGGACAATGATTAAAGATGAGAGAAGGAGAGTTAATATCTTAGAACTGCATTTGGAAAAAGAGTACTGAGTATCCCATGCAGTGCCAAAAAACAAACAGATAACTTTTGGAGAAAGTGCAGCAAGAGTACTCCTTGGAAGCAAAGAAGATAAAACTTCATCTAATTTAATTTAGACATATTGTTAGGAGAAGCTAATCCATGGAGAGGGATAACAAGCTTAGAAAAGAGAAGAAACAATGAAAGAAAGGAAGATCCTCAACCAAGTAGATTGACATAGTGATGGCAACATTGGGCACCAGTGTTTCAGAGGTTTTGAGGCTGGCACAGGATTGAACACAGTTCAGATCTGTTTATGGCTTCACTATAAGTTGCTCTTGACTCAACAGCACTTAATAACAACTACTACTTTACCAACTATATTATCGTTCCCTAGAGACTGATTTCCCCTAATAGTATTTCCAAAGTACATAAAACAAAGTCTTATTATCTTCATTCCTAAGAATAATTCTGGCTGAATTTCTTCAAATATATGTGTTTGTTATTATGACATAGTATATTCAATATTCTTTGCTAACAATATAATTCAAGCAAGACTTTTAAGACATGGAATGTGAAAACCATGAATGTATGAAAATTAGATATTGTTAAGGAAGAAATGGAACACATAAATATTGACATACTAGGCACTGGTGAGACGAGATGGACTGGCATGGGGCATTTTTAGTTGGATGATCAAATGATATATTACTCTGAAGATGAAAAGGTGAGGGAAAATGGAGTTGCTTTCATAGTAAAAAAGTCCTTCCTAGATCCATCTTGAAGTACAATACTGTCAGTGACAGGATAATATCTATACGCATACAATGAAGTCCAGTGAATACCATTATCATTCAGATAGATGCACCATCAACCAGAGCCAAGGAAGAGGATATGGAAGATTTTTACCAACTTTTACAATTGGAGATCGATCGAACATGCATTCAAGATGCATTGATAATAATGGGTGACTGGAATGCAAAAGTTGGGAACAGAGAAGAAGATTCAGTAGTTGGAAAACATAGACTCGGTGACAGAAATGGAGCTGGAGAGAGAATGAT
>NW_006399834.1:5003749-5028819 GCF_000299155.1 Elephantulus edwardii | reverse complement strand
AACAGAACTCTAAGGCATCTCTTTTGCTTTTATTGTTATGAATCATGATGTGAGAACAGACTCATAACTGACCCTCCATTCTTATTGTAGCATAGAGGAGCAATTCAGTTTTGGAGGGATACATTTCACAGTCATCTCAGTGCATGGTATAGCAGAGGAAAAGGCAATGAAATGTAGTCAAAATTCAAGTAATTTTCCTAGTCGTTCAACTCACATCAATGTGAGCACCTATGGCACCACAGCAGATGCTGAGCACACATCATGGAGTTCTGTGGGCACTAAGGAGGCCATCCCAGACCCCAGCAAAGTCCATAGGCTCAGAGTGTAGGTCTATAGTCAAGAGTGTCTAGCTGCAGCCTACTAGGTGCCTTAGGTCCCTGTTGCTATCAACCCTCAGGGCTATACTAAAAACTAACACTAATGATCCAGCTGGGCCACTGTCTGTGTCAATACCTCCATCTCAAACTCCAGTCTACCAAACCACCACTGGCCTCATTTGTGGTCTGATGAGGGTATCCTGTTTCATGATATTTATGTGCCTGGTTGTCTCAATGGTTTGTTTATAGTGACGAATAACACTTATCCATCAGATTCATTATTGGAGAATTATTTCCATGTTACCAATTACTTTCTATCTTAGATATGTATAGATTTTAGTATTATTGTTTGTTCCTGTTAGTACAGCACTCCCTTACCTATTCCAAACCATACAGTGCTTCCATGTTCTGTTCACACAACAACCTCCTGGTCCACAAGAACCTCCTTAAGGTTCTGCAAAAGCCCTATCAAGTGCTCTGGGATTTGCAGTCATCTCAATGTCAGCCACAACTTATGATCCATACAGTCAAATGCTTTTGCATAGTCAATAAAACACAAATAGATATTCTTCTGATATTCCTTGCTTTCAGCCAGGATCTATCTGACATCATCAGTTATATCCCTAGTGACACAACCTCTTCGAAATCTTTCTTGAACTTCTAGCAGTTCTCTATCTATGTACTGTCCCAGCCCTTTTTGAATGATCTTCAGAAGTATTTTGCTTACATGTGATAATAATGATATTGCTCAATAATTTTCATATTCAGTTGGATCACCTTTCTTGGGAATTGGAACAAATACATACCTCTTCCAGTCCATTGGCTGTCCTCCAAATTTCCAGATATAAACTAATGAGTGCATCCAAGGCTGCATCTGTTAATTGAAACAAGTCAATTGGCATCTCATCAATTCCTGGGATCCTTTTTTTTTTCCTTCTCCTTTTTTTTCTTTTTGCCAATGCCTTAAGTGCAGCTTCTACCTCCTCTTTCATTACCAGTGGCTCCTTTTCATATGGTATTTTCTGAAATTTTTCAGTGTCAATCAATTCTTTCTGGTACAGTGACTCTGTGTATTCCCTCCATGTTCTTTTGATGTTTTCTGAATCATTCAATATATTGCCCATAGCATCTTTTGATATTGCAACATTAGGCTTAAATTTGTTCTTCAGTTCTTTCAGCTGGAGACATACAGAGCTAATTATTCCCTGTTTATTCTACAATCCCAGCTATCTGCACATTCCATTACAATACTTTGCTTTGTCCTCCCAAGCTCCTCTTTGAAATTTTCTGTTCAGTTATTTAAAATTTTTTCCTTTTGTTTTGACTTTTCTCTCCTTACCTATTCAGTCTGTATTCTGAGCAAATTATCTGAGAAGAAAGACTATCTGAGGAAGGGTGTGGCATCAAGATTGGAGGGAGACTCATCAATAACTTGTGTTATGCAGTTTGTACAACCATGCTTGCTGGAAGTGAGGAGGGCTTGGAGCATTTATTGCAGAAGATCAGGGAATGCAACCTTTGTGTGTGATGCATTATATACTCTGTTGTATTGCATACTCAATATGGATTGTATATTCAATATTAAGAAAACAAAGATTCTTACCACTGGACATATAGTCAGTGTCATGATGGATGGAGAGGAGATTGAAACTGTCAACAGTTTCATCTCACTTGGATTCACAATTAACACCACTGGTGCCAGCAGTCAGGGGTTAAGATGCATTGCACTGGGAGGGCCTTGCCAAATTATTGAAGAGTAGTGATGTCAGTTTGAGGACTCAGCTGTGTTTTATTCAGGACATAGTCTTTCCGATTACTCGCTATGCATTTGAAAGTTGGACAATGAATAAGGATGATAAGAAAAGAACTAACACCTTTAAGTTGTGGCATTGGAGAAGAACACTGAACATCTCATGAACAGTCAAGACAACAAATATATCTTGGAGAAGGTGCAGCTAGAGTGCTGTTTGGAGGCAAGAATGATAAGGCTTCACCTCACCTACTTTGGACATGTTGTTAGGACGTGCTATTCCTTGGAGAAGGACATGATGCTAGGAAGAGTGGAAGATTGGTGAAGGAGAGGAAGATCCTCTACAAGGGAGATTGACATGGTGACGACTGCCATGGGCTCTTGTGTGTCAGGAAGTATGAGGATGTCTCAGGATAGAACTGGGTTCAGATCTTTTGTTCATAGCTTTGCTATGAGTCATACTTTACTTGATGGCATCTAGCAATAAAAACAACAGTTAGTACAGGACTTGTTTGTTGGTATCTCGTACTGGTGTAGCTCACTGAGTAGTCTAATGATGGAATCTGTATCATTAGTAGATCAGGTACCAGATGATCACTCATTAGAGAGGCTGTAAAAGAACTTCTAGATTCAGACATACTAGAAAGAAAGACTGACAATACACTATAGCAATAATGAGCCTTCAAAAACCTTTTAAACAGAGAAATGTGGGTGTTATCAGCTGTTGTCCAAATACAGCAAGGGAACATTGCATAATTTCAAATCAGAAAGAGTGTGTGTTAGGATTGTATCCTTTTATCATACCTATAAGATCTAAATGCTGAGCAAATAGTTCATGAAGACAGACTATATGAAAACAATATGGTATCAGGAATGGAGGAAGATCAAAGTCCAAAGCCTTCAGTATGGATTACATCTTAGCATCAAGAAAACAATGGTTCTTATTACAAGACCAACAGTCAATATTACAAAAAATGGAGAAAGGATTGAAGCTTGAGGATGGCAAAAATAGGGCAAGATTCAGATCTATTATTCAAGTTGCTATCCACATTATATTTAATATGCATGAGCCCATTAATACCGTCCCTGTGTCTATCTATCCATCTTATTGAGAGTCTTCCTTTCCTTCACTGCTACTCCACCCTTTCAAGAATTATTCATTTTTCCAAAGACAGGTGAGGGAATTGATGGTAGAAATAATAGATTCTAAGACAATGTGTATATCCAGACAAATTTCCAAAATATCATTTCTAAACTCTGCTCAGTTTCAAAGAAACTGTGCTATTTACTACCTCTAAAAATTCACTGGATGGTCAGCTATCAGACAGTTCTGACTCAATGATACACAACAGCAACAGCAGTATTCCTCACACTCTTAGAAACTTATAAAACTTCCTTTTACAAAAGACCTAAATTGAACCTATACTCAGTAACCAAATGTAATCAAAGAGTATTTTTACTTTTATAAAAAGTGAAAAAGACTTTGAATATATGAAGTTTATTTTGCAGTGAGCCTTTAAGAGACAATATGAATCCTTAGCAGCTTAGTGTATTGCCATTGCTGTGCTTCAGGGAAATCATAGTCAACGTCTTAGCCTCAGCTACCACAGCTTTAAACTGTGTCTGTGAACACTATATTGTAGTGCTATTCTGAATTTTATCTATTATTTATTTTATGATTTGATAGGTTACTTTTAAAATCTCAGTTCAATAAATAATATTCTCATATAAATTAGTGATAAGGGATTGCTTTGTCTAATATTACACCAAATTTTGGAAGAAAATACACTGATGGGTCACTATAAGTTGATTCTACCAGAAATAATGAGTTTCATATCAAGTTTAGTTTTCAGATAGTGAGGAAAATCTGTATGTACTTTACCACAATAAAAACTCAGTGAATTTATGGAGTAGATTAAAAGAAGAAAGCTAAAAATATTTTTCAATCAAACAAGATTTTTTAAGCTGTTTCCTTTGTAGTATTAGTGAAGAGTATTGAACATCCTATAGAGACTGCCAAAAGAACAAACTAATCTGTCTTAAAGAAAGTGTAACCAGAGTGCTAGAGGCAAGGATTGTGAAACCTCCTCACACATACTTTGTGCATATATATAGGAGGAACTAGTCTTAAAGAAAGACATAATGGAAAAGGTAAGTGAAAAAGAGGCAGATCCTCACAAGATGGGTTGATACATTAAGTACCACAATGGGCTTGAACATAAGAGAGATCATGGAAATGATGCAAGATAGGGCATGATTCAGATCTGTTGTTCATTGTTGTCGTTGTTGAGTCTCCCGCAACCCATAGTGTCTCTATGTACAACAGCTCTAAACCCTACTCTATCCTGTGCCAATGTTGTAACTGACACACCCGACCCCATTTCCCCAGTCACTGAATCAATGCATCCTACTGAGGGTCTTTCTCTCTTGCACTGTCACTTCACCCTCCAAAGCATAACATCCCTCTCCAAAGACTAGTCCCTCCTTGCAACATTTCCAAAATATGTCAGATGAAGCTTCAGAATCCTTGTCTTCAAGAAACAGCCTTGTCTCACCCATTCTATGACAAACCTGTTTGTTCTCCTAGCAGTCCATGATGTATTCAATACTCTTCTCCAGCAACACAGCTCAAAGGCATCAATTCTTCTTCTAGCATCCCTAGTCATCTTCCAGCTTTCTGATGTACAGAAAGTGATTTCAAAGACTAAGGGATGAATCAGGCACATCTTAGTCTCCAGGCTGACATTGTTGCTCTTCAGTACTTTGGAGAAGTCTCTGACAGCAGGCTTTCCCAATGCAATGTGGTTTTTTGTGTTGTTTTTTTTTTTCATTTCCTGGCTTCTGGTACCAAGAGTTTTGATTGTAGAGCCAAGCAAAAGTGAAGCTGTTAACAATATCTATCTCTTCACACTCTACCATGAGGCTGCCAATTGGCCATTGGTGAGAATCTTTATTTCCCTGATATTGAGTTTCAATCTATATTGAAGGCTGCAGTCCCTGACCCTCTTCAGCAAGTGCTTCAGGTCCTCAGTTTCAGCAAGCAGGGTTGTGTCATCTGCATAACGCAGATTGTTGATGAGTCTTCCTGCAATCCTGACACCACAGTTTGACTCATAGAGCCCAGCCTCCTAGATAATCTGTTCTGCATATAAATTAAAAAGATAGGGGGAAATAGGATACATTCCTGGTATATACCTTTCCGAATTTTGAACCATGCAGTGTTTACTTGCTATGTCCTGACAACTGCCTCCTGATCCAAGCATAGGTTTCATATAAGCAAAATCAACTGTCCTGAGATTCCCATTCTTCTCAGAGTAATCCCCAGTTTGTTGTGATCAACATAGTCAAATGTCTTTGCAGAGTCAATGAAACACAGATAGATATTCCTATGTTATTTCCTACTTTCAGCCAAGATCCATCTGACATTATCTGTAATATCCCTAGTACCTACCACGGCCTCTTCTAAACCAAGACTGCACTTCTGGCACTTCTCTGCTGATGTGCTGTTCCAGTTGGTTTTGGACAATCTGCAGCAAAACATGCTTGCATGAGATATCAATGAAATTGTACAATAATTTCCATACTCTGTCAAATCATCTTTCTTTGTAATGGGAACAAATATAGATCTCTTCTAGTCAGTTGAACAGGCAGTTGTCCTCCAGATTTTTTGGCACAGCTTGGTGGGCACATCCAGGGTAGCCTCTGTTGTAATACATCAATCGGTATGCCATCAATTCTTGGGGCTTTGTTTTTGCCTTTTTTTCAAGGCAGCTTCTAATTCTTTCTTCATCACCACAGGCTCTTGCTCATATGTTATTTCATGAAAATCTTCTGTATCTGCCAATTCATTTTTGTACAATTACTCTATACTCTTTCCATCTTCTTTGAATGCTTCCTGGATCATTTAATATTCTGCCCAGTGCATTCTTAAGTATTGCAACTTGAGCCTTAAATTTGTTCTTCAGTTTTTCAGCATAAGAAATGCTGAGCAAGCTTGGCCCCTTTGATTGTCTGACTTTTTACACTTTTCATTGCAATAGTTTGTCTTCCCATGCTGCCCTTTGAAATCTTCTCTTCAGCTCCCTAATATCTTGATTTCTTCCCTTTGTTTTTGGCTTCTCTGTGTTCCAGTGCAATATTCAGAGTCGATTCTGACATCCAACTTGACCTGTTCTTCCTCCTCTGTCTTTGTGATGACCTTTTCCATTCTTCCTGGATGATATTCTTGATATCCTCCCACAGCTCATCTGGTCTTTGCTCATTAGTGTTCAAGGCCTCAAACCTCTTCCTGAGATGGTTTTTAAATTAAGGTGGGATAGACTCAAGGTCAAATTTTGTTTACCATGCATGTGATTTCCCTTAGCTTCAGCTGGAACTTCCACATGAGCTGTTGGTGATCTGTTTCAAAATCAGCACCTGGCCTAGTTTTCACCGCTGATACTGAGCTTTTCCAGTGAGTCTTTCCACAGATGTAATCAATCTGATACCTATGCATACCATCAGGTGAAATCCGTGTGTATAGTCTGCCTTTATGTTTCTTATAAAACATATTTGCAAGGAATAAGTCACTGATTGTGTAAAATCCAATCACTCTATCTCCAGCCTCATTTCTGTCACCAAGTCAATGTTTCCCAACTACTGATCTTTCTTCTCTGTCCTCAACTTTTTCATTCCAGTCACCCATCATTAATGCATCCTGATTCCATCTATTTCTGACTGCAAAAAATTTGTAGAAATCTTCTATTTCTTCCTCTTTGGCTCTGGTTGTTGGTACGTATATTTGAAAAATAGTGCTATTCACTGGACTTCCTGGCATGCAGATGGATATTATTCTGTCATTTACAACACTGTGTTTCAAGATGGATCTAGAAATTAACTAACAAAGCAGCCCAATTTTTCCTCACCTTTTCATCTCCAGCATAGTAGATCATATGATCTGACTAAAAAATTTCCATACCAATTTATCTCATTTTTCCAGTATTTAGTATGTCAATATTTATGTGTTTTATTTCTTTGTCCACAATGTCCAGTTTTCCTACATTCATGGTTCTCACATTCCATGTTCTGATCACTAGTATCTGCTTACAGCTGTTCCTCTTCCTTTGTGTTTTCATATTTGAGGGCTCAGCCTCAGTTGTCATATCTGCTTATTCACAGGGTAGCCACTTTGAGTGTAATTAACAAACAAATAACATATTCTATTAGACACCTTGGCTATGATTAAAAGGAAACCTTCTCATAATATCTAAACCAATCAGACCATAACCTGAGAAGAAATTATAAACAAAGCAGCTTTGAGATTAGTTGTCAATAGGTCAACACAGAAAATGTTCAGTATTTTTGTTATTTTCACTCTTCTAATGTCAACTCTTTGTTCTTTTGATAATATAAAATCTTCCATATATAACAATGTGTTCAGCCCTATTTTTTTCATGATATACTAGTTGGTTTGTGTCATTTCAAAAAGTAGAATTAAGGGATAATTTCTATTTCAAAACTGAGTTTCATTTAGACATATGTCCTAATTTTTAAGCTTTTAATTTTACTATGATAAGTAATTTCTCCCAATTCAAGCAAGTACAAGTTCATTTTCTTTAAGAATTTTATATTTTACTGTGTCAGCAACACATCAAAGGAATAGTATTTCAAAATGACTAGAAGGCAAGCATTACTTAAACATTTAGTAGAAAGATTTATTTTCTGCCTTGATTAAAAATTTACAGCTACATTTATATTTCTTAGAGGACAGCATAATAATGAGATGAGTAGTTTCATAATTAATATTTCTGTATTTTGAAAATCCTTTATATCTAATAGTTGGGGGCCTTTTTCCTTCCATGAAATTTAGAAAATAATACGATTCTAGATATATTATTTAGAACTATCAACAACAACAAAGCAACAAGTACCTAAGGAATAACATATTCAGTTGGCTCAACTGACCTTATAATTACTATAATTTTAGAGATCCAAGCTCCAACCTCTATCTACATTCCTATTTCATCCTATTGTACAAACTTGCCCTCCTCCCAAGGCTACAGAATGGTTGCTGTAACTCTAGTCATCACAAATAGTTTTCAAGACAGCAACAAGAAAAAAATTTTGAAGAAGATTGTGCTAACACATTTATCTTCCTCAGTAAGAAAAAGAAATACTTTTCCAGAAGCTCCTACAACAGACTTTGCTTTATATCTCAATTGTCTAGAATTGTTTCACCCATCTCTGTGATTGGTAATGAGATAGGATGAGAATGGTTGCAATTGTTCTCAGTTGGCTGGGATTTAATGTCTGGGTTTATTCACACGTCCATCACAAAATAAATATTCTGTTAAAGAATTGAGGTATATTTTTGGACCATGTCTAAGTAACATGTTCTGCAACTCCTGACTAACTGATATGCTATGGTACTTCCAAAATACTTAGGAGATGACAAGAGATTAAAATACTTAAAAGACAACAGTTTGAAGACTAAGGTGCCCCTGATACACGTCAATGTGTTTTCAATCACTTGCTATGTGTCAGAGAACTACATGATGAACACAAAAGACAAAAGAAAATTGATTCCTTTGAGCTATATTAAAGATCAGTACCAAATATTGACATTGTTTTTGATATATGCTGTTGAGTTGCAACTCATAGTGACCCTATGTACAATAGCTCTGATCCATGACTTATCCTGAGCCAGTTTTACTGACTTCACCACATCTACTCCTATCACCCAGTTATTTTTGTCAACCTATATCATCTGTGGTTTTCCTCTCCTGTGCTGCCCCTTGATGTCCTTCACCAAGGACTGGTCCCTTCTGGCCACATGTCTAAAATACGTGAGACAGAGCTTCAAAATCTTTGCCTCCAAGAAGGCACTTGGCTTTACCTTCTGCAGATCTGTTTGTTCTCTTGGTAGTCCATATTATGCTCACTCTTCTTCTCCAATAACACAACTGTCCTTCACAGTCATTGTCCAACTCTCTGATGCATAGCAAGTAATTGCAAAGACCAAGGCCTGGGTCCATCAGGCACACCTTACTCTCTGACATCATTACTCATTAGCTCTTTGGAGAGGTCCCTGACAGCAGACTTCCTCAGTGCAATTCGTCTTTTGATTTTCTAACTGCTGATTCCAAGAGTGTTGATTGTAGAGTTGAGCAAGTTGAAATTGTTAACAACTTTGATCTATTCTCCAGCTACCATGGTGCTGCCATTGGGCCCAGTGATGAGAATCTTTGTCTTCTTGATGTTGAACCTCAATCTATATTGAAGACTACAGTACTTGACCTTCTGCAGCAAAAGCTTCAGGTTCTCCTCAGTTTCAGCAAGCAAGATTGTGTCATCTGCATACTGCATATCATTGATGAAACTTCCTCTAATCCTGATGCCATATTCCTCCTCATAGAGTCTAGCCTTCTAAGTTATCTGTTACACATACAGATTGGAAAAAAATATGGAGACAGAATGGTTCCCTGATGCACTTCTTTTCTGGTTTTGAGCCATGGAGTATTTCCTTGATCTATTCTGACCATTGCTTTTTGGTCCAAGAATAGGTTTCACTTGAGCACAATCAAGTGATCTGGGATTCCCATTCTTCTCAAGAATAGCCATAGTTTGTTGTGATCACATAGTCAAATGCCTTTGAATAGTCAATGAAACACAGACATTCCTCTGGTACTCTTTGTTTTCTACCAAGATCCATCTGACATTGGCAATAATGTCTTTAGTGCAACAGCATAACATAATCTCAAGCTGGCTTGTATTTCTCTGTTAATGTTCCAGTCATTTTTTGGAAAATCTTTTCAGCAGTATTTTGCTCACATGTGATATTAATGATATTGTTCGATAATTTCTACACTCTATTGGATCATCTTCTTTTGGAATGAGAATATAATTTGATCTCTTCTAGTCCATTGAACAGGTAGTTATCCTCCAGATTTCTTGGCACAACCTTGCGAGCACAGACTGCCCAAAGAGCAAGCAGATATGTCTTGGAGATATAACACATAGAGTATTCCTGGAGGCAAAGATGAAGAAGTTTGTTTTCTCATACTTGGTACTTGTTGCTAAGTGAGGCTATTTCTTGGAAAAGAACATTATTCTTGGAAAGATGCAGGGTCAGCTAAAGAGAAAAAGACTCACAATAAGATGGATTGACACAGCTACTCCAGTATTGGGCTTGTGCATCTGAGATGATAAGGATGGCACACAATAGGGCAGGGTTCAGATCTGTTGTTCATAGGATTACTATAACTCATACTTGACAGTACCTCCCAAGAACAACAGCAAATGTCTAAGGCTGAATCTGTCTCTTCTCATACATGATCTCACCTAAATTTATCTGCATCTTTAAGAACTTCTTCAGTACTTGGCAGCTTAATTGTATTACCTGTGTTCCTATCTAAAGTTATTTCTTCACTTGAAAAGTATTTCTCAGTTCTTCTCACCTATTCAGAAATATTACACTAAACATTCTCCACACCTTTTGCATCATTGAACTACTTCTTCAATACAGGGATTTTCTCATTAGCATTTAAGACTTTTCTGCTCTATGTACTTTTCTTGAGTCTCTTTGTTGTAAAAGAAAAAAAATCCTTGGAAGAGTAACCAATGTTATATAATCATTATAATTCACAATGACACCTCTGTTGTTTAAAAGAGAGTTGCAAATATTGTAAAAAAATTATACTTAAACATACCAAAGTTAAAAATCAAGAAGAGGATATCTTTTTCTCTGTTTCTTAGAGAGATGATGTATCTCTGCCCATCAATTATCACCAAAATTTGGTCACTTGATGATGGCTAAAAAAAATCAGCAGCAAGGTAAACAGAACCACTATATCTAGTCCAGATCAAATTTAACATATTGCCAAATAGAAAATAATATATATCGAGAAACAAAACAATATATAATGTACCTGTTAGTGTGGAAAGTAGAACAGGTATGAAATATGGAAAAAATAATGTTTCTATCATCCATTGTACTTTTGATGTCGTGATTACTAATATGATGAAAGTAAAAGAAATATCACATGGGCATTATTTATTATGAAGTAGCATTTTAATTTCAGAATATCACCAATAAATATAAAATAAGACTGCTGATTTGTGAAACTAATTTTGAAAATATACAAATAGAGAATTGGTAAAGTACTAATTATAGTATTAAAAAGTAGAGGAAGAGTTACAATGGTTTGAGTAAGTCATCAAATAAAAAATCAGCCAAAATGAAGTATTTTTTTAAATTAATTTAGTTTGTTTATTTTTCATTTCAATGAACATCTACAGAGATTTTGGAATTCCATTCATAAATTGTTGCACCCTTCTCCCCGCACAAACCCCTTCCCCCCCCCATTTGCTCCTCTCCTTGAAAAGCAAAAGAAAAACTCCCTCATTGGTACACAATCCCCCCGCAGCTCCCCAAACCCCACGCCCTACCCCCAAATATAATCCACTCTGCAACCCTCATTGCGTACTCCTATGATAAAAATAATGCCTTAAAATATAATACTTTTAGACTATTCTCTCCCCCATAGACTTCAACGCCGTAAACATATTTCATCAAGTTTTTCTCAGTATTTACATATATGGGATTGATAATTTAATAAAACCCCAAACTCTACAAAACAAATAAGGTTTTTCATAAAGAAGAAATATATAAAATCTTAACACAAAAAAATTTGTCCAAGATACTGCTCCATGTCTCTGGAAAGTAATTCACAGAATGTATGTCACCTCTGAAAGCCCATTTGAAATAATAATTCATAAAAAATAATAAATATTATTGTTGTTGTAGTATTTAAACTACTTATTGGGTTAATTGCTGATTCGCAACAGTGGACAATGCAGGAAGGGATTAAGTAATGTTAAACCTTATAGTGAAATTTTATTTTTGTCCCTGGCTTCTGATTCATATCTGATTGACATAGAAGTAGATAGTAGAGAAGAATAGCTACAAAAAATTAAAAATCTTGAGCCAACAGATAAAGAAGTCTAGGATGGCTATTTTTGACACAGATATAAGAATTAGTTCCAAGTTTCTGATCATATCCCACCTATAATCAAAATATAGTAAATGCTCATTTCTCCCTTCGAAGTGTCATTAAGCCAATTCAGATTTATAGCAAGCAGCCTTGCTCTATAAGAAAGAGTATAATTGCTGATAGATGTCTAATATTGTAACTTATATAAGAATGATTTTTTTCTCCTCTTCAGTAACTGCTAAGTTCAAAATCACTGATATTTTTTTATTTGCGGCCTAATTCTTCAACCATTATGGCATCAAGGAATCTTTATTTTTATTAATATTTTTAAATGAACAATTATTAAACCTTTTACTCATAAATCATGATCAGTAATTGTCTAGACTGCTTAAATTATATTTTTTTCCTTCCTGTGTAATCTTTCTTAGAAGATGTGATTCTGTCAATAGCTCATAGGGCAAAAACTGACAAAGAGAAAACTGATCTAAAATTTCTACAAAGGTCATGTTGTCTATCTTTTGCACTGATGTAAGAAACTACAATTAGTACATTGGAAAGTAGTGAAAATCTTGACCATATGAAATATAAATATAGTTCAGCAGAATTTTCTGGATTTAAAGTAAGTTTAGAGTAAATATAAGGGAGGGAGGGGAGAGTGAAAATGAATGGATACTTCTGCTGAAGGTAAATGTAATATACATTAAGAGTTTAATTAGACATTTATTACACTATTAAATGGTAATGAAGCAAAGCAAAATGTCTATGAATGGTTGAATGAAAAAATATATGACTTCTAGACTTACACTCAAAGAACTGGAAAATTTGTTAAGTGTGTGGATATGAAGGAAATGTGTGCTCTACTTAAGAAAATGCTAAGAGAAGTAGTTCAAGGTGAAATTAAGGTGTTGGGAAAAAAAAATAAAGTCCCAGTAACTTATGGAATACCTATTGTGATGTTTTAACAAATAGATGTTGACCTGGACATACTCACTAGTCTATGCTAAGAAATCTGGAAGATTTCTATCGTCAAAAGAGATCTGTATTTGTTCTCACTCCAAAAACATATACATAGATACAACATAGAGTGGATCATAATGAAAATTGGTCAAAAGTGCCTAGAATAATACATTGACAAAAAAACTACTAGAAATTCAAGCTATATTCGAAAGAGTTTGTAGTATGAGTAGTATCATTGCTGATGCCAGATGGATCTTGGCTGAAAGCTTAGAATATAAGAAAAAATATTTAATTAGGTTTGATGAAATATACAAAAACATTTGTCTATATAGGTTGTAACAAAGTATGGCTAACATTGACAATAATTGGAATCTCAGAACCCTTAATGGAGCTTGTTGTTGTTCTTATGTGTTGTCAAGTCACTTGTGACTCAGAGTGACCCCAAGTACAACAGCCCTAAACCCTGCTCTATCCTGTGCGAATTTCACTGTCTCCAACACACCCAACAAATACCCCAATCACTGAATCAATCCACCTTCTAGAGGGTCCTCCACCCTCCCTAGCATGCAGTCTTTCTCCAAGGACTGGTCCCTCCTTGCAACATGTCCAAAGTATGTCAGAGAAAGCTTCCAAATCCTTGCCGCTAAGGAACAGCCTAGTATAACCCTGTCTAGGATGAACCTGCTTGTTTTATTAGCAGTCCATGGTACATTCAATACTCTTCTCCAACACCACAGTTCAAAAGCATTGATTCTACTTCTATCATCCCTAGTCATTGTCCAGGTATCTGACGCATAGCAAGTGATTGCAAAGACCATGGACTTTATCAGGCACACCTTAGTCTTCAGAGTGGCATCATTGCTCTTCACTACTTTGGAGACATCTCTAACAGCAGCCTTTCCCATCACAATTCATTTTTTGATTGTCTAGCTGCTGGTGCAAAGAGCGTTGACGGTGGAGCCAAGCAAACTAAAGCTGTTAATAGTCTCAAACTCTTCACCATCCATCATGATGCTACCAATTGACCCAGTAGAAAAACCTATACATAGATGAAGAAGCAATTGTCTAAAAAGAGCAAAGGGACACTATGGTATAAATTCAAAAAGGCATGTGTCACAGTTTTATCCTTTCTCCATACTTACCTCCATAAATAGTTCATGAAGCTGGATTATATGAGAAAGAATGTAGCACCATGATTGGAGAAAGGATCATCAACAACTTGGTGTGTTATGTACCAACACAACCTTACTTGCAGAAATTGAGATGACTTAAACACTTATTGAAGACTACAATCTTAAATATGAGTTACACTTCCTCATAAAGAAAACAAAACTCCTCACTACTAGACCAATGGGCAACGTCATAATAAATGCAGAAAAGATTGAAGGTGTCAACAATTTCCTTTTACTTGTATCGACAACCATACGCATGGTAGAATCAATGCAGAAATAAAAATATGCATTGGGGAAATCTGTGAAAAAAGTGCCTCTCCAAAGCTATAAAGAACAAGAAGGCCCATTTAAAAACTAACGTGTACTGGATTCAAGTCATTTTCACTTTTTCCTGTGAATTTGAATGTTGAAAAAGAATTAGGAAAACCCAAGAAAAATTGATGCCTTTGGAGTGTGGTGTTGGTGAAGAGTATTGAATATACCATGGACTACCAAAATAATAAGCAAACCTACCTTGGAGAAAGGGTGCCCTTAAACTTCTTACATACTTGGGAATGTTGTTAAAAGGGACTAATATTTGGAAAAAGACATCATGATTGGAATGACAGAGGACTAATGGTGGGGGGCGGCGGAGAAGAAGACCCTCAATTTGATGGATTGACACAGTGACTGTAACAATGGGATTGAGTATGGCAGAGATGGTAATGGATAGGGTAAGATTCCAACCTATTGTTAATAGGTTGCTGTGTGTGATGTTAAACTAAGTAATAATAACTAATAGTAACAATTGTGAGAAAATAAATAATCAAATAAAAACCAAATAAGTAAATGTCTCCTAGTAGAATATAAAGTCCATGAGGGATACTAGTTTATTCATCACTGTTTTCCTTATGCCTGAAAACTGGAGGGTACCTAAAAAATAGTTATTTTCTGAAAATCAAGACATAAATTATGAATTGTCTCTTAGTTATATAATGGTAGAATTTGTTAGTTAAACAGGTTCTTTTGGAGTAAACATAAGACAATAATCTGCAAACTTCCATTTTAATGATCAGTAGAACAAATACCTCTTTGAAGGGGAAGTTAATTCTCTTACTAGTAAACTTACAATTCCAAAGTGTATTCTCATGAAGCAGAAATTACAAATTCTTCTGAATTAACCCAGAATGAGTATATGCTGCACCTGGAAACAATTAGGCACCAGGGCCATTTGAGGAATGCAGGTGTTCTGGCATGCAGAAAATACCCATCTTCTGAAGCCAGCTGAAGAACCTGATTAATTGCCTTGATTTTAAAGTCAAGTGATGTCCTCTAAAAAGAATCTGGATGGTGCAGTGGTTAAAGTGCTTGGCTGCTAACCAAAAAGCCAGGAGTTTGACCCTGTAAGTTGCTCTGCAAGAAATGTGCATTTCCTTCTATAAAGACAAACAACTTTGGAAATAATATAGAAGTTCCACTCAGTCCTGAAGGATTGTTATAAGTAAAAGTCAAGTCAATGACAGTGAATATAATGTCCACTGAGCTACTAAAGGAAGTAAAATGGCAATATGCTTTAGTTAAAAGAGAAGAAACGTCATGTGTTTCTATGGAAAAGAAACTTGTTTATTTTAGGTACATGTATAAGAAGACATATTATTATCAAGTCTTGGACTTTATAAATATTTTCTCTCAGTTGCTCAGTATACTGAAGTGAAATATTATGTTGGGTGATAAAATTTTGTTAGAGTGAAACATCATACCAAATGTTATACTTTTAAATCAATTGTCAGCCTTCTCTTATAATCTACTGTAAGAGAAAAAAAATTTGGATGATACTTCAAGGAAAAGGAGAGTAATTGAAATCTGGAAAAGCAGTGTATTATTATTGATGCAAACGTTATTTCATTTCTTAAACAATACATTTTCAGTTGGCAAGAAGCTTCACGGCAATCCCAAAGTTACAAAGGCACAGGGTTCAAGGCCACTAGCTGCTCTGTAGAACGGTGGACAATCTACACCCATGTGATTACTGCCTCTTAAAGCTTAAAGTTTACCAGGAGTTCAGCTATGGGTAGATTCTGACTCAATGATACACAACAACAATAATATGCTAAAATATTATTATATATATTATGTGCCATCAAGTTGCCCAAAATTCATAGTGACCCTACGTACAGTAGCTTTGAATTCTGCTCTATCCTGAGCCACTCTCCCTGACTCTGAAGACAGGTCCCTGAGTGCAGAGTTCCCCAGTGCAATTCAAGATAGATAGATATATAAATTTCAGCATCTCTTGTGGCCCACTGGGTAAAGAATTGTACTGCCAAGTGCTCCAAAACCCCAAATCTACTAAGACTCCAATGGAGAAAGGTGAGTAATCCCATTTTATTTGCAAAGGGACATCAGCTGCATTATGGGAGAAGGATGGATAATCTCTTCCAATGCTATTTATTTCCTCTAGAAACCCAATAGGATGTCAGCTATGAGTTCATTCTGACTCAATGTCATATAAACAGAAACATATTTTTTCACTTTACTATAGCATATTGAACATAAATATTGTTGTTGTTGTTATGTGTTATGTGCTACCAAGTAGCCTCCAACTAAAAGTGATCCTATATACAATAGCCCTGAATCTTGCCCTATCCTGAGCAGCCTCACTGTCTCTGAAACATCTACTCCCAATTTCTGCCCCAGTAACTCTGTTAATCCATCTCATTCAGGGTTTTCCTCTTTTGTGCTGCTCCTCCTACTTTTCAATGACCTTCTCCAAGGATTAGTCAAAATTATGTGAAAGGAAGATTCAAAATTGTTTCCTCCAAGAAACAGTTTGGTTTCACCCTCTCCAAGATAGTTTGTTACCTAGGAAGTCCATGCTATGTTCAAGACTCTTCTCTGGTACCACTACTCAAAGGCATTGATTCTTGTTCTGTCATTCTTAGTCATTGTCCAACTCTCTGATACATAGCAAGTAATTGTGAAGGTCGTGTACTGAATCAGACACATCTTAGTCTCTACACTGACATCATTGGTTTTTAGCACTTTGGAGAGGTCCCTGACAATAGATTTCCCTAAGCAAACTGAAATTGATAACAATTTCAATCTCTTTTCCATCTACCATGACGCTACCAATTACCCAAGAGATAAGATTCTTTGCCTTGATGTTGAGCTTCAATCCATATTGAAGGCTACAGTCCCTTACCTTCTGCAGCAAAAGCTTCATGTCCTCCTCAGTTTCAGCCAACAAAATTATGTCATCTGCATAATGGAGGATGTTGATGAGGCTTCCTCCAATTCTGATGCCACATTCCCCCTCAGAAAATGCAGTCTCCTAAATGATCTATTCTATAAATAGATTAAACAGGTATGAAGACAGGACTAATTCTTGATGTGCTCCTTTCCTGATTTTGCGTCATGTTAGTATTGCCTTTCTCTATTTTAATGACTACTTCTTCTTTTTGGCTCAAGTATAGGTTTCACATGAGCACAGTCAAGTGTTCTGGGATTCCCATTATTATCAAGGTTACTGTGTGTGTGTGTGTGTGTGTGTATGTTTTCAATATACCATAGTTGCCTTTGCTGTGGTTGGCCTTATATACAACACTTAAATTTTTAAATTCCTCTTGTAAGAAAGGACAGGTCCTTGGAGAGGGACATCATGCTTGGGAGGGTGTGGAGGGACGGCGCAAGAGGGAAAGACCCTTTATGAGGTGGATTGATTCAGTGACTGGGGTAATCGGGATGGGTGTGTCAGAGGCAGTGTGATTGGCACAGGATAGAGCAGGGTTTAGGGCTGTTGTACATAGGGTCACTATGAGTCGCAAGCAACTCAACGGCACATAACAACATTTTTTTTAACTCACAAAAAATGGTTGTTTTTTTCAGAGCTATTGAAACTAGTAGAACTCATGAAAATGAATTCATGTATGCCTTTCAACATATAGCATTTGCTGTTGTTGTTGTTGTTAAGTTCCATTGAGTTGTAGATGACTCATAGCGATCTCATAAAAGACCTGAACACTTGTATAACTTTCATAATTTCTCCAAGTACATAGAGTTTCCAGAGGCAAGCTATTTCAGAAGTAGATGCCACTCTTACTTCCAAGCTTCTTTTAATCAGGAAGTTCCACCAACACTGTCCACCATGGGTAACCATTATCACATTTGACACATCAGTGCCACAGTATTTCGCATCACAGAAACCACAAGTTACCTCTGTACTGTAAATGGACAGACCAGAGCTATAACGCTTAGAGGAATGTTTGCCAAAAACCAATTAAAACCAGGCCCAAGGGTCACAGATTAAAATCCCCCACCTTTGGCTTGGTAGCATAACTTTCTATCCACTAGGCCAACAGAGCTCTCTTGTTGTTATTCTACAATATATTTTTATTAATAATCATATTTAATGTGAATGGATTAAATGTGCCAATTAAGATGTTACCAAAAAGAGACACATTTAAAAAATGAGGAAAAAGATAGACTAAAAGACTGGAAAACTGTATACCAAGTAAATGTTGTTGTTAGGTACAGTCAAGTACAGTGAGACCCATATAGCAAATCTATGAACATTAGATCTGAACCTTGGCCTATCCTGTGCCATCTTCACACTTCCTGACACATTCGAGTTCACTGCAGTGGTAACCATATCAATCCACCTGATAGAAGATCTTCCCCTGCTTTGTCAATCCTCTGCCTTTCCTTGCAACATGCCTGAAATAAGTGAGGCAGAGCTGCATCATCTTTGCCTCTAAGGAACACTCTGGCTGCACTTTCCCCAAGACTTATTTGTTTATTCTCTTGGCAGTCCACAGGATGTTCAGTGCTCTTCTCCAACACCACAGCTCAAAGGCATCAATTCTTTTGCTGCCATCCTTATTCATTGTCCAGCTCTCAGATGCATAACAAGTAATTGGAAAGACCATGGCCTGAATCAGACTTACCTTAGTACTAGAAGTGACATCATCACTGCTCAATAGTTTGGAAAGGTCCATGACTACAGACTTTTCCAGTGCAACACATCTCCTGATTTCCTGAGTGTTGGTACCAAGGGAAAGTGGATTATGGATCTAAGTAAGATGAAGTTGTTGACAATTTCAATATTTTCTCAATTTATCATGATGTTACCTATAGGTCCAGTGGTAAGAATTCTCGTTTTCTTGACATTACAATGCAATCCATATTAAAGGCTCTATTTTGGTATACTATTTTTTTAGCATTCTATGTGTACTAATTACCAAATAAATAGCATCCACAAAAAAAGCAGAAGTGGAAATACTAATCTCTGACTAAATAGACTTATGGATAAAAAACATCATAAAAGATAAAGAACTCCATCAAAGACAACATTCAGATGGCCAACAAGCACATGAAGAAATGTTCAAAATCCCTAGCTCTAAGAGAGATGCAAATCAAAACAATTATGAGATATCATCTCACCCCAATAAGAATAGTAAAATTTAACAGAACAGCAAGCAACAAATGCTGGCGAGGTTGTGAAGAAACTGGAACCCTTATTCACTGTTGGTGGAAGAGTAAAATGGTGCAACCACTGTGGAAAGTAGTGTGGCACTTTCTCAAAAAGTTCAAATAGAGATACCATTTGACCCACCAATTCCACTACTGGGAATATACCCTAAAGAGACCATAACCACCACCCAAGCAGATATATGCACACCCATGTTCATCACGGCTTTGTTCACAATAGCAAGGAGTTTGAAACAATCTAAGTGCCCATCAAAAAATGAGTGGATAGAGAAGCTGTGGCATATTCTCACAATGGAATACTACACTGCATTGAAAAACAAGGAACTCATGCAATATTATTCAAAATTGGTGACTCTGGAGGACATTATGCTGACTAAAATATCTCAGTCACAAAAAGACTGCATAGTGTCACTTTTGTAGAATGGAACTGACCTCAGGGGTGGGGTAAGACTGAGAAAAACCGGGTAGATTATGTATATAGAATTGAAACAGATTAGGGAGAGAAGAGTTTAAAAGTGACATATGATAGGGTATTATGATTATCACAGGAATCCAGAAGTAAGGTTGCATAATGGAGTGCATTCCAGGTGGGGGGCTGTGAGGGCAGGGGGAATTGTATACCGATGAAGAAGTTTATCTTTTGCTTTTAAAAGAGAGGAGCTAACTGAGGGGGAGAGGTAGACAGAAAAAAAGTACAACAATGAATGAATGGAAATCCAAAATCTCTGTAAATGTTCATTAAGTTTAATATTTTTTTAAAAAATCATTATACAATGATTAAAAACACAATAGAGCAAGAAGGCAATACATAACTTTGGTCAACATCTATACACCAAATGACAGGTCTGCAAAATACACAAAACAACGTTAACAGAGTTGAAGAAAGAATTAGACAACACCAGAAAAGTAGTTATTGTTGTTGCTGTGTGCTATTGATTCAGAACTGATTCTAATATTCCAATGGGTTTTCAGAGGCCATTAATTGCATGAGAGGAGACTGCCTGTTCCACTGTGGAGCAACTGGGTGTAGAAACAAATGCCTTTAAGATTGGGGCATAGATTCTTATGACTAGGCAACCAAAGCTCCCTACCAAAGTTGTTGTTGTTGTTGTTAGGTGATATTGAGTACCACATCACAACCCTGTGAACATCAGACCTGGATCCCATCCTATCCTGTGATTCAGTGGTATATCCTTTCTCCAAATCTGTTCAATCTGTGTTCTGAGCAAATAATTCATTTTGCTAGATTTTATGAAAAAGAATGTGACAACACGATTGGAGGAAGACTAATTATCAACCTGTACTATACAAATGATGCAATCTTACCTGCTGAAAATGAGGGGTACCTGAAGAGCTTGTTGCAGAAGATCAAAGACAACAACTCTCAATATGGATTGCATCTTAATATAAAGAAGACAAAGGTCTTTACCACTTGGCTAGTGGGCAGCTGTGAGAAAGAACATAATAGTGAAAGAAATAATTGAAACTATTTATGATTTCTTCTTGTTTGGATCCACAATTAATATCTTTAATACCAGCAGTCCTGAGATAAGGATACATACTGCTTTGGGCAAATCTGTCATCAGTGAACCCTCCAAAATACTGATAAACAATAAAGTCAATTTGAAGACTATTATACATCTATTTTAAGCTATTATCTTTTTGATTACTTGCTATGCAGCTGAGAGCTGGATGATGAATAAGAATGACAGAAGAACTGATGTCTTTGAGTTGTGATGTTGGAGAAGAGTGCTGAATAGCCCAGGGACTGCCAAAAAAATGAACAACTATGTCCTGGAATAGGAACAGTGGATGTCCCTTGGAGGCAAGGTTAAGAAAACTTTGTTTCTCATACTTTGAACATGTTGCTAGGAGAGGTTATTTCTTCGTAAAAAATATCATATTTGAGTTCTGGTGGCCTAGTGGCAAGAAGCTGTACTGCAATCCCAATGGTAAAGGGTTCGAATCCACCAGATGCTCTGCTGGAGAAGGAGGAACAATTTCCTCCTGTACAAGTCAGATCTGATTTGACGGTACATGCACAAAAAATAATAAAATTTAAAAAAACAACAAACAAACAAAAAGATATCATATTTGGAAAGATGGAGGATGAGTGAAAGGGAAGAAGACTCCATCGAGATAGATTGACGTGGTGACTGCAGCAATTGTATCAGAGATGATACCATATATTTTAGAGTCTACTTGTTATTTTTTTAGCTCTTTATTCTGATAATTATCAGCACACTTGAAATAGTCATACTAAACTATTATATTTTAATAACACAGGTGTTTATTTTATGTTACAATCTAATAAATAGATAAGATTATGGCAGAAAAAAGTATCAGAGCATAAGAAAAACATTATTTGAGGAAAAGGCACTGTTCCCATAGTACTTTTGGGGGGAAAAACAGCTGTCTAGCTTAACCACGTGGGATCCCTTAAGCTGAAGGGATAGGAAGGACCTGGGCACCTCAAGGGAGGTGAGAAGCCACTTCACAGAAGGGAAAAACAGGCTTCCTCCTTTGTCATTCAGGTACTTCAGGGGAGGTAACTGCTGTCAAGAAGAGAATACTAGGTCATTTTATAGTTGTTGTTGTTGTTGATTGCTTTCGAGTTGAGCATGATCATAATGAACCGATAAACAAAAGGCCTGAAGCCCCTCTATAATGATCAACATTTATCAAAGTTCATAGAGTTTCCAGAGGCATGTTATTTAGGAAGTGGATGCCTCTCATGCTACAACAGCCTAATATCTACTAAGACAAGACTCCCATAACGTCAAGAAAGCAGCAATTCACATCAGCCACCATGAAAAAACAAAAGAACCCTTCTCCTAAAAAAAATCAGACCCATTGAATACCCAAAATAGAAACAGAAGAAATATGTTGATGTAGAGTTATTTGATCAACTACAGAAAAAGATACAAATGTGGGAAGAAACAATGGAAGTCAATAAGAGAGCAATTGACTCAGAGACAATAGTCTAGAAGAAATATATGGATGAGGAGAAACTTGAAGAGCTATGGATAAAAAAGCAAAATATGAAAGAAAAAAATGATAGAATAAACAAAGAAGTAAAAGAACTTTAAAAAATCGTCACAAAACAGAGAGAGTGCAGGTAACACAGTACTGGAAATAACAGAAAACCATGAAAATTAAATCCAAAATATTAAGACCGAAATGGCAGATGTGTCCAACATGTTGGTAGGATAAAAAAGTAGAACTGAAGAGATGGAACACAGGGTCAGTGAGCTGGATGACAAGAACCTCACTAGAAACATACTAGAAGAAAAATTAGAGATGAGATGTAAAGAAAATGAAGCAAATATTAGAATCGTGTGGGATGACAGTAAATGAATAACCTAAGTATAATGGGAATTCCAGAACAGGGAAGTGACAAGGAAATCACTAAGAAGATTGTGGAAGTACTAGAAGAAAACTTTCCAGATATCTTGAAGAACGGGGAAAAACACATTCAAAAAGCACAGAGAAAACCAAATAGACTAGACTCCAAAAGAAAAACATCAAGACATGTTGTCGTTGTTGTTGTTTCGTGCTGTTGAGTCACCCACAATTCATAGAAACTCTATATACAATAGCCCTAAAACTTGTTTCATCCCTTGCTAATCTTATTGTCTCCAACATGCCCCTTCCCATTACCCTAGCAACTGAATCAATCCATCTCATTGAGGGTCTTCCTCTCCTGTGCTGTCACTCCAACCTCCCAAGTATGATATCCCTCACCAAGGACTGATCCTGCCTTGCAACATGTCCAAAGTATGTCAGATGAAGTGTCAGAATCCTTATCTCCAAGGACCAGCCTGGTTTGACCCTCTCCAGGACGAACCTGTTTGTTCTCCTAGCAGTCCATGGTACATTCAAGACTCTTCTCTAGCACCAAAGCTCAAAGGCATCAACTTTCCTACTGTCATCCCTAGTCATTGTCCAGCTTTCTTATGCATAGCAAGGAATTGCAAAGACCATGGCCTGGATCAGGTGCACCTTAGTCTCCAGACTGACATTGTTGCTCTTCAGTACTTTGGAGAGGTTTCTGACAGCAGGCTTTCGCAATGCAATTCATCTTTTAGTTTCCTAGCTACTGGTTCCAAGAGTGTTGACTGTAGAGCCAAACAAACTGAAGCTGAAAACAACATCAGTCTCTTCGTCACCCATCATGATGATGTCAGTTGGCCCAGTGGTGAGAATCTTTGTTTTCTTGATGTTGAACTTCAATCCATATTGAAGGCTGCAGTCTTTGTGCTTCTGCAGTGAGTGTTTCAGGTTCCCCTCCATTTCAGCAAGCAGGGTTGTATCATCTGCCTAACACAGATTGTTGATGAGTCTACCTCCAATTTTTTGCCACACTTCTCCTGATAGAGCCCAGCCTCCTGGATAATCTGTTTCACATATAGATTGAACACAGGACATATCCCTTACACACACCCTTCCTAATTTTGAACCATGCAGTGTTTCCATGCTGTATTCTGACAACTGACTCTTGGTTCAGATATAGGTTTCTCATAAGCACAATAGAGTGTTCTGGGATTCCCATTTTTCTCAGAGTCAGCCTGTGATCCACACAGTCAAATACCTTTGCATAGTCAATAACAAAGGTAGGTATTCTGGTACTCCTTGCTTTCAGCCAAGATCTATCTGACATTAGGTATAATATTCCTAGTGTCACAGCATCTCCTAAACCAAGGGTGAACTTTAGGCAGTTCTCTGTTATTTTGCTGTTCCAGTTGTTTTGGATAATCTTCAGTAGAATCTTGCTTTCATGTGACATCAAGACTTATCATAGGCAAATTCCCCAAATTAAAAGATAAGGACAGAGTTCTAAAAGCAGCAACCTACAAATGGGAAATAATTCTGATTTCTCAGCAGAAACCATATGAACTGGAAGACAATGGGAGCCATATACAGAAAGTTGAAAGATGTTGTTGTTGTTGTTGTTATGTGCCTTCGAGTCGCCTGCGACTCATAGCGACCTTATGTACAATAGCCCTAAACTTTGCTCTGTCCTGTGCCAATCTCACTGTCTCTGACACTCCCACCCCAATTATCCCAGTCAGGGAATCAATCCACCTCATAGAGGGCCTTCCTCTCCTGCGTTATCCCTCCACCCTCCCAAGCATGATGTCCCTCTCCAAGGACCGAGCTCTCCTCACAACATGTCCAAAGTATGTAGGACAGAGAATCAGAATCATTGCCTCCAAGGAGCCACCCGGTTTAACCCTTTCTAGGACAAATCTGTTTGTTTTCCTAGCTGTTGTTGTTGTTGTTGTTATGTGCCTTCGAGTCGCCTGCGACTCACAGCGACCCTATGTACAACAGCCCTAAACTCCGCTCTGTCCTGTGCCAATCGCACTCTTTCTGACACTCCGATCCCAATTAGCCCAGTCACTGAATCAATCCACCTCATAGAGGGCCTTCCTCT
>NW_006399834.1:4998277-4999778 GCF_000299155.1 Elephantulus edwardii | reverse complement strand
AACCTTGGTCAACCATTAAGCACCAAATAATGACCTGCAAAATACATAAAACAATAGATAATAGAAGTGAAGTGAGAAATAGCACCACAATAGTGATAGTAGATTTCAACACACCATTATCACCAAAGAATAGGTCAACTCAAAAGAAACTCAACAAAGATGCAGAAGATCTAAACTCTAATCAGTCAACTAGATCTTGTGGATGCATTCAGAGTACTACACCCAACAAAAACTCAATTCACTTTCTTCTCAAGTGCAGATGATACATTCTCCATGATTGATCATTATGTTAGGACACATAGCAAGCCTCAACAAATTAAAAAATATTCAAATACTACAAAGTTTTTTCTCAGACTACAATGCCATAAAACTAGAAATTTATAACAGGAGAGTGAAGCTTACAAAACCACCCATGTAGAAACTAAATAACTCTCTGCTAGAACACGATTGGGTTATAAAATAAATAAAGAATTAAATAAAAAGGTTTCTTGAAACAAATGATAATGAAAACACAACTAACCAAAACCTCTGGGACACAGCTAAGGCACTCCTCAGGGCCTGTTCATAGCAATAGGCACAAGCAAAAAAGGAAAAAGGAAGGAGAATCAATGTTATAACTCAACACCTTCAGCAAAGAGAAAACAATCAAGAACCTAATCCTACAGTCTCTGGAAGAAAAGAAATTATAAGGAAAAGAGATGAAATCAATGAGATAGAAAACAGGAAAAGTTGATACCATCAATAAAATCAGGAGCTGGTCTTTTGAAAGTGTCAATAAAATTGACAAACCACTTGCAAATGTAACAAAAGATAAAAAGATAAGAACAGAAAACTTGATTATGAAATGGTAGAGGTGACATTACAACAGAACAAAGGAAATGAAATAGGTAATATCAAAAGACTATTAAAAGCTATACGCTGATAAATTTGAAAACCTAAAGGAAATAGACAAATTCCTCAAAACATATCCTCTACCCAGATTGGCAAGGACAGATATAGAACACTTGAACAAACCCATCACAAGAGAAGAAATAGAAAGGTCATTAAAAGACTTCCCCATAAGAAAAGTCCTGGGCAAGATGGCTTCAGAGCCGAATTCTCCAAACATTCAGAGAGGATTTAGCACCAATTCTACTTAAGTTATTTCATAAAATTGAAAAAGAAGGAATACTTCCAGAGTCATTCTATGAAGCAAGCAAAACCCTAATACCAAAACCAAGCAAATATATTACCAAGAAAGAAAGGAGACCAATATCTCTCATTAATACAGATGCAAAAATTCTAAACAAAATCCTAGAGAATAGAATCTAAAAGCACATCAAAACAATACTTCACCATGATCAAGTGGGATTCATAATAGGTATCCAAGGATGGTTCAACATAAGAAAAACAATCCACTAAATTCACTATATTAACAAAGTAAATAACAAGAACCATATGATCTTAGCAATTGATGCAGAAAAGGCATTTGAAAAAATACAACACCCCTTCCTGATAAAGA
>NW_006399834.1:4994914-4996707 GCF_000299155.1 Elephantulus edwardii | reverse complement strand
CTCTACAGTAACAAAGAGAACTCAGAGAAGAAAATCAAGAAAGCAATACCATTTACAATAGCCTGCCACACATTGAGATACCTGAGAATGAACCTAACTATGAAAGCCCTATAGAAAGAAAACTACACAATAATTCAGCAAGACAAATCAAGGACCTAAAGAAATGGGGGGAAAAAAATAAATGTGCCCTGTTCATAGATAGGAAGACTCAATATTGTGAAAATTAAAATACTACCAAAAGTAATCTACATGTTCACTGCAAGCCCAATCCAGATACCAAATTCCTTTTTCAAGGAGATTACAAGGGAAATTATCAAGTTTATTTGGAGAAGCAAGAGACCCCAAATAAAAAAAAACAAAAACAAGCAATACTTCTGGAAAACAAAAATGTGGTGGGAAGCTTATCTTTCCCTGACCTCAAAACCTACTGAACAGCAGTAGTAACCAAAACAACATGGTACTGAAACAATTACAGGCCCATAGAACAATGGAACAGAATAGAGAACCTAGAAATAGACCCAGACATCTATGGTCAACTGATATTTGACAAGAAAATCAAAACTACCAAATGCGGAAATGACAACTTCTTCAACAAATGGTGCTGGCAAAATTAAATTTCTATCTGTAGAAGCTGAAACAGTATCCACATCTCGCACTATACACAACTCAAGGTGGATCAGAAATCTGGGAGTAAATCCCAAAACCATAAAGTTCATAATTGACAAAGTAGAATCAATCTTAGAAACACTAGCCCATGGTATAAAGAGGTTACCAAATACAACCAGAAATGCACCATATGAAGAGGATAAAATTGATGAATGGGACCTTCTGAAGTTTAAACCCATGTGTGCATCCAAAACTTTTTCCAATAGGATGAAAAGAAAACCTACAGACTGGGAACAAACTTTTGGTAATACCATCTCAGACAAGAATTTCATAATGAAAGTTTATAGAATACTCCTGGGCCTCCACAAGAAAAAGACTGATAACCCAATTACAAAATGGACAAAAGACATGGATAGAATTTTCACAGATGTTATTCAAATGGAAAAAAGACACATGAAGAAATGCTCAAAATCACTTGCAATAAGAGAGATGCAAATCAAAACCCTATGAGGTACGATTTTACTCCAGTAATGGTGGCAATGTTTAACAGGGCAACTTGTAATAAATATTGGAGAGGATGTACATTGTTATTAGGATTGTAAAATGGTACAACCACTCTGGAAGGCAGTTTGGCCCTTCCTCAAAAAGTTGAACATAGAAATTCTATATGACCCGACTATTTCACTGCTTAGAACATATGCTGAGAAAATGAGTCTGAGGCACAAACGGAGATGTGTACTCCAATGCTCACAGGAACATTATTTATCATCACAAGAATATGGAAACAGCCCAGATGTCCAACCACAAATGAATGGATTGAGAAATTATGGAAACGGATTGAGAAATTATGGTACAGTCGCACAATGGAATACTACACAGCATTCAGGAGCAGTGATTTTGTAAATTATTATCTAAATTCTAAGTAACTGGAGAGCACTATGCTGAGTGAACTCAGTCCCACAAGGACAAATATTGCATAAACCATTATTGTAGAATTATTATAAGAATCCCCGGAGTTGGGGGAGAGAGTGGCAGCAAAGGGATGAGGATGTGCAAGGAGATGGGGAATTATTCATGGAGTTGTACAATCTGATGAGTGGGGGCTGAAGCAAATTGGGAGAATCTGTTCTGGAAAACAATGTATTCAAATTTTGTTAATAAACTAGTATAACAAAAATAATAAAAAA
>NW_006399834.1:4981787-4992726 GCF_000299155.1 Elephantulus edwardii | reverse complement strand
TTACTTCACTATAAATTGTAAGGTCTAGAAGAGTTATTGATAACAATTTAAATACACAAATAATTGTCAAGCAAATGCAGTCTAACTGTAACAACTTAAATGTCAATACTGTCATTTGTGAGTTTTATGACAATCATTAAATCATTTAGTATTTTGAAACACAATAGATTATCCTAGAAATGAAGACAATGTTTCCAATAGTCATTACAACAGCTGCCACTTATTGATAATTTTCTAGATTCCTTATATTCTCAAAGGGCACATTATCTGCAAGCATTATTTGACATTCTTCTGAAATGGTGTTTTACTCTTATTCTAATTTATTTATTCAATCATTTATGTATTTTTCTGTGCTCTTATTGGTGGCTAGACTTTTTCTGATAAAAGGGGAAATAAAAATTAAAAGGTGTTTTTGAAAATTGAGTTACACAGTCAAATATTTGTAGGCTAAATAGTAATTTGAACACCTTTTACAGAATATCATACCATATCATGACACTCAAATTTATTAAAAGAAAATCCAAAAAGTCCAAACAAATAAAAAACTAATATGCAGAATAGAAACTGAAAAATAGTATAAGAAATTGTTTTCTTCCTTTTCATACCAATACTGCATAACACTTAGTTATCACAAAAATTGAATTAATGGTAAAACATCTACAATGCAAGTTGATTAGTTACAATAGCTGCTGTCTATTCAAATGTGTTAGTTCTAAGGGGACATTGCTGCACCTAATTTGATTTCCCCCTGAGCAGTACATGATGTGTTATTTGATGCCCTTCAAAGGACACGATTAGCAGAGCTATAAAGTGTCTGATTTTATTAGCTTTGCTGAGTTTTATCAGTTTGTAAATGTGTTATTTTCTCCATTTATTGTGCCTATGGGATCCAGAGATAGAGTAAGCATCAAGTTAATATGTTTTGGGGAGGCAGCGATGGCCATACTTTAACACTTACACTATGTTGTGATGGCATTGAAGGTGGAGTGGTGGAAACTATAATGTCAGGGCCATTTATCAAAGTGATTCTTCAATGCTATAAAACTCTGCTGTGACATTGAATTCAACACTATCCTTTTCTTTTAAATAGAACCAAGTGTTCCTTGGACGCAGTGCTAACAATCCTCCTTAACAGACTAACAAGTAGTCAATAATAAGAAAATAGGTCAGGCAAGTGGCCAGGGACAAAAGCAAGAGAAGGTATTGGCCTAACATAGTATGCTTGAGGTTTGTGGAATGAAAAAGAGGGTTTAGTTTTTGGTTTTTCATGAGCACAAAAAATGACCTATATGTAAAAAGTCCACCAAACTTTGCTTTATATTAGAACATAAAACACAGAACACTCATTTAACCAGATAGCTTGGTTGAGAACAAATTCAATGCCATATATTAAAAGAGTGCCACTCTGAGTGATGTAACTGACATTGAAGATATTGAGAGTAGTTTGCAAGTTTCTGTGGTTTCCAGTTCCTGTTCTTTTAAAACTGCCTTTCATTTTGTTTTCTCAGTGTCACTGGAAACCATTTATAAATGCATCAAAACTGGATACTGCATTTATTGTCCAAGTAATATTAATTCATTAAAGATAATGCTTACTCATATAATGTTTTTCTTTTTTTTTTCAGTCCAATATTCAGTATATGTGGTCTTTTCAAGTTTGTCAAACCAAAAAAAAATCTGTGAGTTTTCTTCTGTTTTAATGCCACTAAATTAAATTACTATTTTAATTTGATCATATCTACTAGGTTTTGGGTTTTTGTTTGTTTTTGCAAGGAGATAAACATTAACTGTAATTTAAACATTACTAAATATTTTATATGTTTAAGTATGTAAACACTGCTTAATGTGTATTTATTGTATGTATGCTGGATAAAAAGAAAGTGAGAAATTTATTATGTGCCAGACATTTTTCTCTGTAAATTTATGTATTGTGAATTATATTTCTTTAACCCCATATTACAAGGTTATGTGATAGAAATAATTTTTATCCCAAATGATTAATGTAAAAACCAAGGTAAAGAAATTAAATGCAACTTTCCAAAGACCCCATAAGAAATATATATGATGGAGATGGAATAAAACAGCTGTGATATAAAATCAGACATAAACGGTATAGTCACTCTAAGCTAGAACTAAACTTTTTAGTTTCAAAATCTACATCAGCAATTATTAATTTTTCTGTAAATTTTCTTCCTCCACTTGCACTTAGTAAAAATTATCTGGTAGGTGAGGCCATCTCAGGAACAAAACAGAACAATAGAATTTGGGACAGGTAGCAACTGCAAGAAAGGGAAAAATTAATTTTCTCAGTTGGCATGCTGAGCTGCTGAGAAAAAATAAAGAAAAAAGAAAAGAAAAAAAAGAACTACCTTGAGACCTCCATGGAAATTGGCTCCCCAGATCTCATGCCACTCCATAGACAAAGGAAGACATTAAATTTCAGGAGAGAAGATGCCATCAGGTGAGACACTCTTCCCTAGAGCCAGCACTTTAAGATTTGGGGGAGAGAAGGAACTGAAACTCTCTTGGGAAAAGGTCCCTCCATTTGAGGATCCTTGTCACTGCAGGACCAACCTAGAGACCAAATTGGACAATAGAGTTTGGCACAGGCAGCTACAAATGGAGAAAAGTATCACTTTCTCAATTGGCACACTAAGCTGTGGGAAAGAGAACTGACTTAAATCCCCCTGGATAGAAACTGCTTAAGTAAATCTTGCACCACTCTGTCACTCCTCAGACAAAGGAAGACAATAGAATCTGGGAGAGTCCTGCAAGGTTACATCTCAGTTGAGAGAGAAACTGAAAGGCAAATTTTCCCAGAAAGGATTTTCAGTAGAGAATATGGGACATCCCACACATTGAATATTTTAAGCTGACAATTGATCAATAATATTGTAAAGATAAAGACTACCAACAACTTAGGCAGATACAATAGGAATGGCCTAACACTTACCAAGAAAAGCTTCACATAATGTCAAGAAAGCAGCAGACAGTTTCAAACACTGTAGGGAAGAAAAACACCTAAGTAAGCCTTCTTCAAAAACAGCACAGCAAACCCAATGAATACGCCAGAGTCAAGAAGGCAGAAGATATATATTAATATGAGGCATTTGAACAGCTATGAAAGAAGGTGTAAATGATGGAAGAAACAAAGGAAAACAGAAATAAAGGGAATAAGCCTAGAGACAGAGAATCAGAAGAGATACATAGATGCAGAGTTATCTGAACAGCTACAAAAAAAGGTGAAAATGATGGAATAAACAATGAAAATAGTTAAGAAAATAAATACTTCAGAGACAGTGAGCCAGAAGAAATATTATGATGATAAGGAATCAATCAACTATAAAGACAATTCAAAACATAGAAGAAAAAAAAATCAAACATAAAAAAGAAGAACAAGAACTTAAAAAAATCACAAGACAGAGATGGAATGGTCACTACAAGTAGAAATAACAGAAATGCATGAAGAAGCAATCCAGAATATTAAGACCCAAAAGGCAGAAGTGTCTAACATACTGAGGGGGGGGGGAATAGAAGATATGAAGCAGAGAGTCAGTGAGCTAGGAGGCAAGAATCTCTATAGAAATATAATAGAAGAAAAATCAGAGATGAGAAGAAACTGAAGAACATTAGAATCATGTGGAATTAGAATCATGTGGAAAGAAACAACCTGCTTATGAGGGAAATTCTAGAATATGACAGGAATAGGGGAAATCACTAAAAAATTTGTGGAAGAGGTAGCAGAAGAAAACTTCCTAGGTATTATGAAGAACAGAAAAATTCATATTCAAGCTCAGTAAACACCAAGTAGACTAAACAGCTAAATAAAAACATCAAGACATATCATAGTCATATTCTCCCAAATAAAAGATAAAGGTAGAATACTAAAAACAGAGTGAGAAAAACAAAGGGTCACCTACAAAGAAGCAGCATATAGATTAAATTCAGATTTCTTTATAGAAACCATGCAAGCAAGAACACAATGGAATAGCATGTACAGAAAGTTGAAAAATAAAAAAAACAATTGCCAGCATCCTGCACCCAGGGAAGCTGTGCATTAAGCATAAAGGAGAAATTAGGTCCTTTGCAGAAAAGAAGGAACTTAAAAAAAATTGTGAAAACAAGACCAACTCTATGAGAAACTGTAAGAGAAGTATTTCACAAAGGACACCACAAGGAATATGGATGAACCATATTAATGAGAAACAACAGGGAGGAAAAGCAGAATGAGAATGGACTAAATGCACCAACTAAGAGGAAAAGAAAGAAACACACACAAAAAAACCACCCCAAAGGCCATCAATACATTGCCTACAAAAGATACATCTGAGAAACGAGGAGAAAGATAGATGCAAAGTCAAAGGCTGGAAAAAATATAACAAGCAAATGACATCCACAAATAAAACAGTAATGGTAATATTAAGCTCTGATAAAATAGTCTTCAGGATGTAAACCACAGAAAACCCTATGAAAAGGCACTCTATAATGATTAAAGCAGATATATCAAGAAAACAAAACATTGGCCAACATTTATGCAAAATCCATAAAACAACTGGTAACAGAGTTGAAGAAAGAAAGACAGGAACACAACAGTGGTTGCTGTGGTGGTTGTTGTTATGTCAGGCCACCTGTGAGTCATAGTGATGCTATGTACATTAGCTCTGAAACTTTCCCTATTCTGAGCCAATCTCATCACCTCCAACAGACTCAATCCCATTTCTCCAGTTACTGAGTCAATCCCTTTTACCTCTTGTGCTGTCTCTCCATCTTTCCAAACATGATTTTCCTCTCCAAAAACTGGTCCCTTCTGTTCACGTGCCCAAAATATGTGAGATAGAGCCTCAAAATCCTTACCTTTAGGGAAGAGCCCAATTTCACCCTCTCCGGGACAGACTTGCTTTTTTCTCCTGGCAGTCCATGGTATTTTCAACACTCTTCTCTATGATCAAGATGTATGGCAGAAGAAACTCTGAATATTGCACTACAATGTCAAAAAGCCAAAGCAAAGGGAAGAAATTAAGAAGTTAAGGAGCTGAATGGAAGATTTCAAAATACAGCCTGGGAAGATGAAGTAAAGTAGTACAATGAAATGTGCAAAGAACTGGTGTAAAAAAATCAGATGTGATTAACTTGCTCAGTATTTCTTAAGCTGAAGAACAAATTCAAGTTTCAAGTTGCTATAACTAAGGAGACTGACGGCAGAATATTGAATGAGAATGACTCAGAAAACATCAAAAGAAGATGTAAGGAGTACACAGAGGGACTATACCAAAGAGAATTGGCTGATACAATAGTTATAGGAGTCATTAATACACAACTCTCACCAAAGGATAGGTGAAATCAAAAGAAACTTAACAAAGATGCAGAATATATAAAATATAATCAGTCAACTTGACCGTGTGGATATATTCAGGGTACTGCACCCACTAAAACACATTTTTTTTCTTGAGTTCACATAGTACATTCTTCAGAATTGACCATGTATTAGGACACCAAACAAGGCTTAACAAATAAAAACCATTGAAATAATATCTTCTCAAACCACAATCTCATAAAACTAGAAATTAGCAAGAGGCTAAAGCATATAAAACTACCCATGTGGAAGCTAAATAACAACTTGATAGAAGATGACTTCGTTATAGAAGAAATAAAGAATGAAATTTAAAATTTCCTAAAACAAATTATAATGAAAGATACAACATATCAAAACATCTGGGATGAAGCTAAGGCAATCCTCAGAGGGCAATTCATAACTCTAGGTAAAAATATAAAAATTTAGAAAGAAGTCAAATTACACCTCCATCAAATAGAAAAAGAACAATAATCTAACCCCACAGCCTCTAGAAGGAAGGAAATTATAAGAACAGGAGTGAAATCAATGAGATAGAAAATGGGAAAAAAATCTGAAACCATCAAAAAGAGCAGGAGTTGTTTTTTCAAACACGTGAAAAAAATTGACAAACTTAATAAAAAGACAACAAAAAGAACGAATACAAAAAATTCAAATAGGCCAGGCTCTATTAGAAGGAATGTGGCATTAGGATTGAAGGAAGACAAATCAATAAATCTACGTTATGCAGATGACAAAACCTTGCTTGCTGAAACTGAAGAGGACCTAAATTGCTTGCTGCAGAAGGTAAAGGACTGTAGTCTTCAATATGAATGAAGCTCAACATCAAGAAAACAAAGATTCTCTCCACTCAGCCAATTGGCAATACCTTGATGTATGGAGAAAAGACTGAGATTGTTAACAATTACAGCTTACTTGACTCCGAAATCAACACTCTTGGACCAAGCAGACAGGAAGTCAAAAGACAAATTGCACTAGATATATCTGCTGTCGTGGACCTCTCCAGAGAACTAAAAAGCACCTATGTCTGTCTGGAGACTAAGGTGCACCTGATCCAGGCTATGATTTTTGCAACTACTTCCCAGACATCAGAGAGCTGGATAATGACTAAGGATGATGGAAGAAGAATCAACTCCTTCGAGTTGTGTTGCTGGAGAAAAGTCATGAACATAGCATGGATTGCCAAGAAAACTAATATGTCTGCCTTAGCGAGGATGAAACCAAGTTTTTCTTTGAAGGATAGGATTTTGAAGCTTTATCTCATATAAGTTAGGCACCTGGCCAAGAAGGACTGATACTTGGAGAATAATATCACACTTGGAATTGTGGAGGGAGTTCAGGAGAGGAAGATTCTGGATGTGATGGATTGATAAAGTAACTTGTGCAATGGGAGTATGTGTGTCAGGATCAGTGAGACTGGCTCAGAACAGGGCAGGCTTCAGAGCTGTTGTACATACAGTTGCTATGGATCACAGGTGACAGAATAAATGGACAAAATCCTTAAAAACTCATCCCCTATCTATATTGATATGGATAGATGTGGAATACTTGACCAGACTCATCACAAAAGGAGACAATGAGTAAGTGATAACCCTCAACTCAAAAAGAAAAGAAAAAAAATTAATCCTGGACCAGTTGGCTGCAAAACCAAATTTTGCCAGACATCTATCACCAATTTTACTTAAATTATTTCAAAAAACTAGAAAAAAGGGAACACTCACAGAGTAATTCTTTAAAGCAAGTATAATACTAATACCAAAACCAGGAAAGATACAGGCAAAAAAGAAAACTACAGGCCAATATCTCTCATGAACATAGATGGAAATATCCTTAAAAAATCCTGGCCAAAGGATTCTAAGAACACATTAAAAAATAATTCATCATGACTAAGTGGGATTAATAAGAGATAAGCAAGTTTGGTTTAACATAAGAAAAACAGTCAATGTAATTAACTGCATTAATAAAGAAAATAATAAGGACAAAATGATCCTAGCAATTGAAGCAGAATAGGCATTTGACAAAAATCCAATACCCATTCCTGATTAAGACACTTAGAAAAACAGGAATAGAAGAGAATTTCCTCAACATAGTGAAAATTATATATACAAAACCAAGAAGCGATATCGTTCTCAATGGAGAAAATCTAAACACAGTTTCCTTGAAGACAGGGACCATGCAAAGATGATCACTGTCACCATTCCAGTTCAATGTTTTATTAGAAACATTTGTTAGGGCAATACTACAAAAGAAGGAAACAAAAGGCATCCAGATTGGTAAAGATGTGTTTACGCTGTCAGTATATACAGATGATATGATAGTGTATGCAGAAAACCCAAGGACAAAAAACAAACAAGCAAAGAAAAAACCCAACCCAAAAACCACCTAAACAAAAAACAAAAAGAACACCAAAAAAGACTGTTATAGCTTGTGTACCAATTTAGTAGAATTGCTGATTACAAGGTCAATATTAAAAAGTCAGTAGAATTATTCTACACTAACAAAGACAATACAGAGCAGGGAATCAATAAATTAATAATGTTTACAATAAAAGGTGGTTGTGTGAACAGCACAGGGCAGCACCGCATAGTTTGGAATTGGGGAAGGAGTATGTCAGGGTTGTATTCTCTCTCCATACCTATTAAATCTGTATGCTAAATAAATTACCTGAGAAGCTAGACTATATGAGGAGGAGTGTAGCATTAGAATTGGAGGAGACTCATCAATAACCCACGTTATGCAAGTGACACAACCTTGCTTGCTCAAAGTGAGGAGGGCTTGATGTAGAATATCAAGGAATGCAAACTTTGGTATGGATTGTATCTCAAAGCTAGAAAAATGAAGATTCTTACCATTAGGCCAATAAGCAGCAGCATCATGAATGGAAATGATATTAAAATTGTCAACAGCTTCCCCTTCTTTGAATCTACAATTAACACCCTTTTTATAAGCAGTCAGGATTAAGACATTGCACTGGGAAAACCTGTAGATAGGGCCTTTCCAAATTACTGAGGAGTAGTGATGTTAGTTTGAGCACTAAATTGTGTCTGATTCAGGCCATAGTCTTTCTGATTACTAGCTATGCATCCAAGACCTGGACAATGGATAAAGATGACAGAAAAATCATTGACACTTTTGACCTGTGATGTTGGAGAAGAGTGCTGAACCTCCCATGGACGGCCAACAGAATGAGCAAATAAGTCATAGAGATGATGCAGCCAGACTGTTTTTGGAGGCAAGAATGATGAGGCTTTGCCTTCCATATTTGGGACATGTTTCTAGGAAATACTATTCCTTGAAGAAGGACATGATGTTGTTGGGAAGAGTGGAGTGTTGGTGAAGAAGAGGAAGACTCTCAACCAGGTGGATTGATAAGGTGACTGCTACAATGAGCTTTTCTTGTGTGTCAGGAAATGTAAGGATGGTGCAGGACAGAATAGGGTTCAGATAATTTGTTCATAGTGTCACTATGAGTCATGCTCGACTCGACAGCACCTTACAACAACAACAATAACAATAGCCAACCACAAATTGAGATACTTAGGAATAAACCTAACTAGAGACACAAAAGACTTTCACAAAGAAAACTACAAAACATTTCTATGATGAACAATAAAAGATATAAACAGAAGATGTTCACTGTGAAGCCTGCTCTCTCCTGAACTAGTCTCACTGATTCTGAATCAGCTACCCCCGTTGCCCTCTCCCATGGGATCTTTTTCTATAGTGCCTCTACCCTTCCAAGCATGATGTCTCTCCTAAGGACCGGTCTCTCCTTGCCACACGCCCAAAGATCTTCAAAATCCTAGCCCTCCAAGGAGAGACTTGTTTTCACTCTCTCCAAGTCAGACCTATTTGTTTTCTTGGCTGTCCATAGTATGTTCATGATTCTCCTCTAGCACTACAACCCACAGGTATTGATTATTCTTTTGCCATCCTTAAGCTCTCTGATGCATAGCAAGTGATTGAGAAGACCATAGCATGGATCAGGTTCACCTTAGTCTTAGACTGACAATGTTGTTTATTAGTACTCTGGAGAGGTCCCTGACAGCAGATTTTCCCAGTGCAATTTATCTTTTGATTTCCTGACTGCTGGTGCTAAGAGTGTTGATTGTAGAGCCAAGCAGCTGTAATTGTTAACAACCACAATCTCTTCTCTGCCTATCATGGTGCTGTCAATTGGTCGAGAGGTGAGAATCTGTTTTCTTGGTGTTGAGCTTCAATTCATATTGAAGACTACAGTCCTTGATTATGAATAGGAAGACACAATATAGTGAATATTACAATCCTTCCAAAAGCAAACTACCTATTTAACACAAATCCAACACAGACACTAAATTAATTTTTCAAGGAGATTGAGAAGACAATTGCCAAGTTTATTTGAAGAAGATAAAGACCCCAAGTAAGCAAATTATTCTGAAAAACAAAAATGAAGTGAGAGTCATAGCACTCCCTGATCAAAACCTACTACATAGCTGCAATAAACAACACTGTGTGGTACTGGTACAGTAATAGGCCTTTCGTTCATAGGGTTGCTATGAGTCATCTATGACTCAATAGCACCTAAAAACAGCAACAACAACCTGCAAAAAGCTGAAACAGGAACCACATCTCACTCCATACACAAAAATCACCTCCAGGTGAATCAGAGACCTTGGGGTAAATCTCAAATCCATAAAGATCATAAGAGACAAAATTAACACAGTGGAATATAACACAGCATTCAGGAGCAACAATTTTGAAAAATACTGCATAACTTGAGGAACAACTGGAAAGTATTAAACTAAGTGAACTAACTCAGTCTTGTAAGGACAAACGATGTGTAAGACTATTGTTGCAAAAATAGAAAGAGAACTAGTAAAATATGTATGGGTAGGAGCAAAAAGGTAAATATAGGGAGGGGAGAAATCACAATTTGGTGAATGGAGGGAAAGGGTAAGGGGAATGGGAAAGATCCAGCTGGGCCCTGAATAGACAAGGTAATGGTGGGCATTGTTCAATAGTGATTAATTTTATAGAACACAATGTATGGGAATGATCATATGAAACAAAATATCAATGAAAGAAAGTGTGAAGCCCAATGTATATGAATTTTTTTAAAAGCATATTTGCAAAAATAAGTTATTTAGTGTGTAATTTCACATTCAAGAATTCTATTAGACAATAGAATCAGTAAATAATACATTGATAATCGATCAGAAAATCAATATTTAATTATCTATCTAAAGTACCTAGAAGGATGACACACTGAAAGAAAGGTCTGGTTATCTATTTCAGTAAAGATTAATTTGAAAACCTTCTGGGTTGCAATTCTACTCTTAACACAGAGAAAAATCATAAATTAGAATTATCTATAATCTTATCTTTTTGTCTTATCCACATATCTATGTATCTATATCTGTATGTATATATTGTTGTTCTTGTGTACCATTTAGTCAAAACCGTTTAATAGCTGATCCTCTAGTGTGTTTTTAGAGGCTAGAAATCATATAGGAAGAAAATGTCAATTTTTATCCCCACTGAGCAAGTGCTGAATTTGAACCATGTACCTTTTGATTGCCAACCAAACTCTTTACCCACTAGGCCACCAGA
>NW_006399834.1:4976321-4981578 GCF_000299155.1 Elephantulus edwardii | reverse complement strand
GCAAAGGGGTCAGTTAAAGGTCAGTTCTGATTTGACAGTACACAACAAGTATTTATGCCTATCTATATATCTATGCATATATATTTCTGCATTAATCTATATAGTGTAGATAGATTAGATAGATAGATAGATAGATAGATAGATAGATAGATAGATAGATATACATACATAGATACATAGATACCATTATACTGTGGTTGTGTACCATGAAGTCAGAAAAAAAAAACC
Source organism: Elephantulus edwardii (assembly GCF_000299155.1). Lineage (NCBI taxonomy): Eukaryota > Metazoa > Chordata > Mammalia > Macroscelidea > Macroscelididae > Elephantulus > Elephantulus edwardii. The sequence goes on along the minus strand of NW_006399834.1, from coordinate 4,981,350 downwards.
CATATCTGACACTTTGGTGAATTTTCAGAGGCAGTTAACAGGGAGAGATTGACCACTGGCTGAGGACAAAGCAGTCTTCAGAGCTTTTGTGCATCAGGTCACTATGAGTACAGGTGACTTGATGGCAAATAACAACAACAACAGCAACTCTATATGTATATGTTTATTTAGAGAGATAGCCAGTGAGCACGAGAGTGAGTGCCTAGTAGCCTAGTGCTAAGAAGCTGCACTGCTCCACGGAAGAAAGATTGGCAATCCCCTCATGCAATTAATTGCCTCTGAAAGCCCACTGGAGGGTCAGCTATGTGTAGTTTCTGACTCAACAGTACACAACAACACATATGTAAAATGTCCCTCTCCAGGGAGCAACCTCTCCTACTAACATGCCTTAGGTATGAGAGAAAGCTTTGTTCCTCCAAGAAACATTCTAGCTATACTTTCTCAAAGACATATATAATTATTCTTTTGGCAGTCCATGGATATTCAGTATTCTTCTCCAAAAATCACAGATCAAAATCATCAATTATTTTTCTGTTGTCCTTATTCATTTTCCAGCTTTCAGCATAGCAAGTAATTGTAGCAAATATGGCTTGAATCAGGTACACCTTAGTCTTCAAACTGACATCATTGCTTCTCAGTAATTTGACAAGGTCCCTGACTTATCACCTTATCCAATGCAAAATGGCTGCTGACGTCCTGACTGCTGGTACCAAGGGTATTGCTTTTGTATCCAAGTATGATAAGATAATTGACATCTTCAACCTTTCCTCCATATATCATCATGCTGCTTATCAGTCCAGTGGTGAGGATAACTTCTTGATTGACATGCAATCTATACTGAAAGCTGTAGTCGCCATGTACGTATTGTTGCTGTTGTTGTGTACTACTGAGTCAGAATGAAGCCATTACTGACCCTCCAGTGGGTTTTCAGGAGCCGTTACTCATACCAGAGGTGATTGCCCACCCTTCTCCTACAAGGAAGTTGGTAGATATGAACCGAGTGCCTTTGGGATTGCTGCAAGGGTTCTTGCCACTAAGTCACCAGAACTCAATTTGTCTATATAATTTGTTTTTGCTGTTAAGTGACTCATAGAGATCCTATGAACAAAAGCACTAAAACCCTGTTCTTTAACTATTGTCATTTCTTGAAGTTCATAGAGTTTCTAGAGGCATGTTGTTTAGGAAGTGGATGCCACTCCTGCTTCCAAACCTGTTTTAATCTGAAGGATCCACCAAATACTGTATGCCATAGGTAAATATTATGGCATTTGACGCACCAGTGGCACAGTGTTCAGCATCACAGCAAACCCAAGTTACCTCAGTCCAGCAAATTGACCTCAGTGCTATACCACTTAGAAGAATGTGAGTCCCAAACACAAATAACACCAAGCCTGAGGGCCACAGGCTTGAAGGCCCAGCTGACTTTTAAATACCAAGACCCTCTACTAAGTCGTGTTGACTCTAAACAAGGGCTTCCCACCCTCAGCTCATTGTTAGCTAAATCTAGCAAATCCAACCAGCTCACACAAAATTGTGAACAAAATAAAAAACAACCAATAAAAAACACATGTGACCCTCAACCAACATAAAACATTGCACCTTCCAGAATACAACCACTTCACACATCAGCCTCCAAGTTAGAGACTTAGGGCCCTGCAAACTTTTAAATGCTAAGGGCCTCCACTAGGGCCTTTTGACTCTAAACAAGAGGCAGTCTCTTCCTGAGTTATTTATAGATTCTGAAAACCCATTGGAGAGTCAGCTATGAGTTGGTTCTGACATAGTGGCAATAAGTTTGAGTTATTTTGGGGTTGCTTTGTGTGTGGATTTTTTTTTACTTAGTCCTGAAACATTCCATTCTAAAAAAAGACACAATTCAGATGTATTCCATACTAAACATCTTTAATGAATGACATTATCACAGTACTATAGATAGATTAGCTATACATAAGCCTTTGAATTTTTCTTTTCCTGGGTATACGTTTAACACACACAGAATAGTATAATAACTTGGATACATTCTAGCATTATTCTTCTAATAAATTTTCTAAAAATGGAATAGCAATATATAAAAATACTAACTTTCAAATGAAGCTATTAAATGACTAAAATGTTAACGGAAAATCAACTCTGGGTCTTTAGGATTGATTTTTTTTAAATAGAGGAAGAATATATGGTTTATGATAACAACCACAAACCCAGTTTTATTTTAAACTGTCTCACCTACTGTCTTCTATTTATAAGATCAATCAACTACAAAAGTGTTTCATATCTACTCTTATTGTTATATGCCATTGAATTGATCCTGACTCGTAAAGATTTTGCAGACAATGAACTAAAAGCTTCCAGATTTTATATGTACTATCCTCACAATCATTACTCTATTAGAACCCACTGTTGTAGATATTGCATCAATTAATCTTGTTAAAGTGCGTCCTTTTTGTTATTGAGCTTCTATTTACTAAGCAAGATATACTACTATGTCCAACGTAGGACAGAGTGTGGTATCCTCATGTCTAAGGAATCGTCTAGGTCTTTCTGATCTCTTGTTATGCCTTTGACAGCAGGACAGTAAGTAACGATGACAGAAGAATCGATGCCTTTGAGCTGTGGTGTTGGTGAAGAGCACTGACCGTTGATGGATGGCCAAAAGAACCAAAGTGCTCTTTGGCAGCAAGAATGAGGTTTCCCCTCGCATACTTTTGGCATATTGTGAGGAGGGGCTAGTCCTTGGAAAGGGACATGCTGCTTGGAAGGATGGAAGGTCGGCAAAGGAGAGGAAGACCCTCAACCAGACAGTCTGACACAGTGACCGCTACAATGGGTTCTAGTGTGTCAGGATGTGTGAAGATGGCATCGAATAGGACAGGGTTCAGATCTGGTGTTCATAGGGTCGCTATGAGTCATACTTAAATACATGGCACATAACAACAACAACAACAACTTCCAAGACAGATTTGATAACTTTTCTACCAGTTCCTGATATATTCAATATTCCTCACCAACAACAAAGTTAAAATATTGGTGGGCTAGTGTCAAGAAGCTGTGCTGCAATCCTGAAGACATGCTGTTTGAGGCCACCACCTCCTTCATGGAAGAAGGATGGGCAATCTCCTCCCCGGTGACAACAACTACTTTTCTATTAATTATCCTGCTTTTGCATGTATAGGCAAGTGAAGACAATAGTTTAGACCTGGCATGCCTTTAGTCCTCAAATTGACAGTTTTGCTTTTTAACAATTTAAAGAGTTCTTTGTAACAGGCTTACATAAATTAGTGCCTTTTCAATTTCTTGGCTGATATTTCTTGTGGCATGCAAGTAAATAAAATATGGTTCCAAATAAATAAAATACTTGAAAAGTCACAATTTTTCTCTAGCTTAATGTTGTATATCCACTACTTTCTCCAAATAATTATCTATGTGCTTAATAAATAAGGTATTATGTATAATGCATATAGTTATATATATATAATGAATATTTAAAGTATATATATAATGAATATTTAAAGTATATAAACATATATATATATGCTTGTGTGGGAAGTATATTATTTTCATTATATGTTAGGTGCTATCAAGCTGATCATAACTCATAATGACCCATAAACATGTCAAAATCTTGACCTACTTTGCACCAGTGTGACATATGTATTGAATTATACTCTCCTTCCCTAATTCAAAATGAAATACATGATGATTTTTACTTAAAAAATCAGTAAAGTAAAAAAAATATAGAAAAAAGAAAATGAAGGACATAATTTTTTTCCCCCTTCAGTGGGTATAAAGTCTTGATGTTGGAAAGAATTTTAATGACATGACACTACACTTGAGGTTAGTATTTATCATTGACAATAACTATTACTGTTCTGAAATTATTTTTTTTAATTATTTCAAAATTACAAAAAGTTTAAACAAAAATGACAATAAAACATGCCATATACTCTTTGTCCAGGCTCTGTAAATGCTAACATTTTGCCACGTATGCTTGCTAATTCTATCCATACAATTGTTTCTTGAAGTTTTAAAAAACTAATTATAATATTCGACCTGTAAATACTTCAATGTGTTTTCCTAAAAACATACAAACAACAAGAACGACATAACTAACTATAATGACCAAAATCAGAAATTGGCATTGATATTTCATCAATATTATGTTATTTCACTAATATTATAAATGAAGAAGAAGAAAAAAAGAGCATGATATCTACTCCAGAAAATAACCCAGACTTACCACTGGTGTATAATTTTCAAGTTATTTTAATCTGGAAGAATTTGTTAGAATAGATATCATTACCTTGATATTTTTAAAGAATAATATAGTTGTTATGTGCCGTCATACTGGAATAAACTGATAGTTGATGCTGCTGTGAGCTTTCAGGGGAATAAATCACAGAGGGGAGAGATTGTCCATCTTTCTTTCCTGGAGCAGCTGGGGATTTTGAACGTCTTGGGATTAGAGAGAATCTTCTCATCACTAGGTTGTCAGAGGAGGTATTTTGTTTTCATTTCCTCATTTTAGATTTGTCAAATTAAAGACTACAAGATCAACAGACAAAAATCAATTGTATTTCCCTATAGTGACAAAGAGAATATAGAGTTGGAGCTAAGAAAAACAATACTTATCACAATAGCTAAGCACAAGATTAAATACTTGGGAGTAAATCCAGCTAGAAATACAAAAGATCTATTGAAAGATAATAACAAAACATTACTACAAGAAACATAAAAAGACCTGGAAAAATGGAAGAATATACCTTGCTTCTGGATAGAGAGACTTAATATTGTGAAAATGACAATCCTACCAAAGGCAATCTACATGTTCAATGCAATCCCAACACAAATACCAATTCTATTCTTTAACAAGATGAAAAAGGCAAACTCTAATTTCAATAGGGATGGAAAGAGACCCCAAATAAGCAGAAGACTCCTTAAAAAGAGAAACAAGGTAGGATGCATCTCAGATACTTCACCAAAGAAGATGTTCAGATGGTGAACAAACACATGAAGAAATGCTCAAAATCCCTAG
>NW_006399834.1:4972170-4976221 GCF_000299155.1 Elephantulus edwardii | reverse complement strand
ATAGGGATGGAAAGAGACCCCAAATAAGCAGAAGACTCCTTAAAAAGAGAAACAAGGTAGGATGCATCTCACTCTCTGATTTCAAATCTTACTATACAACCATGGTGGATAAGACAGCGTGGTACTGGTATGACACATGTATATATCAATGAAACAAAATTGAGAACCCAGAAATTAGCCCTGCATATGGTCAACCAATCTTTTACAAAGAGATAAAATCAGTTAAGTGGGGAAATGACAGACTTTTAAACAAATGGTGTTGGCAAAATTGGAAAACCTGTACAGAAATCTCAAACAAAACCCACATCTCACATCATCCACAAAAACCAACTCAAAGTAGATCAAGGACCTAGGACTAACACCAAGGACAATAAACTCCATTAGAGAAAAGCTTGGAAGAACCCTAGAAGCACAAATCCACAATATGAACAGTCTTCCAAGCATCCTGAAAAACCTATAACCAGGAGAGGATAAAACAGATGAATGGGACTTTCTAAGAATCAAATCCCTGTGTTCAAACAGAAACTTCTCCAACAGGGTAAAAAGGAAGGTCTCAGACTGGGGAAAAAATATTTGGTAATGACATGTCAGGTAAGGGACTTATATCTAGAATTTATAGAATACTTGACTGCCACAACAAGATAAAGGTAAACAACTCAACTGAAAAATGGACACAAGATATGAACAGATACTTCACCAAAGAAGACGTTCAGATGGTGAACAAACACATGAAGAAATGCTCAAAATCCCTAGTTGTAAGAGAGATGAAAATCAAAACAACTATTAGATATCATCTCACCCCAGTAAGAATAGCAAAATTCAACAGAGCAGCAAACAACAAATGCTGGTGAGGTTGTGGAGAAACTGGAAATTTTATTCATTGTTGGTGGGAGTGTGAAATGGTGCAACCACTTTATAAAGCAGTGTGGTACTTTCTAAAAGAGTTGTAAATAGAAATACCATTTGACCCAGCAATGCCACTACTGGGAATATATCCTAAAGAAACCAGAAATGCCACTCAGGCAGATATGTGCACATCCATGTTTATTGCTGCTTTGTTCACAAGAGTAAGCAAAGAGATGGTAACAACCCAAGTACCCTTCAACAACTGAATGAACAGAGAAACTGCGTTATATTCACACAATGGAATGTTATGCAGCACTGAAAAGCAAAGAACTCATGAAAATTATACAAAACAGGTGACCTACACTGAGTGAAATATCTCAGTCACAAAAAGACAAATACTGCATAATGCTACTGTTATAAAATAGGACTGACATGGGAGTTAGGGGGAAACTAAGAAAGGAGGGGATAAATAATGTTCACAGTATTGAAACAGATGAGGGAATTAGATATTATTGGCATAACAAGAGTACAGATTAAGAGCTGCATAGTAAAGTAGACTGGGAGAAAGGACTGTAGAACAATGAAATTTTGTTTTCCCAAAGAAAAATTGAACTGGGAGGGAGAAGATGCAGGGAGGAAAATGTGCAACAATGAATGAATGGAAATCCAGGTTCTCTATATATTTTCATTAAAATATCAATACATTTTAAGACTTTTATTATTATTATTTGAGTGAACATTTACAAAGCATATTGGTTTTTTACTAAATCATTGATACATTTTTTCCATTCATTCATTATTGAAAGTCTCAATAATTTTTTTAAAAGACTATGCCACCAGAGCTCAGTATGATGTCAACAGCCATATGGGATTGACTTGTCCTAATACAGATGTCAAAAACATTAGTCATTGGGTTAAGGTGGTGTCTAAAAAGATTCTATGCCATAATTAACTTATTTTCTCTTTAGGTATATAAATAAGTTTGGATGAGGACTTTGAGGAGAAGTGAATCTAAGCCAGTATTATTCAAATAAATTTATAGATATTAAAAAATTGCACAAGGTAAAGAAAGTACCATTAGCAAAGGGTTGTACATGAAGAGATTTGAATGGATATATATTTTCATTAACATTAAACTTTAAAAAGGAATAAATACATGTGAGAATTACTTTGAAACTATGACAATATCCATTTCTCAAAATAGTTCATCCATTGATAAATCTTGTCTGAAATAAATATTCTTAAGATATATTCTAGATAGTGATTTTCCTAATCCTCTCAGTGTGGATGTATATCTCTATTTATCACAAGGTTGGTTATTGGTCCAACTGTGAGAAATTTTGTTTTCTTTATGCTGAGGTATAATCCATACTGAAGGCTGAAGTTTTTGATCTTCATCAGTAAGTAGTTCAAAATCCTCTTAACTTTCTGCAAGCTAGATTGTGTCATCTGTATATTTCAGATTGCTAATGAAACTTTCCTCCTATTTAAGGCAATTTGGTATTCATTTATGTTTGTTTATTACTAGCATTAAAGCAGGCACTCCCTTATATCAATTATTATATTTTAATCATTTCCATAGCCTGCATAAATGCTGACCGTCTTATGAGGGACCTACTTCCATGCCAGCATGTGCTGAAAGTTCAATGAATGCTTCAATCTCTCTACATATACATTACTCTTCTAATTCTTGATTAATCTGTGGTGATTCATTTTATAAACACAGCAATACTGAGTGAAACTAAAATGCCAATGATATACTTAACATTGAAACCACTTGAAAAATTGGAAAAGTTATAATTTTAAATATTCAATAGAGAGATAAATATTTCCTATCATTTATTATAACATTTGACTTTCCCCCAGACATTGAAGGTACATAAAATTGCTATTGTTGTCATATACTATCACAGAGGAACTGACTCATAACTGACCTTTCAATGGATTTTTCAGAAAGAGTCAATCATGTTGGAGGACAATGTCCATCTTTTTCCTGTGGAGTAGCTGATGAATTCAAACCACCTGCTTCTTTGAATTGTCACCACAATTTAATACCAATAGGCAACAAGAACTCCCACGTAAAAAACAGTAATTTCTAACTAACTTTTTTGCATGTTGTTGTTGGTTTTGCATACAAATGATATATTTATTGTTGTTGCTATTGCTAAGTGTCATCAAGTACAACTTATGTCAGTGATAAATTTATTTTTGTTTTCTCTCACCTACATTCAACTTTCTTCTCTCCTCTCTTGCCATAGTGTGATCGTTATTTAAAACAAATAGAAAAAAAAGATGTGAACTACTTCAAACAAGGGACGGATTCAGTGTTGAAAATGTGCTGTCATTTTTTCCCATTGAACTTTGAGCACTTTTCTGACACATCTGAACTCTGCTCAGACTCTGTCAAACTAGTTTATGAGTTCACTGGCTAGACTAGAATATTCTTTTTTATGACCTGCCTCACAGAATAAAACAAGATGTTCTGACCCATCACTTGGTAGAGAAGTCTGATCTTTCACAAGTTTGATTTGAGGGGTTGTAGAAAAAGTTTTTTTCTCTATATTTTTATTATTTTTCTAGCCCAGAAACCTCAGACTCACCATTAGTGATTTACTTATATTTTAGTAATCTTGTATGGTAAGAATGATTCATATAGGTTACAACATAGAACTCTGTTGGCCTACTATATAGAAAGTTGTGGTACCATGCCAAAGGTGGGTGATTTTAATCTGCTGTCCTCAGGCCGGTTTTAATTGTTTTTGGTCAAACATTCTTCTAAGTGGTATAGCACTGGTCTATCCATTTGCTGTTCAGAGGTAACTCAAGGTTGCTGTGAGATTAAACACTGTGACACTGATGTGTCAAATGTTACGATGGTTACTCATGGTGGACAGTATGTGGTGGAGCTCCCCAATTAAAACAAGCTTGGAAGAAGGAGTGGCATCCACTTCCAAATAGCTTGCCTCCGGAAACTCTATGAACTTGGAGAAATAATGAAAGTTATATAAGTGTTCAGGTCTTTCATTCAGAAGGTCACTATGAGTCATCTATGACTCAACAGCACCTAACAACAACAACTTCAAAAGTTAGTTGAGAGAGGTATTATGTAGAAACAAAAAGAAATTTGAACAAGAAAACTAAGAGCCAGTTTACTCTATTTGCTTTAAAATGTAAATGACAATAATCCCTTGCTATTAAAGTATAT
>NW_006399834.1:4965797-4971379 GCF_000299155.1 Elephantulus edwardii | reverse complement strand
CTGTCTGAGACCTCTCCAGAGCATTGAAAAACAATGATGTCAATCTAAAGGCTAAAGAACACCTGATCCAGGCTATGGTCTCTGAAAGAAGAATTGATGCTTTTGAGTTGTGCTGCACAAGAGTCTTGGATTTATCATGGATCACCAAGAAAACAAATCAGACTCTCTTGGAGAGGGTGAAACCAAGTTTCTTCCAAGGCTAAGATTTTGAAGCTCTGTCTCACATACTTTGGACACATGGTCAGGAGGGACCTTAGAGAAGAGTGGAGAGACAGTTCAGGAGAGGAAGACCCCAAATGGGATGGATTGATACAGCAACTAGGACAATGGGGGTTGGTATGTCAGAATTAGTGAGACTGGCTCAGGACAGGGCAGGCTTTAGAGCTGCTGTACATAGGGTCACTATAGGTCACAGGTGACTTGATGGCACATAATAATAACATATATATGTTAGCACAACATAACTAAATACAGGTTATTATGTGCCTTTAGGTTGAAATGGACTCACAGCTGATCCTTTAGTAGGCTTTCAGAGATTGTAAATCCAGCGGAAGGAAATAGTCCATCTTTCTCCAGTGGAGCAACTGCAGGAATTGAATTGCCTGCACTTGTTTTGCCAACACGACTCCTTACCCACTAGGCCACCAGAACGCTCTGACACTCTTTTCCAAAGATTATAAATCTTCAGGGAGAAGATTGCCCTTTTTTCTCCCAAAGAGTCTCTGGAGGGTTTAAACTGCCAAATAGATTTGTGTTATCAGTGCACCTCCTTAAGAGCTATAGCTCTCTGACAATGAGTTGGAAAAAAAAGACAAAGCCTAATTATTGGAATTTTTTAATATTTTATTTTATACTGATTTATTTACAAAGTTCTAATACATTGTTTTCAGCAGCAGATCTTGAATGCTTTATTATCTTTAATCCACATCTTCAATATCACTATACAAGCTATTTTAATTAGAAAATCAACTCCTTTCCTTACTATTCTTTGTTACATAGTGCATGACAAATACTATATGCTAGACAAATTTTAAAGTTTTTATTTATTTGTTTGTTTCTTTAATAATTTATACCTGTGTTTTTTTCTATATGGATACTTTAACTGTTATTGAAACCTAGTCTATGTTAAGGTCTGAAGTTTCTATTTTATTGTTTAGGTCAAATTAGAATTATGTGATTCGGACATGTTTATCATGAATTATTTTAATTATTAAAAAACTATTTATTATTAGTATAATTATTTCAATATGTGACTAAGACTTAAATTGACTCATGAAGAACAAGACACAACAACTTTTAGTATCAGTTAATGTCTCAGGGATATAGAAAACAAAAATGAATTCTTCACAACTGTACCAATAAATAACATTATCTTGGATAGAAAAATATTGAAGTTACAAATAGTTTCATATTATTTGTCTACACATTCAATACCTATAGAAACAAGCCACAATTAAGAAATCAATGCATTGTAATGGTAACTCTCCTGCGAAAGGTATCTTAAGAGTACTGATCAGCAAAGAGGTTCCCTTGAGGACAATGGTGTGTCTGATCCAAGTAAAGGCATGTTTGATTGCCATGTATACATACAGAAGCCACAGTTCATCTTTGAATGATAATATTGGCAAAGAATACTGTATATATAATACTCTTCCAGAAGAATCAACAATCTAGCTTGGAAAAACTACTGGAATGCTTTTAGGATTAAAAATGGTGAGAGTTGGTCTAACAAACTAACAACTTATTACCAGTAATGACCAGTCCCTGGAAAAAGACACACTAGCGAAATTGAAGGTCAGCAAAAAAACAGAAGACCTACAGTGAGATGAATTGACGCAATGGCTTCCAACATGTGATCAAACACTGCAACCATAATGAGAATGGTTCAGGAATGGATAATGTTTCATTCTTTACATAGATTCTTTGTTTCATGATTTGAAATTGAGCTGATGGTATCTGTTGTTGTTCTTATGTGCCGTCAAGTCACTTGTGATTCATAGTGACTCTAAGTACAATAGCCCTAAACTCTGCTCTATCCTGTGCCAATCTCACTCTCTCCAACACACCTATCCCAATTACCCCAGTCATTGAAGCAGTCCACCTCATAGAGGGCCTTCCCCTACTGTGCTGTTCTTCTACCCTCCCAAGCATGATGTCCTTCTCCAAGAACCAGTCTCTTCTTACAACATGTCCAAAGTATGTCAGACAAAGCCTCAGAATCCTTGCCTCCAAGGAACCACCTGGTTTAACCCTTTACAGGATGAATCTGTTTGTTTTCTTAGCAGGCCATGGTACCCTCAATACTCTTCTCCAGCACCACAGCTCAAAGGCATCAATTCTCATTCTATCGTCCTTAATCATTGTCCAACTCTCTGATGCATAACAAGTGATTGCAAAGACCATGGCCTGTATCAGACGTAACTTAGTCTGCAGAGAGACACCATTGCTTTTCAGTACTTTAGAGAGGTCCCTAACAACAGACTTTCCCATTGCAATACGTCTTTTCATTTCCTGTCTGCTGGTGCCAAGAGTGTTGACTGTGGAGCCAAGCAAACTAAAGCTGTGAACAATCTCAATCTCTTCACCATCCATCCTGATGCTGCCAATAGGTCCAGTGGTGAAAATCTTTGCCTTCTTGACATTGAGCCTCAATCCATATTGTAGGCTGCAGTCCTTGACCCTCTGCAGCAAGAGCTTCAAATCCTCCTCAGTTTCAGTAAGCAGATTGTATCATCTGCATAAAGGTTGTTGTTTTGTTTTGTTTTTTTAATTTAGGTTGGTTTTTCTCTGTTTTATTTTGTTTTGCTCTATTTTTTTGGTACCCAGAAGAGTAGCAACAAACTCACACTCAGTTCTAATTATAGCCATGAAAACAAAACCAACCCAAAGCTGATGCTCCAGCGGGTCTTCAGAGGCTATAAATGACAGAGGAGAAAATTGCATACTTTCTTTCACGGAGCAGCTGGTAGTTTTGAATCACATGCTTTCGATCAGAAACACAACTTCTTACCTAGTAGGTCAATACAGTTCTCTAGTAATATATCAAGTGATGTATACTTTTTACTCTAATTCATAAAGAGCACATCTAAAATAGTTTTCATGCATATATGCATCATGATTTAAAGTGAAGGAAGTGTTATTCCAAGGGTATATTTTCACAAAATATAGAATCTTCAGTTAAAAATTTTAGTTCCCACAGAAATAGATTAGAGAGTCAGATAAAGTTTGGAAATAGAGTAAGTCAATACGGTCAAATGGTATTTACAAAAAAATCCCAAGAGAATTAAAATTTGAAAATGTAGAGATGCTAAAAGAGACATGAAAATAGACAGGGATTTATGAAAAAAATATAAGTAATGCATTGCCTTTTAGATTGTAGTAAATATATAGTCCTTGAAGTTTGGAGAACTATTCTCTTTAAAGAGTTACTGTCATATTATCTTGATACTAATATTAATAATGTTTGTTATTGCCTATGCTGCACCTAATCCAGTCCATGGTCTTCATAATTATTTGCTATGCATCAAAGAGCAGGACAGTGGTTAAGAAGGGCAGAAGAAGAATTGATGCCTTTGAGCTGTGGTGCTGAAGAAGAGTATCGAACATATTATGGACCACCAAGAAAACAAACAGGTTTGTCTTGAAGAGGGTGAGACCAATTTTCTCCTGGGAGGCAAAGACTTTGAAGCTGTCTCACATTCTTTGGGCATGTGGCCAGGAGAGATCAATACTTGGAGGAAAATGTCATGCTTTGAATAGTGGAGATGCAGGAGAGGAAAACTCCAGATGAGATGTACTGACATAGTCACTGGGGTAATGGGGGTAGGTGTATTGGAGTCATTGAGACTGGCTCAGTTTAGGGCAGGGTTTAGAGCTATTGTACATAGGGCCCCTATGAGTCACACATAGCTCAACGGCACATAACAACCATCAAGTTGTAGCTGACACAAAGCTAATCTTCCATAGAGTTTTCAGAGGCGATTCTCCATTCTTCTCCCTCAGAGCAACTGATGGATTAGAACTGCATACCTTTGGGATTGTAACAAAGTTTCTTATCACTAGACCATATATGCAATTAATATTAATCCTTTCTCCAACTCTATTCAATCTGTATAATAAACAAATTCTTCAGGAAGCTGGACTCTTTGAAGAAAAATGTAACATCAGAATCAGAGGAAAATTGATTAACAACCTTTTATGAAAGTGACACAAACTTGCTTGCTGAAAAGAGGAGGACTTGGAACACTTGCTGCAGAAGATCGAAGACTAAAACTTTTTTGAAATTTCTTTTTTTTATTATTAAATTTTATTAGTTTTAATGAACATTTACAGAGATTTTGGGTTTTCATTCATTCATTGTTGCACTGTTTAAATTTCTTTTAATTTTGTTTTAGTTGTGATTTAAAGAACATTTACAGAGAACTCATATTTTCATTCTTTCAGTGTTTCACATTTTGCCCTCTCACCCTCCCATCCCCCTCCCCATTTCACTGTAAAATTATTCATTGTTGCACAATTACCTCCACTCATCCACAAGCCCCAAGACTTCTTTGCAATGACATATCTTCTCATTCTGGGATGATGTTGTACATATAATGCCTAATCATATTTTCGTTTTAGCCAGGTCTTTCTTTCATGCATCTGCTCCAATGCAATGGTCATTATCTATCTACTTTTATCTTACTACCCTCTCAACCTTCAATATGGATTATATCTCAATATCAAGAATAAAAATATCCTCACCGTTGGATCAATAAGTAACATAATACTAGCTGGAGAAATTACTGAAATTGCCAATGAGTTCATCTTACTTGGGTTATTAACATCTCTGGTTCCAGTAGCAAAAGATCAGGAGATGTACTACTTTGGAGAAGTCAGCTGTCTATGATATCTCTAAATTACTGAGGAACAATGACATCAGTTTAAGAAATCAGGTATGCTTGATTCAGACCAATGGTCTTCCAAATGGCTTGATATATTACCTAAGAGCTGAACAATGATTAAGGATAGCAGAGGAAGAACTGAGGCCTTTGACCTATAGTGTTGGAAAAGAAGACTGTATCTACTATTGACTGCCAATAGAACAAACAGATATTTCTTGGAGAAAGTGAAACCAGAATTCTTCTTGAAGGTAAGGATGGCAAAGCTTTAACTGACATACTATGCACTTATTACTAGGAGATACTTATTCCTTGGCAAGGGACATTATGCTTGGAAAAGTGGAGGGTCAACGAAAGAGAGGAAAATTATCCACAGGGTGAATTGACACAAGAATTGACATGGGCCTTAAGTGTGTCAGAGACAATGAAAATGACAGAGGACAGGATAAGGATCAGATCTGTTGTTCATATGGTTGCTAAGAGTGGTACTCTACTTGATTTTGCCTAACTACAACAATATTAATAAAACTGTTTTTGTTAGTTTTTATCTTTATTTACACACATCTTCAATATTTTCTAAATTAATGATATGTTTTTAGGGAAGCAGAATACTCTACATATATAAAATAAGATGATGATAATGTTGACTGTGCAAAGGCTTTTGACTGTGTGGATCACAAGAAGTTATGGCTGGCTCTGAGA
>NW_006399834.1:4962423-4964897 GCF_000299155.1 Elephantulus edwardii | reverse complement strand
AAGATTGGCACAGGATAGAATGGCATTTGCTACAAAACCCATGTTGTGTACAATGATCAAATGAAAAACAGGGTAGATGAAATAGAAGGATAACTCAAGATTGTTTATGGTCTTTTTGCTCAGAGATTAAATGTGAATAAACTCTCAATAACTCTCATTGTCACTGAGTTGGAACTAATTTATAGCTACTGCTGACTCTTCAAAGAGTTTTCAGAAGCTATAAATTGTATGGGAAGACACTGTCTTTCTTCTTCAGAGCCACTGGTGGATATGAACTGTCAGAAATATGCCACCTTAGGGATAGCATATCTCACCAAGGATCAAGCCACCTGAGTTCCTTATGACAAGTACAAGTGACAATAAATAAAGGCCAGTAGCAGGCAAGAAGCAGAAAACTGGAGATAAGGACCTCTTCTAAGTTGACCAAGGAATAAAATGAACCAGAATCTAAATAATATAAGACAGGACACAATTAGACATCAGAAAGGGAGGGAAGACTCCAACTAGGTGAAGTTTTAATGCAGTAAAATAAAACTCAATGCCGTCAAGTCAATTCAAATTCATAGTAGTCTTATACGACTGAGTATACCATTCAATTTCCAAGACTATAATCTACACAGAAACAAAATGCCTCATCTTTCTCCCAAGGAGCAACTGGTGTATTTGAATTGTTCTTCTTTTGATTGCTAAGCCAAACTAATTTACTCAGTCTTAACTCATGGTGACACTCCATCCAGTTTCTGAGGCTCTACATTTTTTTGGGGAGAGATTATCATCTTTCTTCCAGTTAGTCATTGATGACTTTCAGTGGTTAGCAATTTAACACTTAGTCACTGTGCTACTAAGGATCCTTCTTAAAACCAGAGTAGGGACACAATGCTGGGAGAGATGACTCTGATAAGGCATAGGCTAGAATTCTTTGAAGAGATGACAATCAAACTGATTAATGAGAGGGGCCTAGTCACATGGAGACCTGGGAAGTTGTGTTCCAGGCTAAGGGAACACTTAATCATGCTAGTGTTATTAAAAATGGCCCTATGCTTCTGCATGAGAAATAAAAAGAAGTGCTTCAATGTGCTTGGAACAAAGTTAATGAGAATTAAGTTTATCAACTAAATGGCATAAGGAACCGTATTTTAAAGACTCATCTGTAATTTAGTGTTAAAGTTTGTTTCTCATTCAATGTTTTTTTTTTTTCAGTCTCTTGACTCACATTAATCAATTAATCAACAAACCAATGAATAAAAAGCAAGGAACATAAAACAAAACTTATATTTTCACAATAAAAACATTAATTTCAACAACATTACTAACAATTGAACTGTGGCTTTTTTTTATTCTTGAATTCACTATGTGTCCTGGCAATTCTTTTCACATTTTGACAAGCTCAGCTCTACATGCCTCACTGTTTGTTTTGATATAAATAGAATCAAACATCTGGGCATTCTTCATCTTGAATTCTTGGCCCAAGTATTATCTACTATTGAATAGTGCTGACTGATAAGAATATGATGTGGAGATCTATACAAGGATTTAACTATATTTGTACAATAGGCTTTAAGCTAATTTTGTATTCCAATGATTTCTTTTACAAATTCTGACTTTCTACCTGGAAAAATGAGGGAATATAATTTTTATAATCTGTACTGGTATTAAATTCTGAATAACTGAGCCATTAGTCATTCATTTAATAATTTAATTCTTGTTGATATGCCAAACATATCTGATGTAATAGTGATTAATGAATGTCTTGATGTTTAATATTCCACACTTAGAAAAGAGACTTAGGTAATAAGTTGCATAACAAAAGTATTACATATTTAAGTATAAAAAGTGTGTAGTAGGTTGCAAAAATATGTATATACATAGACTCATTATGGACCATAGAAACTCTCTACTACTGAAAGACAATTTAGAAAAGTTGCA
The DNA here is from genome assembly GCF_000299155.1 of Elephantulus edwardii. Classification (NCBI taxonomy): domain Eukaryota; kingdom Metazoa; phylum Chordata; class Mammalia; order Macroscelidea; family Macroscelididae; genus Elephantulus; species Elephantulus edwardii. The sequence continues at coordinate 4,962,971 of NW_006399834.1, read as the reverse complement.
TCTTGTTGTTGTTGTTATGTGCCGTCGAGTCGTTTTCGACTCATAGCGACTCTAGAAAACATAAATTTCATCTGAATCTATACTTACTTCTCTCAATAATGACATTGGACGCTTTTCAGCAATTCACATAGAAAAAAACAAAAATACTAGATTGGACTGCTGGAAAAGGAGACACAAACTTGCTATAACATTTTGTAATTGTTAATATTTCAAAAGAACGAACTGTTGTAGAATAAACCCATCGACCATAGGTCAATTACAACTTTAGCAATCCTATAGGACAGAGTTGCCTGGGACTCAGTGATCTATGTACAACAGCTCTGAACCCTACCCTGTCCTGAGCCAGGCTCACAGGCACCAACACACCTACCCTAATTTCCCCAGTTACTGTATCAATTCATCTCACCAAAGGTCTTCCTCTCCTGCATTGTAACCCTGTTCTTCCAAGCTTGATGTTCTTTTCCAAATACTGGTCCCTCATGGCCACATGTCCAAAGTATGTGACATGGAGCTTCAAAATCCTAGCCTTCGAGGAGAAACTTGGTTTC
>NW_006399834.1:4959783-4961728 GCF_000299155.1 Elephantulus edwardii | reverse complement strand
CTTCCTGGTCGGAGTATAGGTTTCACATGAGCACAATCAAGTGTTCTGGGATTCCAATTCTCCTCCAGGTTACTCACAATTTGTTGTGATCCATACAGATATACTATAAACTATCAATTAGGATTTGATTACTTTATGATAGTCATATTTCTTTAATCTCATATAATGATATGCTGAATATGAACTAAAGAAAAATAAGATTTCTGCCAAAACAGGTGCTTGATTCCAAGAAAGAAAATTATTTCTATTTCCATCAGTCCTAGAATTACTGAGACATATCTTGAATCATTTACATTGACTTTTGTTGTCATAATGTGCCAGCAAGTCAGCTACAACTCATAGAAACCCTATTAACAATAGCTATCAACTCTTTCCTAACTTGAGTCAATTTCACTATCTCTGACACACATGCCTTCACTGTCAGCCACTGTATCAACCAATTTCATTCAGAATCTTCCTCTCCTGTGTTTACCCTGAACCGTTCCAAGCATGATATCCTTCTCCAACACCAGTCCCTCCTGGTACATGTCCAAAGTGTGTTAGATGGAGCTTCAACATCCTTGCCTCCAAGAAACAATGTAGTTTCGCTCTTTCCAGGGCAGACCTGTATATTCTCTTCGCAGATAGACAACTCTATGTTCAATACATTGCTCTAGCATCACAACTCGAACACATTGATTCCTCTTCTAACATTCTTAGTCTTTGTCCAGCTCTCAGATGCATATCAACTGAAAAGACCCTGACCTGGATCATGTGCACCTTGGTCTCTAGACTGACATCGTTGCTCTTTAGTGTTCTGGAGAGTGCTATACTGTCCAAAGTTTTACTTATAGAATTTTACTGATCTTAGTGATTTTTACAGATATGCAAATTTTAAAATATGAGCTAAGACTAATTGATGTATCTGGATCAAAGTGTTGATAAAGAGTATTCAATATACCATGAACTGCCAAAATAAAAATCAGTTTGGGATGAAATGCAACTAGAGAGCTCCTTTGAAGCAAAGACAGTCAGACTTTTTAAATATTGTGGACAATTTATACCAAAAAGGACTCGTTTCAGGAAAAGGACATTATACTTAGAAAGAATGAATTTCAGAGAAGGAGAAAATGATTATGAATGAGATGGATTGGGGAACAGTAACTATAAAAGGTTTAAGTACAGAGGTTGCAATGAAAGCAAAGGATGAGGCAAGGGTTTTTACATTCTGCTCTTAGGCTTACTATGAGTTTGAGTGAACATGAATATACTTAATAATAATCATCAAATTGAAATTAAAACTCTGAACAATTTATGGAAATTATAGGGTATTAAAATTTTAATTAATAGAATAAAAAAAACTAAAACATAAACCCATCTTAGTAAATAGCATTGGTGTTGGTAACTTAATTTTGTGAAGTTATGACTCTCTTTAAAGTATAAGAAAATTGTGGAATATAGTATTCTCCTAGTTCAGGTGGAAAATAATATCAATATCATATTGACATTTTGAAAAAAATATATGGCATCTTGGTTTAAAGGTATGTGGTGACAAAAATTTTTATCCTTACTAAGTAAATGCAAAGGGAAAAACTCATTCAGTCTATAGTTTAAAGAACTTGAAAAACAAAATCAAGCTATGAGTTTGCAGTACTGAGAGGTGCAATGGATAAAATCTTTGATGATTCGGGGTGCATCAAAGGAAGATGGAAGGGATACAAGAGTTACTGTACAAAAAAGAATTGGTTAACCCTGAAAAATCTCAGGAAATGACATATGAACAAGAACTAATTCTAAAGAAAGAAGTTCCAATTTCACCTAAGGCACTGGCAAAAAATAAGGTTCCAGATATCAATGGAATTAGCATGTTTCAGGTAACAGATACAGCACTGAGTACACTTACAAGTTTTTGTCAGGAAATTTGGAGGACAGCTGTATGGCGAACTGACTGAAAGAGATCCATATT
>NW_006399834.1:4956947-4958328 GCF_000299155.1 Elephantulus edwardii | reverse complement strand
AAAGGAGATTAATCAGAACTAGTTTTGACAAGCACTGTGGCAATGGGCAATTAAAGCAGACTTTCAAGGGGATTAAAAAAAAGAGAGGAACAAACGGGAGGAGGGTAGAGAAAACAGTGCAACAATGAATGAATGAAAATCCAAATCTCTGTAAATGTTCATTAAAATTAAAAAAATAAAAAAAATTTAAAAAGAAGAGGCTGCGGCATTAGAAATATTATTGCTGATGTTTTATGGTTCCTGACTGAGAGCAAAGAACACAAAAAAGATGTCTAGTTGCATTTTTTGAACTATACAAAGACATCTGACTGTGTGGATCATAACAAATTATGGCTAACATTAAGATGAATGAGAATCTGAGAACATTTAATAAAGCTTAAACAGCACCTGTACCTATAGGAAGCCAAACCTTATACCAAATATTAAATGAAAACCCTTGTTCAGGAATTGAAGGAATTACAGATTTATAAGTTAGGATTTCTATTGTGGTAGATCCTAGAAAATAAGCTGTTTGTTCCCTGCAGACAGGAGACAGCAAGGGGCCCCCTACAGAGGGAGTGTTACTTCTTGAGCTAGACTTCACCCTGAGGCATCAAGATTAATAGTTAAGGGTAAACCAAATTCTTGCATTTGTGAACCCCTCCTTCCTGAGTCAAGCAGAAGGTTTTCAATAGAAAGAGCTTGGCTTCATTTGCATTGAATTCTCTTTGTGATTTACTTCCTGAAAATTTTCAATACAGACACAGAGAAGCTTGGATTGGGGTCTTCAGTGGAGAACTGCTGAGCCCCTGTTTTATGGTCTCTGCTCTATCACATTCCTGGCTGTTTGTCTCTTTATTAATAATTATAAAATTATTCCTTTCTTTGGGACTCTCAGTCTGCAACCTATACCTATGCTAAGACACTGTTGTCCAAATAGAACCAGGGAAAGGAATATTGCTTGGTCCAAAATCAGGAAAGGTATGTGTCAGAATTGTGACTTTTTCCATACCTATTCAATCTGTATTCTGAGCAAATCACTAGTGAAGCTTAATTCTATGAAGAATGTGGCATCAGGATCAGAGGAAGATTCTTCAATAATCTGCATTATGCAAATGACTCAATCTTGTTTGCTGAACTTGAGAAAGACTTAAAATATGTGCTACAGAAGATCAAAGACTACAGCCTTCAATATGCATTGCGTCTCAGTATCAAGAAGACAAAAATCCTCACCAGTGGAACTATAGGCAACATCAAGATAGACGGAGAAAAGATTGATATTGTCAATGATTTCGTTGTACATGGATCCACATTTAATCCAGCAGGCAGGAGATGTTGGTCAAGTTTGGTGTCAGAGACTTCTCCAAATTACTGTGGAGAAATGACAGCAGTTTGAAGATTA
>NW_006399834.1:4951164-4953747 GCF_000299155.1 Elephantulus edwardii | reverse complement strand
TAGATATCTAATTGTTGTTGTTGTTGTGTGTCATGTGGAGTCAGAACCAATGTATAGCTGAACATCCACTGGGGTTTTAGAGGCTGTTTCATCACCAGGGAGGAAGTTGCCCATATTCTTCTTGGGGAGCAGCTGGTGGATTCGAACCACATTTCTTGGGCATGGCAGTGCAGATCTTTACAACTAGGTCACCAGAGTTTGAATTATTTGATAATTTACCCAATTTTTTTAAAAAATATTCCTTATTTTATATTGTCTTTGTATTCCCTTTAAATTAGAAAAGAGGGATCAAGTTTAATATTTGAGATATTTTCTAACTAGAATAAATAGTTCCCACTTTTAGAGTTTGCTTTATGTCATACAGCTTTTATTCTATAATAGTACCTGTTTTCCTTAACAGAAAAAAAAATTAAAGATGTTTGATATCATGGGGCAGAGTAAAAGGCAAAACAAAAAAAAAAAAAAATCCAAAATCCTAGTATCCAAAACTTGTTTTGTAAGGAATAATTAAAGGCACAGTATTTACCTAGAACAGCACAAGAATGGCATTGGCAAGTTTACTTCCCAAGACTATGTAGGACTATAACAATATTGCAATTATTCAACATACGTATTAAATTTGTGTGCTGCCGTGGGCAAGCTCAGCAAGTTGTGCCAAGAACTCTGGAGGACAATTATCTGGCCAACTAACTGGAAGAGCTCCATATTTATTCACATTCCAAAAGAAGGTGACCCGACAGAGTGCAGAAATAATTGCACACTATCACTAATATCATATGCAAGCAAAATTCTGCTGAAGATTATCTGAAAGTGACTAGAAAAGTTCATTGACAGAGAACTACCAGAAATACAAAGTGGTTTCAGAAGAGGCCATAACACTAGAGACATTATCACCAATGTCAGATGGATCTTGGCAGAAAGTAGAGTACCTAAGAAATTCATATCTGTGTTTCTTTGAATATGCAAAGGTATTTGACTTTGTGGATAATAACAAATTTTGGCCAACCTTGAATAGGAATTTCAAAACACTTGATTGTGCTTATGCGAAACCTATACTCCAACCAGGTAGCAGTACTCAGAACAGAGCAAAAACACATTGCATGTTTCAAAATCAGGAAAGGAATGCATCAGGGTTGCATTCTGTCTCCATATCTTTTCAATCTATATGCAAAACATATCATTCGGGAGGCTGGGTTTTATGAGGAGGACTGTGGCATCAGGATTGGGGGTAAACTCATGAACAATCTGCATTATGCAGGTGACACAATCTTGCTTGCTGAAACTGAGGAGGACCTGAAGCACTTGTTGCAGAAGGTCAATGACTGTAGTCTTCACTATGGATTGAAGCTCAACAACAAGATGATGAAGATTCCAACTACTGGTCCAATTGGTAGCACCATGATAGATGGAGAAGAAATTGAGATTGTTAACCATTACAACTTGCTTAGCTCTACCATCAACACTCTTGACACCAGCAGTTAGGAAATCAAACAATAAATTTCACTGGGGGAATCTGCTGTCAGAGAATCTTCAGAGTACTGAAGTGCGATGATCTCAGCCTATAGAGTATTGTGTGTCTGACCCAGGCCATGGTCTTCACAATTACTTGCTATGCATCAGAAAGCCAGACAATGACTAAGGATGACGGTGGGGGAAAGATTTGATGCCTTTGAGTTGGTTGCTGGAAAAGAGTCTTTGTTATACCACGGATCACCAAGAAAACAAGTAAGTCTGTCTTGGAGATGGTGTAATCAGATTTCCTTTTGTAGGCTAAGATAGTAAAGCTCCATCTCATATACTTTGAACATGTGGCAAGAAGGTCTTTGGAAAAAGACACCATGCTTGGAAGGATGAAGGGACAGTACAGGAGAGGGACCCCAGATGAGATGGACTGATGCAATAACTTGGGTAATGGGGGTAGTTTCGTCAGAGTCAGTGAAACTTGCTCAGAATAAGACAGGCTTCATTACTGTTGTACAAAGAGTCACTATGAGTCGCAGGCAACTCAATGGCACATAACAACAACAGCATGCTGAACAAATAATGTTAGGAGCTGCACCATATAAAGAAGAATGTGGCAGCATAATTGAAAGGAGCTTCACTCATTAAAGTATTTACTGAGGAAGTTCACAGACTATACCCTTCGGTATGGATTACATGAAAGCGTAAGAAAGCAAAAATCCTCACAACTGGAAAGACTAAAATTGTCAATTGTTAGTTTTACTGATATTGACAATCAACACCCACAGAAGCAACCATTAAATGTAGGATCTCTTTAAAGTTCAAAATAGCAACATATTTCAATGAAGAAGTTTATCTTTTGCTTTCAAAGAAAGGCGCGAACTGGGGAGGGGGGTAGAGAATAAAGTGCAACAACGAATGAATGGAAATCCAAAATCTCTATAAATGTTCACTAAAATTAATAAAATAAAATTTTTTAAAAGGACCAATATGTGTCTGTTCCAAGCCATAATATTTTCAATTGCTTTGTATGCATGTAAAAGTTGGACAATCAGCAAGGAAGTTTAAAAGAAAGTATTTTATGCATTTGCATTATGATGTTAGTGAAGAATGGAACAAAAA
>NW_006399834.1:4929854-4950914 GCF_000299155.1 Elephantulus edwardii | reverse complement strand
ATCATATTATATAGTTACAATAAAAGCTAAACATTAAACTCATTTTTTATCATGAAGTATTCAATCAGGATGTAAATAAAGTTCAGAATATACTTGAACTATAAGAAAGAACATTATTAATTTTCAACAGTGTCTTACAGTCTTCTAGAGGAAATAATGGTTTGACAGTATTATTTCAGATATTTGTCCATATTCCAACCACCCAGGTACTGGCTGGTTGCCTTGATGTCTGTCATCTGGTTTTGATCTCTTCCCCCATTAGTGTACAGAGTAGATGAAAAGCAGGCAACATGCCATCTGGAATTTGTTGGGTCAGTTTATGTTATGCAGGGATAGAATGGTAAAGACTTGGCAATAATACTGACACGATAGGAGTTTTACATCTTTGATTGGATTTCAGCCATCACAACAGCCTCCACCACTGTGTTATAAATTTTGGATGCAGTTATCTAACAGAAGGCTAACTGAGATTATGAAGAGACAACTGTTTGGCTCATTACAAAGTCAGATGTGTTCTTTGGCATTTGAGTGGACAGCAGAGACTTTGACATTAACACATGGCTCATTAGGAATGAATTTGAGCTTGGCCTTTTGCTGCACTTAAAACAAAATACCTAATATAGAGAAGCAACTCCTTGAAAATGCCGATGCAATCTCTTAAACATACATAACTTTAATTTAAAATGAAGACTCTGGGCCTCCAGGCACTTGCTATTAAAGTATAGCATGTGTCTTGAAACTGTTGAGAAAACAATGAAACAGGAAAAAAAATCATGTTCCTTTTATCTTTCTTGTTTCTGCTGACTTTTTTCTGTTCCTCTTTAGTGTTTGTCATATTCTAAAACAGACAGTCTTGTAATATCATGATAGGGTCATGTTTAGTGCATTACACAGTAGTTAGTGGTCAGTTACCATTCCCACTATTATTGTGATTTTACAACTGTGATTTTAACTGATTCCATTTGCACAAAGAGGAAATTTGGAATATAAATCTTTTGTCTACCTTATATTTAAAAACAAAACTAGTCTTTGATGTTTAAGGCAATTTAGCATTAAAGGCACTATGTGCATTGACTATTGACAAAAATAATATAACTTACTGTTCCAACTAGCTTTGAATTTCTTCTAAATAGTATTGTTCTCTGTTACTTCAAGTAATTTCACGTTTTTGGAATGAAATGCAGAATGTTCCCTACTAAAATAATTTAAATATTAGTTACATTTAATTTTGAAAAAATGTATGTTATATTTTATTATTCTGCTTTAATAATTAAAATTGGAAAACTGTGTAGTTCATACACATCACAAACATCTACCAAGTCAGCTGAGAGAAGTTTATTTGCCAGTCCTGTCAGCTACGATGAAAATGATACATTCCTTTTATTCTGAGATATTTGTGTAGAAGCAAATGTGATAGCTAAGGAACGTGCACATCTATCAAACGTCATGAACAACACGACATGACTAAAAGCCTCAGAGCTTGGGTAATTTTGAAATACAAAAAAAATGGTATAAAAAAATTTAAATTTTGAACATTTTAAGTAAGAAAAAGGTACTACAAACATTTTCTAAAACAAAATAACACATAAAATGCATGCAACTCCCTAGTAGTGCTCAACTGTCCTGATATTGAGGTAACCTTACCCAGTGCTGAGACTTCCTGTGTCCTGTGATGGACTTTCTTTTCAGGAGTACTTTTTAAAGACTGAGAAGCTCTGGAAGAAAGTAGGAAAGACAAAGAGAAAAAAAAATGAGGGCTGTTTCTGTGATTAAGTGCTAATCTGCCCATTTTCTTTGCTTGAGGATCATTTTGCCTAATGAGGCAGCATCAAACCCCTCATGCTCAGGAATCAGCCTTCCTGACCCTTTTCTTAATGTCAGATTACATACTACATCTTTTTCTGCCTCAAAGACTCTGTTCCTTCGCTAGGTACCTACTGCTTCTTTCTTGACACCCTGTCTCTACTCCTATAGGGGGTTGAGAAATTCTTCTGGCTACCTCCTCTGCTCTTTCTTAGAGGGCTGACAGGGTTCTCCCTGGCTATACATTCTCCACTCCTATGATGGACTGTGGAGGCCTAACTATATACCCTTTTCTACTATGGGGTACTGTGAGAGTATTGGTTGGCCACTCACCTTCCCCTACTGTGCCAGACTGGAAGGATCTTCTTTAGTCACACACTCTTGCCTACTTTGAGAGTCTTTCCTGGTCATACACTCCTCTGCTCCTGTGAAAAAGTATAGGAGGCATCTTCTCAGGCTACATACTGTCCTCTCCATGGAGGGAAAACTGTGGGGATCTACAATCTCCATAAACACTACCTTCCTGTGTGGGACTGAGAGGGTCTCTTTTGGTCTCTGCCTCTCCAACAGCAAGCAGAGGGTTTTTAAGAAAAGGCAGCCATAATCACTTGGCATGTGTCTGTAACCTCCTATGACTTTGTGATAAATAAAGTTCACAGTCCTCAGAGGCCTAGTGGAAAAAGACTACACTGCAATCTCCAAGGCAAACAGTTTGAATTCACCAGCTGCTCAGAGGGAGGATTAGCAGTCTCCTCCCGTGTGATTAACTGTCTCTGAAAACCTACTAGAGCGTCAGCTATGAGTCTAAGACTTGGTTTCCAATTGAGGGCACACAAGAGCAATGAGTATGAAAGGTTGGTTTGAGATTAAACCACTTGATTTAACTCCTTCTACTGTTGTTTATTACTGTTTGAGTTTCCAAATGGCTTTACAACACTTTGTTCACAATAAAATACTAATTTAAGGATGAATGGGGATAGAATATGATAGAAATCTTCTAAAAGGCCTTCTTTCTTGTTTAACTAAAACATATCAAAGACAAAATACTTTTACGCACAGCTTTATTGTTGCTGTGAGAGGTTCAGTCCATCCCAACTCTACTTTTCCTATAAAGAAGACATCAAACCCTGCCCAGTCTTGAGCTGTCCTCACAATCTTCACTGTGCTATGGTATATTTGAGTCTCTCCACTAACATCCCAACTGAAGGGCGTCAATTCTTCTCTTGATATAATATCGATTGTCCAACATTCACATGCATATGAATCAACTGCAATAGCATGGCTTGACTCCGATGCATCTTAGTCTTTAAGCTTTACATTTTAGAAATCTTTGCTTTTTGGTACTTTAAAAAAGTCCTTGAGAGAAGATTTGTCTAATGTAACATATCTTAAGATTTATTGACTACTTCTATCATAATTGTTGATTGTGGAATCAAGTAAAAGGAAATAATTTAAAACTGTATGGTCTTGGTGAAAAAAGACTATAAATTGCATTCAAGAATTTTGTAAAATTAATAATTTAGTTATTGCTTTATTTTATATATACATATATATTGACCTATTAGGTGTTGTCGAAATGACATGGACTGGCATGGGACATTTAGAGTAAGAGGATCATATGATCTACTATACTGGAGTCGAAAATGTGGAGAGAAATGGGGTTACTTTCATAATTAAAATAAGTCACTTATAGATATGTCTTGAAATACAGTGTTGTGAGGGACAGGGTAGTACATATACGCATTCAAAAAGCCCAGTGAATACCACTATCATTCAAAGCTAGAGCCAAAGAGGAGGAAATAGAAGATTTCTACCAACATTTGCAGTCAGAGATTGATCAAATATGCAATCAAGGTGGATTAATGTGAGTGAGTGACTGGAATGCAAAAGTTGGGAATAGAGATGAAGGATAAGTAATTGGAAAACATGAACTTGGTGAGAGAAATAAAGCTGGAGATAGGTAGAATTTTGCACAACCAACAACTTATTCATTTCAAATACATTTTATAAGAAAAATAAATGCAGACTGTACACATGGATTTCTCCTAGAATCAGATTGAATACATTTGTGGAAAGAACCTCAATTTGTGGAGAAGCTCAATGTCAGTCAGCTGTGAAAACTAGGCCAAGTGCTGATTGTGGAAAAGACCACCAACTACTCCTATGCAAGTTTAAGCTGAAGCTGAGGAAAATTACATCGAGTTCACAGGAACTAAAATTTGACCTTGACTCTATCCCACCTGAATTTCAAAACCATCTTGGGAACAGTTTTGAGGTCTTGGACATTAATAAGCAAAGATAAGATGAGCTGTGCGAGGATATAAAGAACATCATCTAGGAAGAATGCATTACAGGTCATTACAGAGACAGAGGAGTAAGAAAAGACTAAGATGGATGTCAGAAGAAATTCTGAATATTGCATTAGAGAGCCAAGAAGCCAAAGCAAAGGGAAGAAATCAAGATATTAAGGCGTTGAACAGAAGATTCCAAAGGGCAGTGCAGGAAGACAGGGTATTGCAATGAACTGTATACAAGGAGCTGGAGTCAGAAAATCAAAAGGGCTGAACATGCTCAGCATTTCTTAAGCTGAGATAATTGAAGAACAAATTCAAGTCTTGAGTTGCAGTGCTTAAGGGTAGAATATTAAGTGATCCAGGAAGCATTAAAAGAAGATGGAAAGAGGATACAGAGTCATTGTCCCAGAAGGAATTGGCAGACACAGAAGAATTTCATGAAACAATGTTTTGAGAAAGAGCCTGTGGTGATGAAAGAAGAAGTTGAAGTTGCTCTGAAAGAATTTGCAAAAAACAAGGCCCCAGGGATTGATGTCATACCAATTGACATATTTCAACAAATAGATGCTGCCCTGAATGTGCTCACTAAGTTCTGCTAAGAAATCTGGAGCACGACCACCTGACCAACTGACTGGAGATCTATATTTGTTCCTATTCCAAAGAGAGGTGATCCTACAGAGTGTTGAAATTATCAAACAGTATCATTGACATAATATGCAAGCAAGATTCTGCTGAAGATTAACCAAAATCTACTGAGACAGCACATCAACAGTTTCTAAACCCAGCCTGAAGTTCAGGCTGGGTTTAGAAGAGGCGTGACACAAGGGATATTATAGCTAATGTCAGATGGATCTTGGCTGAAAGCAGAGAGTACCAGAGAAATGTCTGTGTTTCCTTGACGAATAGGCATTTGACTGTGTAGATCACAACAAACTGTAGCTGACTCTGAGAAGAATGGGAATCCCAGAACATTTGATTGTGCTTATGTAAAACCTATTCTTGGACCAGGAGGCAGTCATAAGAACAGAGCAAGGAAACACTGCATGGTTCAAAATTGGAAAGGGTATGCACCAAGAATGTGTCCTATCACCATATATTTTCAATCTATATACAAAACAGATTATCCGGGAGGCTGGGTTCTATGAGAAGAAATGTGGCATCAGGATTGAAGGTAGACTCACCAACAATTTGTGTTAGGCAGATGACACAACCCTGCTTGCTGAAAACGAGGAGGACCTGAAGTACTTGCTGTAGAAGGTCAAGAACTGCAGACTTCAATATGGATTGATGCTCATCATCATGAAAAAAAAAGATTCTCACCACTGGGCCAATTGGTAGCATCATGATAGATGGTGAAGAGATTGAGACTGTTAACAGCTTCAGTTTACTTGCCTCTACAATCAACACACTTGGTATCAGCACCCAGGAAATTAAAAGACTAATTGCATTGAGAATGTGTGCTGTCAGAGACCTCTCCAAAGTACTGAAGAGCAGCAATGTCAGTCTGGAGATTAAGGTGTGCCTGATACAGGCTTGCTATGCATCAGAAAGCTGGACAATGACTAGGGAGTATATAAGGAGAATTGATGCTTTTGAGCTGTGGTACTAGAGAAGAATATTGAATATATCATGGACTTCTAGGAGAACAAACAAGCTGATCTTGTGGAGGGTAAAACCAAGCTGTTCCTTGGAGGCATGAATTCTGAAGAGTCATCTGAAGCTTTGGGCATGTTGCAAGGTAGGATCAGTCCCAGGAAGGGGATGTCATGCTTGGTTGGGTGGAGAGACAGTGCAGCAGAGGAAGACCCTTAATGAGATGGATTGATTTAGTAACTGGCATAATGGGGATAGGTGTGTCGAAGACAGTGAGTTTGGCACTGGATAGAACAGATTAACCCCTGCTCTATCCCATGCCAATCTTATACACACACACACACACACACACACACACACACACACATACATAACAACAAAAAATTATCTTGGAGAGGGTGCAGCCAGTGAACTCCTTAAAGGAAAGAAAATAAAACTTCATCTCACATACTCTGGGCATGATTTTATTAGGGCCTAGTCTGTGGAAGGACATCATGTTTGGAAGAAATGAGGGCTAGTAAAGGAGGGGAAGATCCTCAATAAGATGGATTGACACAGTGATTGGAGCAATGGATTTAAGTGCAGCAAAAACAAAACAAATAAAAAAAAAAAAAAAAACAGGACAACTTAGGATAGATCAGGATTCAGATCCATCATTCATAGAGTCACCATGAGACAGACTCGATGGCACCCAATAGCAATATATACGTGTACTTTTTAGTTTCTTTATTTTACGGTATTATACATATCATTCAGCTACCAATTACACTCTAGTAAATTTCAAATCCTCATGGTGACCCCATATAGTTAGGAGTAGAATTGTTCTATATTGTTTTTATGACCATGACATTTTTGGAAGCAGAGCACCGGAATTTTCTTCTGTGCTGCTTCTAAGTGAATTAAAACTACCAACTTTTTAGGTAACAACACTTAAACAGTATTTGTGTAATTCGTTGTCATTCATGAAGAACAACAACAACAACAAAAATTCACAAACCTACCTGATTTAGATTCTGATGACAAGTTCAAAAGTTGTGATTTGATTTTTTTATGAGGGAAAAACCTTCTTTCATGGAATAGCTTGCCAGTTTGAACTGCTAAATTTACCATTAGCAGTCCAGCATGCTACTCACTATGTCATTCCGGATCCTTGACTCAATGGGCATTATTCCCATTGTTAGATGCCATCAAGTATGATACATAGCCACTTTATGAACAACATAAATAAAACTTGTCCTGTCATATGCCATTTTTTTCATCCCAACACCCTTGAGTCCCTTGATATAGTCACTGTATCATTTCACCTCTTTGAGGGTCTTTCTCTCCTACATTTAACCTCCACTTTTCTGAGCATAATGACCTTTTCCAAGGAATAGTCTATCTTAGAAACATGCCAAAGTATGTAAGATGAGGCACCACCATCCTTGCCTTTAAGGAGTACTCTGGTTGCACTTTCTTCAAGACGTCTTTGCTTGTTCCTTTTTCAGTCTATAGGATATTCAGGACTCATCTCCTACATTACAAGTCAAAGACTCAATTCTCCTGTCATGCTTAGTCATTGTTCAACTCTCAGATACATAGCAGGTGACTGGAAAGATCATGGCTTGAATCAAGCCTACATTAGTTTTAAATTAACAATGGGAGCAGGTCATATATGAAAGTTTCTTCAATATATACTTTTTAACCTAGCATTTTTATCATTTATATACATCGTGTTTCATGAATATACATTGTATTCCACACAGTCCTTCATTTATATTATGTTTCTGTTCATTTATATGATGGATTTTCCCCCCTCTATTACAAAATCCTTTAAAATACTCTGCAAAAATTTTCCATAAGAAATATATGTGTATTATTCAGAATGAATATATAATATCCTTAACTATAAAATAAAATAGCTATATAAATAACACTACCTAGGATCTGAACATGTTTCCTACATCTGTGACCATGAACTAATTATTTCAGTTAAATGTCCTTTCTTTTCCTTGTCTTTTAATTTGTAACATCTAGAAAATCTCATGTGAAGAATAAAAGATAAAATCTGTAATGAAATTTTTCCAAAATTATAAAATTATTACAAAATGTAATGTAGAAGATTCACCTTGGAAATGTACATGAAGGGGGGGGAGTTATATGTCCAAATTGAGAAATCTTTTCATATACAAAACACACCATATTTGAAAGTATTGTCTGAGAAAAATGATATCGTTTTCCCTTATTGGATTATATGTTTAAACAAAATGTTTTGTATATATTTTGTTAAATGGAATATATCATTAAAATTAATTTCACCTAAAAAGATAGATTTATAAAAATAATGAATCAAAATTCTCAATATAACACATACTTATTGCAAATTAGAATTTTGTTTGTGAAGTAAATATATACCATCTAAATTATTGTTGTTTTGTGTTATCAGGTCAGAAATGACTCCTCCAATGGGTGTGCAGAGGCTGTAAATTTCACTAGAAGAGATTGCGCATTTTTCTTTCAGGGACAAGTTAAATGGATGTGAAAACTTTATATCATCATGTTTAATGGTCAATCTTGAAAAATTCACAGTATAAAATATCTCATTTTTAAAAATTTAGAATAGTTAAATATGGTTTTGAGGAAACAGAGTTGAAAAACACTACCAGGAATGAAGCACTGCTCAATTCTGTGTAATTGTCATAATTTTTGTGTCTTCAAGTACACTGTTGCAGTCATTGTATCACTCCATCTAACTTAGTATCTTTCTCAGCTTCATATAACCTCTTCTCTTGCAAGCATGATTGTTTAGGTTTGTTACTCACCTTTTGGACTGTTTTATGATAACATGACAAAAGGATATGAAAAATCTCATCATCCTTGCCTCTAAGGAACATCTCTTATTGTGCTTCTTCCTAGAGAAACTTGTTTGTTCTTTTGTATCTCCATGGGATAGTCAATACTCTTTGCCAAAATAATTTAAAAGTATCAATACTTACTCAGTCTTCTTTATTCATTCCCCAATTTCACATGCATATTAAAGCAAATATGATGTCAGAAACACCTTAGTCTTAAATAGATCTTCAAGGACTACTTCAAAGAGATCCTTGGCAGCAGATTTGCTCAATGTAACAGAATGTTTCATTTCATTAACTCCTTCCTACTTGTGTGAGGCTCTTTGTGGTGTCAAGTAAAATAAAATTCCTGAAAATGTCATTGTTTTCTATATTTGAATAATTCTAAAAATTTATCCCTTTAAGTTGTGGTGCTCTAAAGGAGTATTGAATATATTATGAACTGCCAAGAGAATTAACAGGTCTGTTCTGGAAAGGGTGAAACAAAGCAACTCCTTGGAGGCAAGGATTTTGTGATTTTGTCTCACATACTTTGGGCACATAGTGAGGAGGGACCAATCTTTGAAGAAAGATAACATATTTGGAAGAGTCAAGAAACAGCACAGGGGAGGAAGACCCCTGATGAAATGAATTGACTCAATAACTGGGGTAATGAGGGTAGGTGGGTCAGAGACAGTGAGATTGGCTCAGAATAAAGTTGATTTAATGGTGCACAACAACAGTAATTTATTGGCCCAGTTGTGAGGATTTTTATTTCTTTGTGTTGAGGTATAATCTATACTGATGGGTAAAATCTGTCCTACTCTTCAGAAATACTTCAAGTTCTCTTCATTTGCAGAAGCAATTTTTTATTTGTATATCATAAAAATCAGGAAAGGAGCACATCAGAAATGCGTCCTGTCTCCATATCTTGTCAATCTATATGCAGAACAGATCATTTGGGATGCTAGATCTTATGAGGAGGAATGTGACACTAGGATTGGAGAAAAACTCATCAACAACCTCCACTATGTAAATGAAACAACCTTGCTTGCTGAAACTGAGAAGGACCTGAAGCTCTTACTGCCAAGAGGACTTTAGTCAAGGACTTTAGACTTCAAAATGATTGAAGCTCAACATCAAGAAGACAAAGAGCCTCACCATTGGGCCAATTGGCAGTGCCATGATAGATGGAGAAGAGATTGAGATTGTTAGTTACAGCTTGCTTGAATCTACAATCACACTTTTGGCACCAGCAGTCAGAAAATTAAAAGACATTTTGCATTGGGAAAAATCAGCTGTCAGGGCCCTCTACACAGTACTGAAAAGCAATGAAGCCAGTCTATAGACTAAGGTATGCCTAATCCAGGCTAAGGTCTTTGCAAATACTTGCTATTCATCAGAGTGATAGATGACAGAAGAAGAATCAATGCCTTTGAGTTGTGGTGCTGGAGAAGAGTCTTGAACATAACATGGACCACCAAGAAAATGAATAGGTCTTTGTTGGACTGGGTGAAATCAAGTTTCTCCTTGGAGGCTAGAATTTTTAATCTCCATCTCACATATTTTTGGGTACATGGCCGGAGGAACCGGTCCTTGAGAAGGACATCATTTTCAGAAGGGTGAAGGAACATAACATAGGTTATTGATAAGTCTTCCACCAAACTTGATGCTACATTTTTTATAAAGTTCAGCTGCTTGAATGATTTGTTCAAAGTACAGATTGAATCGTTATGGAGAAAAGATACACTTTGGATGCACATCTTTCTTGACCTTAAACCATGTGTTGTTCCCTTGCTCTGTTTCGACAGCAACTTCTTGGTCTAGGTACATATTTTGCCATATATTTACCCCTGTAAATATAACTACATTTCTGAAACCATTAAATTTTAAAATCCTTTGTATGTTTTTTATAATTCTTATTGCTACATTTAACCTAATTGCATGTGTCAGCCAGGTTCAGAGAAATCATCAAGATCTCTACCTCCTAATATTCATACTTTTGTGTAGTCTCTTCGCATAGTGTACCAGATTTGTCTGTGTAACCAATAGAACAAAGAAGAAATTATACAGAATATAAGAGAAGGTATAATACATCACTTCAAGGAATACAATATGAAGTAAGAGTCTTAGCATTCTCTATCTCTTTCATCTCATCACATTCATTTGCTCAAATAAATCCAGTTACCAGGTTGTTTTCTTGTTATTGAATGCTGTCAACTCAATTACTACTCATCAGACTGACTCTATGATCAACAGACCTAAACCTTGCCCTATTCTACACCTCTCTCATGATCTCTGTCTTGCTCAAGTCCATTGTAGTAGTCACTGTGTTGATCCATCTCCTTAAGAGTTATTTTTCTTTTGTTGACCCTCTATTTTTCCCAGAATGATCTCTCTAAGGACTAGTTCCTTCTGAAAAATGTGTCCAGAGTAAATAGGATGAAGTTTTACCATCCATGCCTCTAAGCAGTACTCTGGTTGCACTTATTTCAAGACAGAGTTGTTATTTATGTAGTTCATGGTAAATTCAAGACTCTTTTTTACCAACATCACAAATTCTTTGATCTTTCTTATTTGTTGTCTGACTTTGATATGTATATGAAACCACCAAAAATATCTTGTGAGCAGTCCTTATAAAAGTCTTGCTTGGCAATGATTTGATGCTCTTTACAATATTTTCTCTTCCCCACCCCCCCATGTACACATTTAGTTTTATTATAACAAAGCAACTTATATACTTTTAAGGTTTAAAACTGTATACCAATGAAGGAGTTTATCTTTTGCTTTTCAAAGAGAGGCGTGAACTGGGGGTTTGGGGTAGGGAAAAAAGTGCAACAATGAATGAATGGAAATCTAAAATCTCTGTAAATGTCCATTAAAGTTAATAAAATAAAATTTAAAACAACAACAAAAACCCCGAGCATCATCTTTTCTTTCAGTGAAACAAAAAGAAAATTTGAAATAAACAAGAGCAAGTTTATAATTGTTGTTGTTGTTAAGTTACAGATGACTAATAGTTACCCTATGAATGAAAGACCTGAACACTTGTATAACTTTCTTCATTTCTCCAATAGGATTTCCAGAGGCAAGCTGTTTTGGAAGTAGATGCCACAAGCTTGTTTTAATCGATGAGCTCCACCAAATACTGTCAACCATGGGTAACCATTATTGCCTTTGACACATCAGTGTCACAGTGTTCAGCATCACAACAACTATGGACAGACCAGTGCTATACCACTTAGAAGAATGTTTTACATTCCAAGACTGTTTTACAATCTAAGAAAGATTACAATAGAGAATGCCAATTTCAAATAAGATCCTACGGTTTCTTCTGATTCTCCCCATCATTGGGAGGGAATTTTAATTTAAAAGTGTCATCCTAAACTGCAAGAAAGTTTATTAAACATTACAAATAAGCATGCCAAAGGAGAAGCCATATTGTTCAAAATGCCTACTCAACCCACTCAAACATCTCAAACCCATCCTTTGCTGACCACATATAATCCAAATTTCTTTTTTAAAAAAGTCTTGTTCTTTTTTTTAAACTAGAGAAAGTAGACATATTCACAAAGAAAAATATCCATATTCACATAGAAAAATGGTGTAATCTCTGCATCTAATACACACAAAAAAGAGGAAAAAACCCCCTAGAATTCTATGTACTGCTACACGGAGGCCAAGCACCCTCCAGCTTTCAGCAGAGCAAAAGGAGCAGAAGATGTGTTGTTCTTCCCCCCCACCCACTCTCCAACACACACAAACCAGTGAGGAGAATTTAAAACAGAACTGAAATGTAACAAACTTCACCAACAATTCTTTTAGAAGAGGTCAGAGTTGATTACCAAAATCTCAGTTTTGGGGGGACAGTATTTGTCAATTGTTCACAAGTGTCTGCATGGTTTAGTGAGATGGATGAAGAGGTGTTATAATTTTGACCAGAGTTGAAGGGGTTGAGTTTGAAGGTAATAAATCAGGTTACATAATAGATTTTAATTCTGATGAAAAGCCTTACTTTGGAAATAAAATTCTCTCCAAATGTTTTCAGTTGAACTAGAGAGGCGATATGTCCTGAAAATCAACTGAAATCAAATGGAAATCTGAAAAAGACTTGATGAAAGTAATTCTTTCTCTTCTGAAAGAGAACTTATTTTTTACTAATACTATTATCTAATTTTTTATATATTTATTAAGTTTCACCCTACTGTTGTGTCTTAAGGCAATTGCAATTTGTTGTGGCCTTTAAGATACAGTAGAACTGCCTCATTGTTTCTTAGTGTTTCTATAACCTTTGTTATTGTTGTTGTTTTTGTTATTGTTGTTATGTGCCATTAAGTTGCCTGCAACTCATAGTGACCCTATGTACAACAGCCCTAAACCCTGCTCTATCCTGTGCCAATCACTGTCTCTGACACACCTACCTTGATTACTCCAGTTACGAATCAATCCACCTAATAGAAGGTCTTCTTCTCTTGCGTTGTCCCTCCACCCTCCAAAGCATGATGTCCTTCTCCAAGGACTGGTTCCTCCTTGCAACATGTCCAAAGTATGTCAGACAAAGCTTCACAATCTTTGACTCCAAGGAGCAGCCTGGTTTAACTTTTCTTAGCAGTTCATCATATATTCAAGACTCTTTCCCAACACCACAGCTCAAAGGCATCAATTCTCCTTCTATCATCCCTAGTCACTCTCCAACTCTCTGATGCATAGCAAGTGATTGCAAAGACCATCACCTGTATCAGGTGCACCTTAGTCTCAAGACTGACATCATTGCTCCTCAGTACTATGGAAAGGTCTCTGAAAGCATACTTTCCCAGTACAATTTGTCTTTTAATTTCCTGGATGTTTGTGCCAAAAGTGTTGATTTTTGGAACCAACCAAACAAAAGCTGTTAACAGTCTCAATCTCTTGAGATATTTGGAATGAACCTATCTAGAGATACAAAAGACCTATACAAAGAAAACTACAGAGCATTTCTTGAAGACAATAAAATGCCTAAATAAATGGGGGGAGGGAGGGAAAATATTCTATTCATGGATTGGAAGACTCAATATTGTGAAAAATAATCCTATCAAAAACAATCTGCATGTTCAACACAATCCTAACACAGATAACAAATTCAATTTTTCAAATATTTAGAAAGGGAAATAGTAAAGTTCATTTAGAGATGAAAGAGACTCAGAACAACCAAAACACTTCTGAGAAACAAAAACAAAGTTGAAGGCATATCATTCCCTGACCTCAAAACATACTATATAGCAGTAGGAATCAAAATATCATGGTACATAGACCAATGCAACAGAGTTGAGAACCCAGAAATAGACCCAGCTATCTACTATAAACTGATATTAGACAGGAAATAATAACTATCAAATGGGGAAATGCCAACCTCATCAACAAATTGTGCTGGCAAAACTGGATTGCTACATGCAGAAAGCTGAAACAGGATTTGCATCTCACACCATGCACAAAAATCAACTCAAGGTGGATCAGAGACTGGGGGATAAAGTCTGAAAGCATAAAGTTCAGCAGAGACAAACTGGGGCTAAGCTTAGATGGCCTAGTCTATGGTATAAAGATACTGTCAAAAACAACCAGAAATGCACAATCTGAAGAGGATAAAAATCAATGACTGGTACCTTGCAAAGATTAAACCCATGTGTGTATAAAAAACTTTTTCCAACAGGGTGAAAAGATACCCTATCAATTATTTAAACATATGTGGTAATACCATCTCAGAAAAAAGTCTCATAAACGTAAGTTTACAGAATACTCCTGGGCCTCCACAAGAAAAAGACTGATAATCTAATCACAAAATGAGCAAGAAGAATGGAAAGAATTTTCACAGAGGAAGATATTTGACTAGCTGACAGGCACATGAAGAAATACTCAAAATCACTGGCATTAAGAGAGATGCAAATCAAAACCACAATGAGATACCATTTCACTCCAGTAGCAGTGTCAAAGTTCACCAGGACAGCCAAGTAATAAATGTTGGAGATAATGTGGAGAGACAAGAACTCTTGTACATTCTTGGTGATATTGTAAAATGATACAACCACTCTGAAAGGCAGTTTGATGTTTCCTCAAAAAACTGAAAATAAAAATTCCATATGATCCAGCTGTTCCATTTTTTGGAATATACCCCAAGAAAATGAGAACTGGGCTCAAATACTTACTTGTACACCAATGTTCATAGCAGTGTTATTCACCATAGCAAGAACATAAAAAAGAGCCCAGATATCCAACCATAGTCAAATGGATTGAGAAATTATGATATATTCACACAATGGAATACTATGCAGCATGCAGGAGCAATCATTTTGTAAATTACTACCTAACTTGGGAGGCATGGGAGAGCATTATGCTGACCGGTCTCATAAGGACATATACTGTATAAAACCATTATTATAGAATGAATATGAAGATCCAAGGGGGAAGGAGGGTACAGAGGGCTGAGAATGAGTAGAGGGTGGGGTGGCTAACCATAAGGTCACACAATTTGATGGGGTTGTGGTGAAGGAAATGGGAAAGATCCAGTGTGAAAAACAATGTATTCATTCATACTTTGTAAACAAATCTGTGTAATTTAAAAAAAAAACACCCTGCATTATTCAGATGACACAAACATGTTTGCTGAA
This sequence comes from Elephantulus edwardii, assembly GCF_000299155.1. Classification (NCBI taxonomy): domain Eukaryota; kingdom Metazoa; phylum Chordata; class Mammalia; order Macroscelidea; family Macroscelididae; genus Elephantulus; species Elephantulus edwardii. Next base: position 4,935,773 of record NW_006399834.1, on the reverse strand, counting down.
GTGAGGAAGACTTGCTCTAGAAGATAAAAAATACTGCCTTCAATATGGATTAAATATGAAGTTCAAGAAAGCAAAAATTATTATCACTGGACCAATAGACGACATCATGACAGAGGAAGAACAGTTTGAAGTTGTTAATAATTTCCTCTTCCTTGGATCTATAATCAACATCCTTGGTATCAGCATTCAGAATATCAGGACATGTATTAACACTAAGAAAGTGTGCAGTTAGGTACTTTCCAAATTCTTGAGGAACAATGATGTCAGTTTGAGAACTAAGGCACACATTATTCAGGCCATGGTCTTTTCACTCACTAGTTATGCCTCTGAGAGCTGGACAATGAATAAGGATGACAGAAGAAGAATATATGCTCTTAAAGTGTTGTGTTGGAGAGGAGTAATGAATATCCCATGGATCGCCAAGGGAACAGACAAATGTCTTAGAGAAAATGCAGCCAGAGTGCTCCTTAGAGAAAAAGAAGCTAAAGCTTCGTCTCAAACTTTGGACATGTTTCTAGTAGAGGTTATTCCTTATGGAGGAACATGACACTTGGAATAGTGAAGGGTTGGTGAAGTAGAGGAATATCCTCAACCAAATGGAGGGACACTGTGACTGCTGCAATGGGCTAGAGTGGTCAGAAAGTCTGAGGATGACACAGGATAGGAAGGCTTTCTGATCTGTTGATCATAGATTGCTATGGGTCACACTTGACACAACACCACCTACCAACAATGTAAAGGTCACAAACTACTGATAGTGTAGTTTTGTGAATCTTGAAAATGAAAGTTATTAAAATAACTAATAATAATATATCCAAAGGTTAGATGTAAATTCAAAATTTTATTTTTTATTTTTGTGTTAAATTCTTAACACTTTTATATATACTCTGTTATGAACATAAAAAGTGAAAATGCCAATGATGTGAAAATGTGGTGACAGTGGAATACAAAGTCTCCAACTACTCCTATGGAGTTAAGTTTAATAGTCCACAATGTATAGAAATAATTTAAGGTAATAAATGGATAAATAAAAATTAGTCATAAATATTCATAGTCTCCTTTTTATAGTCCAAAAATAAGAAACCGGCGAACTATCAGGAGAATTTCTGGACTTGTACAAATTCAATTACACATAATAAAATATTATAGACACATATGTATTTAAGATTTGAAACTCATAAAATGAAAGGAACAGTATAAAACCTTTTCTAAATGCACAATGTTAGACTGGCTCTACATTTTTTTTTTATAGTGACTCTCATTTTGTCTTATATCATTCACTGTGTAATTAGTGGTTGGGTTTGAATTAGCTTATTTTCTCCACAGAGGTATTGGAATTGGCACAATTCACTATAACTCAGCTATTACATCTACATCCTGTAAGCCTTCTCATAATATCTATGTCCAACTTTAGTAACTCAGTAACCCTAGGCAGTATTACATTTCTTCCATTTGGATGTGTATTTTCTAAAGCCAGTTTTTCATGGTTGAATTATTTGAAATACACTTTTCAGAAGTGTATTTGTTTTCAACATCCAAATTTCCACTAAAAATTTAAGATGTGCCTTTTCTTTATTAATATAAGAATTAATTAGTAATAAGCTTTCAATTTGCTTACGTTGACTTTGTGCAGCTTATAAGTGATTTCACAGCTTCCAGATAATTAATTCTGCTATTGTTCTTTGATCTTTAATCAACATTTCACATTCTTCTGTTTATGTCCTGCAGCTTTTAAATTTATTCTAATCTCACTTTATTTTCAAGACCTAAAAAACAAGGCTTAATTTTATGAGTAAAAACAGGGGAAAATACTTGTAATTCTCAATACCAAAAATAGAGCCAATTATAAAATAGATAAGAATAACTGAATTGCGGGAACATCCCAAGATTTCCTATCAAATACTTGGAATTTCATTCACTGCTATTAATGTTCCAAACTTTAACATGAATATGATATTATAGAGTTTATCTCTCAATATGGCTTTTTTAGCATAGATAACTGAACTACACTGATGGGCAGGACTATGCAAATAGAGTGCTACCCTATCCACAAAGGGAGTGGTTATTTACTGTTCCGCAAGGGAGTTGGCCAGTTTCAAAAATCTAAAAGAAGATTGGCTAGTCTCACTAGTAAGTTGAATAGTTCTAGCCACAGAGAAGTGGGAGTCTCCCCAGCTAGAGAAGAGAGACCTCCTCCAACCTGGTGATAAGAAAGACAGTCCTTGGGACAGCAACACCAAATGGCTGAACTAAACTGAAGTGAGATTAAGTGACACTTTGTGGAGAGGGAAGGAGCCAATAATGGCAGGACTGAGAACTTGGGAATGCTGTGAGAGTTAAGGCAAAATACCTGCATGCATATCTTGGGAACTGTCTTGACCATATTCTGTTATTAATCTGAATTACAAAATTATGACTTCCTCAGTATGGCTCTGTGTGTTCTGTGAACTATCACTTCAGATTTAGGACCAACCAAAGCAGTAATATTGGTGCTTAGTAGAAAGTTATAAGAGCATTAAGGGCATGTCTGACCTCATGAGAATTGGTTTGGTGTCACTGATGCTGTGGACAGGGATAATTCTCCCTTATGAAGTTGGTATAGGTCAGAGTTAGTGATTCATGTGGTTCTTGCTCTTTTTACAGATATAATATTGTTGTTGTTGTTATGTGCTGTTGAGTTGCCTGCGCCTCATAGTGACCCTATGTACAACAGCCCTAAACTCTGACCTAACCTGAGCCTCTCACCATCTCTGACACACCAACCCCCACTACCCCAGTCACTGAGTCAATCCATCTCATTGCTTTCCTGTGCTGTCCCCTCCACCCTCCCAAGAATGACATCCCTCTCCAAGGACTGGTCCCTCCTTGCAACATGTCCAAAGTATGTCAGATGAAGCTTCAGAAACCTTGCCTCCAAGGAGCAGCCGGGCTTCACCCTCTCCAGGACAAGCCTATTTGTTTTCCCAGCAATTCTTGGATATTCAATACTCTTCTCCAACACACAACTCAAAGGCATCAATTCTCCTTCTATCATCCCTAGTAATTTTCTAGCTCTCTGATGCATTGCAAAGACCAGGGCTTATACCAGGCGCACCTTAGCCTCCAGACTGACATCTTTGCACTTTGGCATTTTAGAGAGGTCTCTAACAGTAGACCTTCTGATTACTGGTGTCAAGAGTGTTATCTGCAGATCCAAGCACACCAAAACTGTGAACAATCTCAATCTCTTCACCATCGATTATGATGCTGACAATCGAACCAGTGGTGAGAATCTTTGTTTTCTTGATATTGAGTCTCAATCCATACTGAAGACTGCAGTCCCTGACTTTCCACAGCAAGTGCTTCAGGTCCTCCGTAGTTTCAGCCAGCAAGGTTGTGTCATCTGCATAACACAGATTGTTGATGATTCTTCCTCCAATCCTGATGCCACATTTCTCCTCATAGAGGCCAGCCTCCCAGATAACCTATTCTGCATACAGCTCTGGCATACACCCTTCCCAATTTTGAACCATGCAGTGTTTCCTAGCTCTGTTCTGATGACTGCCTTCTGATCCTAGTATAGGTTTCGCATTAGCACAATCAAGTGTTCTGGGATTCCCATTCTTCTCAGACTTAGCCACAAGACAGGAGACTGAATGCCACATGACAGTGAAATTCAGGGGAGCCAGGAAGAGGAGCGGGAATTGGAATCCCAGCTTCATGCTTCATCACCCAAACAGGTAGATATATTATTAGAAAATATAAATGTTGTTCAACTTTAAAATTTTAAGCTAACCCACTCTGTGCCTTAGCATATGACACATATAAAGAAGTCTGTAATCTCATATGAGATCTTTAGGTGCATTTCAAATCAAGATAAAATGCTCAAAAAATATCACAATATTCCAACAATATAGCATTTAGCTCTCAGTTGTGGTTTTGATCTTCAACATTAAGATCTTACCAATATAAGTTTCTGGTACATGTGGATAGAAACTGATTCTACCAATTTAAACATTCAATTCAAAAAGTATACAAACATTTTACATGAACTAATAGTTTTAAATTTTTCAGGATTGTACGCCATAGGTAAGGAAGGTCTGGTGTCACAGTTTTTAGAAATTGTGTTGCTAATCCAAAGACTATGGCTTTCTGTCAGTTTGAATTCACTACTCCCTCTACAGTATTGAGTAGTAAGATAATATCCATACACATAAAAGGAAGACCCATGAGCATGACTATTATTCATATATATGCTCCTGCATCTACCTAGAGCCAAGAGGAAGAAATTGAGAATTTTTACCAATTCCTGGAAGTCTGAAATTGACCAAACATACAATCAAGATGCATTAATTATAATTGGTGAGGAAACAGTGAAGAAGGAGTAATAGTTGGGAAATATGGACTTGGTGATAAAATCACCAATTACTCATATGCAAGTTCAAACTGACACCGAAAGAAATTAAAATAAGCACATAGGAACCAAGAAATGATCTTCAATCAATTTCATTTTCATTTCATGATCATCTTATGAATAGGTTTGAGACATTGAATACCAAAGATTGAAAATGAGGTAAGTTATCAGGTGATATCAAGAATATCATCCATGAAGAAATCAAAATGTTATCACAAAAACAGAGGAGAAAGAATAAAATTGAAATGGATATCAAAAGAGACTCTGAAGATTGCACTGGATTATCAAGAGGCCACAACAAAAGGAAAACATGTTGAAGTCAAGAAGAGATGAACAGAAGATTTCAAAGGGCAGCTTGGGAAGACAAAGGAAAGTATTATAATGTTCAGAGCTGGAATTTGAGAATAAAATGTGAGGAATTCGTGCTGCATTTCTCAAGCTGAGACAATTGAAAAAGAAAGTTAAGCCTTGTGTTACAATATTGAAATATGTTATGAGCAATATATTGAAGGACTCAGAAAGCATCAAAAGAAGATGGAGGGAATACACAGAATTACTCTACCAGAAATAACTGATTGATGAAAAATTTCACGAAGTACCATATGAACAGGAGCCAATGGTAATGAAGGAGGAAACAGAAGCTGCACTGAGGACAATGGCAAAAAAATAAGACCCCAGTAATCAATGAGATAGCAACTGACTTGAAACAAAGATGCAAAACTAAAGAAACATTACTGCTGCAAAAAAAGAAATTGTTTTTGTCAGGTGCCACTGAGCTGAATATAGCTTATAGTGACCTATGAACAACAGTCCTGAAACTCTCTTATTCTGTGCCATCTTCACACTTCCTAACACATTAATGCCCTTTGTAGCAGTCACTACGTCAATCCACCTGGTCTTTCTCTTCTTTGCCAACTATTCACAATTCCAAGCATCATATCCCTCTCTAAGGAATATCCCCTCCAAGCAACATGTCCAAAGTATGTGAAGCAAAGTCTTATCATCCTTCCCTCAAAAGAGCATTGTAGCTGCACCTTCTTGAGGACATATTTGTTTGCTCTTCTGTCAGTCCATGGGGTTCCCAGTGCTCTTCTCCAATACACAGATAAAAGTTATCAATTATTCTTCAGTCATCTCTATTCATCCTCTAGCTCTGAAATACACAGGAAGTGATTGGAAAGATAAGAGCCAGAATCAGATGCACCTTAGTCCTCAAACTGACATAATTACTCCTCAATAATTTGAAGTCCCTTATTGCAAATTTTCCAAGTGTAATTTAATTCCTTATTCCTGACTGCTGGTAACAAGGATATTACTCATGGATCCAAGCAAGATGAAGTTGTTGACAGTTTCAATCTCTTCTCCATCCACTAAGATGTTTCCTGTCACTCAAGTGGTAAGAATCTTTGCATCCTGTGCCAATCCCACCATCTCCGACACACCCATCCTGATTACCCCAGTCACTGAAAAAAAAATCCACCTCATAGGGGCCTTTCCCCTTCTGCGCTGTCCCTCCACCCTACCAA
>NW_006399834.1:4927957-4929619 GCF_000299155.1 Elephantulus edwardii | reverse complement strand
CAACTCTCTGATGCATAACAAGTGATAGCAAAGACCATGGACTTTATCAGATGCACCTTAGTCTCCAAAGATACACCACTGCTCTTCAGTACTTTGGAGAGGTCCTTGCCTATCATTATTCTGTCTTTGTACCCAGATAATTCCCATTTCCTTAACCTCCTCCCTCCACCTACCAAACTGTGCAACCCTATGTTTTCACCCCTACCTATCCTCACTCTTCTGCTCCCATCCCTTTTCTCCTTTGGTTCCTACACGTTTTACTACTTATTTTTCATTTTTTACAATAATGGTCTTTTGCAGTATTTGTTTTTATAAGACTTTGTTATATCATTCCGTATAATGCTCTCCAGTCTCTCCCAAATCATGTAGTATTTTTTGAAAATGTTTCTCCTAAGTGCTGCATAGTATTCCATTGTGCAAATAAACCATGAAATGGAGGCGAGTCTTCTCAGAAGTGATTTTGAAAATTGAACTAGCATTTTGAGAAGTCAAAACACATGCTGAATTAAAAGTTAAGAACAGAAGATTTCAAAATGCAGCTTGAGAAGACGAAGCAAAGTACTAGGGTAGAGAGCGACAATTGTATAGAGAGCGACAATTGTAGAACAGAATGAACTCACTCAGCATTTCTCAAGCTGAAAGAACTAACACACAAATTCGAGTCTCAGGTTTCAATACTAAGAGATGTCATGGGCAAAATTGTGAATAAGCAGGAAGGATCAAAACAAGATAGAAGAAATATACACTGTTACTGTACTAAAAATAATTAACTGACACTGAAAAAAAGTCAGGAAATACCATATTAACATGAGCCAATGGTTATGAAGAAAGAAGTTCAAGCTGCACTGAAGGTATTCGTTAAAAATATACCTAGTAAGTCACTATTTATGTGTTCCATTTCTTTCTTGATGTCCAATTTTCCTACATTCATGCTTCTCACATTCCACGTCCTAATCACTCGTGTCTGCTTATAGCTCTTCCTCATTCTTTGTGTTTCCATTTCTAAGGCTTCAATCTCAATTGCCATGTCTGCTAGTCCAAGTGCTAGTCTAACAGTGCTCTATTGTACATGGGGTTTTTGAAGGCCTGTCATTTCATTCAAATATATGCAACAACAACTAGAGCCAAAGAGGAGGAAATGGAAGATTTCTACCAACCTTTGCAATCAGAAATTGATCAAACATTCAATCAAGACACATTCATAATAATGGGAGACTGGATTGCAAAAGCTGGGAATAGAGAAGAAGTTTCAGTAGCTGGAAACAAGGGCTCAGTGAGAGAAATGAGGCTGTAGATAGAATGATAGAATTACGCACACTTAATGTTTTATTCATTGCAAATACCTTTTATAAGAAACATAAACACAGGCTATACATATGGATTTCACCTGATGGTATGCGTAAGAATCACATAGATTACATTTGCAGAAAGACTTGCTGGAGAAGCTCATTATCAGCTGTGAAAACCAAGCCAAGTGCTGATTGTGGGACAGACCACCAACTACTCATATGCAAGTTCAACCTGAAGTTGAGGAAAATTAAATCCATGTGAACCAAACTTTGATCTTAAGTCTGTCTCACTCGAATTTCAAAACCATCTCAGGAACAGGTTTGAGGCCTTGAGCACCAATGAGTGTAGACCAAATGAGCTCTGGGAGGATAT
>NW_006399834.1:4925272-4926882 GCF_000299155.1 Elephantulus edwardii | reverse complement strand
AACATTTGATTGTGCTAATGCGAAACCTATGCTTGGACCAAGAGGCAATGGTTCAAAATCAAGAAGGGGGTCCATCAGGGATATAGTCTGTCTCCATACTTTTTCAATCTATATGCAGAACAGATCATCCGAGACGCTGGGCTGTATGAGAAGGAACGTGGCATCAGGATTGGTTGAAAAGTCATCAACAACCTGCGTCATGTACATGACACAACCCTGCTTGCTCAAAGTGAGGGGGACCTGAAGCACTTGCTGCAGAAGGTCAAGGACTGCAGCCTTCAATACGGATTGAAGCTCAACATCAAGAAAACAAAGATTCTCAGCACTGGACAAATTAGCAGCATAAGGATGGATGATGAAGAGATTGAGATAGTTTTAGTAGTTGGTTGCACAGTCAACACTCTTGGTACCAGCAGCCAGGAAATCAAGAGAGAAATTGTATTGGGAAAGTCAGCTGTGAGGGATCTCTTAAGAGTACTGAAGAGCAAAGATGTCAAGCTGGAGACTAAGGTGCACCTGATCCAGGCTTTAGTCTTCGCAATTATGTGCTACGCATCTGAGAATTGGACAGTGACGAGGGATGATAGAAGGAGAATTGATGCCTTTGAGCTGTGGTGCTGGAGAAGAGTGTTGAATATACCATGGACTGCTAGGCGAACAAACAGTTTTGTCCTGGAGAAGGTTGAGCCAAAATGCTCCTTAGAGTCAAGGATTCTGAAGCTTCATCTGATATACTTTGGGCATGTTGCAAGGAGGAACTGGTCCTTAGAGAGGAACATGATGTTTGGGAGAGTGGAGGGACAGCGCAGGAGAGGAAGACCCTTGGTGAGATGAATCAGTTTTGTGATTGGGGTGGTGGGAATGAGTGTGTCGGGACGGCAAATTTGACACAGGATAGAACAGTGTTTAGGGCTCTTGTACATAGGGTCACTATGAATCACAAGCCACTCGACGGCACATAACAACAAACAACAACACATCAAATTACAATATAGTTTCACATTTTGAAAGTGAATGAGCATTTCTAACAACAGCAAGTAAAGTTATTCCAAAATAATAACAGTGTTAAACAAGAAAATAGTACAGCAAACTCCACTGTTACTCCACTTATTTACTTCAGGAATTAACAACAGGTGTTTCTTTGTAGTCTTTTCCAAATCATGGTAATTAGCAATGATAACATGCACAGCATGCCAGAAAAAAATCAGATCATTAAAACACTCTTTAGATGCCCTCAGCCAATGACAGTTTCGACTGCTGAAAAAATGTCCCCACTTCATTAATCTCAAGTGAGATTATTCTCAAGTTGTGTCATACTATGTCCCAGAATTTCATCATTAAGATTCAATTATAATATCTACAGTAATTTCTAGATCAAGGGGACACATTTTCTTGATCTCTTTTATATCATAGAAAGATATTTACTTTTACAAGAAAATTAGCAATAGTAATAAATAGAAATTTTGGGTTTTATTTTTATTTTTGTGTGAGTGTACCGTCAAATCAGATCTGACTGGTACAGGAGGAAATTGTCCCTCCTTCTCCAGCAGAGCATCTGGTGGATTTGATAGAAATTGTTTTTGTTAAGTGCCATGGAGTTGCTTGTGACT
>NW_006399834.1:4921904-4924117 GCF_000299155.1 Elephantulus edwardii | reverse complement strand
CCACTAAGAAGTCAAGCACTTAAACTGTTCTGTTACTGAAGTAACTTCACATTCAAGGATATTATCAACACTCTAAAAATAATGAGAGATGTTGTTGTTGTTGTTGTTGTTGATTGCCTTTGAGTCGAGCACAACTCATAGTGATCCTATGAAAAAAAGACCTGAAGCAAGAGTGGCATCTGCTTCCTAAATAGCATGCCTGAACTTTGATAATGAGAGACACTATAAGCAAAATTTCTAATGATTCATGAAGCAACAAAATAAGATGGAGAAAATAGAGTCATTGTACCAAATAGAGTTGATTGACACTGAAATTTTTCACCATATGAAAAGAAACCAAAAATAACGAAAGAAGTTCAAGCTGCACTGAAGGCTCTGGGGTGGGGTGGGGGGTGGGGAATGGTGCAATACCAATGGACACGTTTCAGTTAACAGATAAAGCCCTGGATATACTCATCATTCTGTGCCAGGAATATTGTAGGACAGCTTGGAGGATTGCTTGGGGTCATTTACCTGAAGAGATCCTTATTTGTTATCATTCCCAAGAAAGGTGATCAATAGAATGTGAAAATTACCAAACAGTATCATTAATATCACAAGCAAACAAATTATTGCTGAAGATCATTAAAAAATGGCTAAAATAGTACTTTAACTGAGAACTGCCTGAAGTTCAAGCAAGCTTTAGAAGTGGGTAAGAAATCAAGGATATCACTGCTGTTCCTGGCCCGCTAGAGGTTCTGAGGATATCACATATGTAATATATATGCACATAAAATCATTCTCCGGCGACTGCGTGTGTAGAGAAATTTTGTGCGAGGAAGAAGGCGGTTGGAGTTGGGGAGGGCGAGTTGGAAGGCTCCGCGCTGCTGTGATTCACAGAAAACTCGCAGCAGTTGGTGGAAAGAGTGTTGTGGGCGTACACATGGCCGGCCGGCCACAGTCCCCAGCTCTTTTCGGGGGGTGTGTGGGAGGAGGGAGAGGAGGCTGGAATCCTGGAGGGGGCCCAGGGGAAGCTTCCTCCACTCACACAGAATAGGCTTCAGTGTTTTCAGCGAATTTGCCCTTAGATAGCAACTCTGGGAGCTGATGAGCATGTGTGTGAAAACCGGGGCGGTGAGGTTATTTGGTCATTTTCCTTTCTTCTCCCTCTAGACTATTCAAAGATTTAACTGTGTATCATAACTACGGCTAACATTGAGAGGAATGAGTATCCTGTTATACTAATGTTGTATGCTTTTGAGCAGGAACCAATTCATAGCTGACCCTTCAGTGGGTTTTCAGAGGCAGTAAATTGCATGGGAGGAGATTGCTCACCCTTCTCCCAAGGAGAAGCTGGTGGATCGATTCAAATCATGTTGTTATGCAATTGCAACACAGCTTCTTATCTCTAGGCAACAGAGCTGAAATAGAATGCAATTGTCCATTTGCGTACAACGAAGCTTGCTGTGCTTCAATCCTAGACATGTGATTCAAGTCCACCAGCTGTTCTGAGGGAGAAAGGTGTGTGTGATTAACTTCCTCTGAAAATCCACTAGAATCCACCAGAGGGTCAGCTATGGGTCGGTTTTGACTTGATGGTATACAACAACAGAAACAACATTCAAGTATACACATTAGTCACTAACTTCAAAGAAGAAATTGAGGTTATTTACCATCTGCTGCATTCTGAAATTGATAGAACATGCAACCAAAATGCATTAATACTAGTGTTAAGATACAGAAGCATTTAAATTTTACAGTTGTGTGACTTTTTTGAAACATTTTGTACTTAATGACATTAAATTACAAGATGAAAGGACGTTTTATGTTCAAAGAATTTAGAGAACACCTATTGAGATATTATGGGAAACGTTGCTTTACATACTTTATAACAAGAGTCATCATTTAAACCTCTACTTAAATAAACTTTAAACTTCTGCATAGAAAATATTTCTGTTTCTGTTAGCTGCCGTATCTTTTTGTCAGTGACTTACCAAAAATCATAAAAGCTCAAATACTTATTTAAACTTTAATCCCTTCACATTTTAACTCAAAGATTAGGCTCACATGCATAGAGAAAAGTTTTAATCTATGTTGGTGATTCTACAAGCTGATACTGTGATTTTGGTTTGTAGATATCAAAGCTTTAAAAAAATTAAATCTAACTTTAAAAAAATCTGTATTTTTGTTACATATTTGTGGTATGCTAGTTGTTGTTGTTGTTATGTGCCGTC
>NW_006399834.1:4897584-4920869 GCF_000299155.1 Elephantulus edwardii | reverse complement strand
CACAGATTGACATTCTTCTGGTATTCTCTGCTTTCAGCCAAGATCCTAGTAGGAAACCTATATTTGAAAAAGAAGCTGTTTTCCAAACTGAGCAAGGGAACACTGCTTGGCTCAAAATCAGGAAAGACCTCAAGTACCTCGAGTGGTATATCCTTTCCCCATAACTGTTCAATCTGTTGGAAGCTTTGATCACCTAGTGATAAAGAGCTGTGCTTCAATCTCAAATGCATGAATTTCAAATCCACCCACTGCTCCACAGTAGAAGGATGAGCAATTTCCTCCCATATGATTTACTGCTTCTTAAAACTCAATAAAGCGTCACCTATGAGTCATCTAATGTGAAGGCACATAACAGTATTCAATCTGTACACTGATCAAATCACTCAAGATTCTTGAATCTATGGAGAAGAATGTGACATCCAGCTTAGAGGAAGACTCATCCACAACCTGTGTTGTGTAGATGACACAACCTTGCTTGCTGAAAAGTGAGGAGGACTTTAAACATTTGCTACAGAGATTCTAAGAATACAGCCTTAAATATGGATTGCATCTGAACATCAAGAAGACAAAATTCTCACCATCAGCCTGATAGGCAACATCATGATAACAGAGGAAAAAAATGGGAATTGTCAACAATTTCATCTTACTTGGATCCATGATCAATACTCTTGATACCAGCCATCAGAAGACCAGGAGATATTTGCATTGGAAATAATAGATGTTGGGGCCTATCCAGAATACTGAGCAGTAATGTTAGCTTGAAGATGAATGTGCAGAAGACTCAGGCCATGGTCTTTTTAATCATTTGCTGTGCATCTGAGAGCTGAACAAAAAGTAAAGATGGCAAAAGATCAGTTGATTCCTTTAAACTGTGGTATTGCAGAAGAGTACTGAATAACCTATATTCCACCAAAAGAACAAACATATTTTGGGAAAAGTGCAGCTAGTGGACATGTTGCTAGGAGAGGCCTGTTTCTTTTTTTTTTCTATAATTATATTTTATTAATTTTCATAAACATTTACAGAGATTTTGGGTTTCCATTCATTCATTGTTGCACTATTCTCTCTACCCTCCTCCCAGTTTGTTCTTGTCCAAATGCCACAGTGCTTGTCAAGCCAGTTCTGATTAATCTTCTTTGTCAGTGTGTCCTTTGCCATTCCCTATCACTCCTCCCTGAGAGAGACTTCACCCTGAGTCATAAGGAAAAGGGGATGGCGTATTCTCTTAGCTACTTCCTGCTGAAAAGGGACGCTGTGGGTTTCAGGGTGAAGATCCTCTCTCACTTTGGCTTAAAAAGTGACATGATCCTTGGAAAAGTGGAAGGTCAGCAAAATCAGAAAGACCTTCAATGAGATGGATTAATACAGTGACTTCAATAATGGCCTCAATGTGTCAGAAATAAAGATGGCACAAAATGAGACAGGTTTCAGTTCTGTTGTTCATAGAGTCACTATGAGTCATACTCAACTTGACACCATCTAATAATCACAAATCATTCCTGTGTAATTTGTGACTAAATTGTAAAATCAATATTTAAATGTGAAATAGGCTCAAATTCCACTGTGTAACTTCATTTTCACTATAACAATATCAAAATTAAAATATTTCAGTAAAGGCAAGTAGAGGGGCAAATAAAACAAAGGAATAAGTATAGACGTTACACTTCATTTTGTCAATTATCCTTTTTAAAGGGACATGGAATTTTGGAGGCACAGTCTATAGTAAATTACGCTGTTAACACAAATTCATGCTTCTTTGATGGTTCTAGTTCTTCTATGGCTCCAATGGAGGACAGGCAATCTCTTGTGCAATTTATGTACTTGGAAAACAAATAGTGAATCAGTTATGAGTTAATTCTGAGTCAAAAATATGAGTGAAGAATAGGAAAAGAAAACTTTTTTTTTAACATGACTTTCGTCGAGTGTCTACATAGGGAGAATGTGTAAATTTCCTTTATCTATAGAGGCAAATGAAGATATTCTATTAATATCTTATGTGTAGTTGCAGGGTCCTCTCCATGAAGACTCAGGTTCAATCTTACTTAGCAAATTATGGGTCTGATAATCTAATTGAGATCCGTTCATTAGTCAGGGTACGTTATGGATTGAATTGTTTTCCTAAAAACATTGTGTTACAGCCCTAAGGCCAGTATCTGTAAATATTGCTATGGTAGAAAACAAATATTCTTCAATGATTCTTTTGTTATGTCAGTGAGGTCATCCTAGACTAAGTTCAGTCCTAAACATAATCCCTACACAGAAAAGATCCAAGCGTGCGCGCACACACACACGTATGTGTGTGTGTGTGTGTGTGTGAGAGAGAGAGAGAGAGAGAGAGAAAGAGAACACACGCAAAAAAAGATGGAAGGAGAGAGAGAGAAAGATATTAAAAAATAAAGAGAAACAGAGGTAGAGTATGCACTCCCAATACAAGCTAAGGAATGTGGGGGAATATAAAGTATTGGAGACAAAAACATTATTTAGAAGAATGGGAACTCTAGGACACTTAAATATACTCATTCAGACTCTGTACATTAGAAGCTGTGGTCCACATAGATAAAGGGAAACTGTAAGTGAAGAAAGATGTAGATCAGGATTGTCTCCTTTCACCATACATTTCAATTGCAAAGAAGTTGGACAATATGAAGAAAAATGTGTCATTTGGATTGGAGGAAGCCTGTGCTATGCAGATGAAATTATTTTGCTTGCAAAAAGCAAAGATTTAAAGTACTTAATGGACACGATCAAAGAGTACAGCTGTAAAAAGAACAATAGCCCCTATAGCACCTTTGGGAGAGCTGAATCCAACTTCTGTCAACTCCACAAACGGAAACTGTCCCCATCAATAGCATGTACAATCAAAAACTAATGCCCACATGGTCAGACTGGTTCACTACTCTTCTACACCTAATTCTACTAACTACTAGATCCAAAATTCATTGCAAATGACAACATAGACTTTACAGAATTTCTTTTTACTCACAGTAGTGGGCTTTAGAAGGGAAACAAAAGGTAGGGATGACAAAGGATATCACAAAGTGAGTCAGGTTCAGCAACAAGCAGCCCCAAACCAGGTAAACAGAAAGATACAAAGCCTCAATTAGTTTAGATAGTTAATCATTCAACAGCAACATATCAATTAATCCATGTACCTTATCTCAGCCAGAATATCTCTGATGCAGGAACCTCTGGCCCTGAAGGCCACTTGCTTCTTTCTCTCCTTCATCTTCTTTCCTGATTGAGGTTCCCCTATTGAGGGCTCATGTTCAGGCTCATACTCAGGCTTCCTTCATCTGGATCCATCAGGTTTCCCCCTGCTACACTCTCAGCCTGTCTGCTTAAATACCTCATGTAAGTTGATCTTAGAGCTGTTGTGATGCTGAAGAAGCTGATCTACAGTTGAGGCACCTGGAGACCACTCCCCAAGGGGAGCTAAGGGTAACTGGTGGAGCGTGTTCATTTTACTTAGATGATCCCATCTGGCCATGTGGTCGAGTCTAAGGCAAAGAGTAGAAAATACATTTTTATAAGTACTTAATACTGTAACAGCCTTCAATACTATGAGCCTAATGGGCAACATGATGACAGAAGAAGAAAAGATTGAATTAGCCGCTGATTTCATTTTACCTGTGCTCATGATCAACACCTTTGGTAGGAGCACGCAGGAAATCAAAAGATGTGTTGCACTGGGGAAAAGTGCTCAAGGGCCTAGCTAAAGGACTGGTGAACCGGAGTATACCAGAGATCACGAGAAGGGCACAAAATAAAGCAAGGTTCACATATGCAGCTCATAGGGTCACTATGAGTTATAGTTGACTCTATTACCCCTAAAACAACATTACACAAAGCAAGAGCTATCAATCTTTCACCTGCCTTCAATTATATTCTTCCTTGTCAACATGCTGACAGGCAATCGGCTTTCAGAAACCCATTTTAGAGATTGGAAGCATTCCTATCACCCACTATCTTAGGCTTTCAAGAATAATCTTGGACATAGAGATTTACACTTTCCCCACCTTTAGCCTATCATTGAAAGGAATAAAAAGAAGTTAAATTGATATTGTTGTTGTTATGTGCCACCAAGTCACCTGCAAACCATAATGTACAATGTACAAAACTTTGAAGCCTGCATTGCCCTGAATCATACTCACTGGCTCTGACACACCTGCCTCCATTGCCCCAGTTACTGTATCAATCCATCTCATCCTGCACTGTCCCTCTACCCTTCCAAACATGATGTCCTTCTCTAAGTGCTGGTCCTTCCTGGACACATGTCTGAAGTATGTGAGACGGTGCTTCAAAGTCTAAGCCTCCAAGGAGAAACTTTCTTTTACCTTCTCCAAGACAGACCCATTTGTTTCCTTGGCAGTCTATGGTATGTTCAAGATTATTCTCCAGCACCACAATTCAAAGGTATCAATTTTTCTTCCGTCATCCTTAGTTATTGTTTAGCTCTCTAATGATGCGTAATAAGTAATTGTGAAGACCGTGACCTGGATCAAGTGCACCTGTCTCTAGACAGACATCATTAATTCTCAGTGCTCTGGAGAGGTCACTGACGGAAGATTTACCTAATGCAATTTGTCTTTTGATTTTCCTGATTGCTGGTGTCAAGAGTGTTGATTGTGGAGCCAAGCAAACTGTAATTGTTAACAATCTCAATCTCTTCTCCATATATCATGCTGCTGCCAATTGGCCCAAGGTTTAGAATCTTTGTCTACTTGATGTTGAGTTTCAATCTATATTAAAAGTTGCAGTCCTTGACCATCTGCAGCAAACACTTCAGGTTATCCTCAGTTTCAGCAAGCAAGGTTGTGTTATCTGCATAATACATAATGCATAAGTCTTCCTCCAATCCTGATGCCACGTTCCTCCTCATAAAGCCCAGCTCTCAAATAATCTGTCCTGCATATAGATTGAAAAAGTATGGAGAAAGAATACATCCATGATGCATTCCTTTCTTGATTTTGGACCATGCAAGTGTTTTCTTGATCTATTCTGAGGCCTGCTTCCTGTGCTGAGTATAGATTTCACAGGAGCACATTCAAATGTTCTGGGATTCCCTTTCTTTTCAATGTTAGTCACTATTTTTTTGTGATCCACACAGTAAAATGCCTTTACATATTCAATAAAGCATAGATAGACATTCCTCTGATAATATTTGCTTTCTGCCAAGATCCATCTGATACTAGCAATAATGTCTCTAGTGCCATGGCATCTTCTAAACGCAGCTTGAATTTCTGGTAGTCCTCTGTCAATGTACTATTCCAATCATTTTTGGATAATCTTCAGTAGGATTTTACTTGCAAGTGACATCAGTGATATTGTTTGATAATTTCCACACTCTGTCAGGTCAACTTTTCTGGAATTGGAATAAATATGGATCTCTTCCAGTCAGTTGGCCAGATAGTTGTCCCTCAGATTTCTTGGTACAACCTGGTGAGCATGTCCAGGCAGCATCTATTTGTTGAAATATGTCAGTTGATAGAGAGAAAGTGTTAAGTTGTAAAATTTATGGCCCAGAGGTCTCTGTTTGTTACCATGGAACTTTGCAGCTGACATGGCCATTTAGATTAATCCCAAAATTGGAATTGGAGTGTGAGTCCTATTTGAATGGCAACGGGTGAATATTGAAAAGAAAAAGCATGAATTATCGAGGGGAAAGTCATGTATGGATGGTTTCATCACCCTTTGTGTGAAAGAGGAATAGTAATTGTCACATTAGCATAAAGTGTTAAACTAAACCTATTGTGGTCAAGTACATTTGACTCACAATGTCCCTACAGATTAAAATAGAAAGGAAATTTACTTCATTGTCATTTATCTTTTGAGTGATGATTACAAACTCGCTGTCTTCTGTTTGAAAACATTATCATATCTGTCTAACCTCTATACAATGAACCACTACTTAATTTCCCAGATTTTCTAGAATAACCTATTCTTTTTCTTGCAATATTTGTATTGGTTTGTATACCATAATTCACATACATTCTGTTTCATGCACATGCTGTTTGTTTTATACTTTTAAACTGCATGTTATGTGGTTGATGGACTCTCACTGCTTCCTAACAACTTCAGACTCTAGAAGTTAACAGAGGGAGAGGAGAGATTTTCACAGTTCTCGGAGTCTAAGGGTTATCATTCAGATATATTTCCTAGGCAACCATTATTTCATATGTTGTGCTGATATAATTATTGAGGAGAGAGGATTAGGATGTAATTTTCAATTAGAAGTTTACTTTAAAAATTTACATGACACACATACACACATTTATCAAAATTATAAAAGTTATTTCATAATTTAGTTGCTGGTTTATGTAAGTTTGTATTTTAGAATATGTTCATTACTGTCTTTGTAATTCTGTTTATAATTATTATTTAATTTTTTATGCTTGTGGATAATTATTATAATCAGAATATTTTAAAACTGCTTTGTTAATAATGTAAAGGATTTCCCCCACATTATTAAAACTATGATACAGAAACATAATAAATCTAAAAAATATTGAGGACAGCCTTAAGATATATAAGATGTATTTATTTTGGTAGCTAAAACTTATTTATTTCAACTTCTCTGCCTAAGCAAGATTTAGGAGAAGGAGTTGACTAAATTAAGGGAAAGATAATATAATGACTTGATAATTGCAATGTAAATACCCCATCTTTTTGGTGTGGATATGTGCTTACTTCTCTCCTTAGACTAGGTTTACATGGTATTGCTTAGGGCACTATTAAATGTAATTATAGGATACATTACAAAAGAAGTGGAAACAAAGTGAAATTTGGTTTTGTTTATCTATACATTCTTAGTGTTAATAGGTAAGGCAGTTCCAGGGTTAAGAACCTCTGACTTATGGGCAACTCATAATTACTATTTAATGTTATGTAAATTTGGCCTTACTTTGAAACCATTGAACCAACACAGATAAAACAACTTGACTCACTCCCACCATATCAATTTTAACTCACAGTAATTCTGTACTAGCTTTCTGAGGTTATAAATCTTAAATGGGAGGACACTTCTCAGCTTTCTCCTTCAGAGGTGCTGGTGAGTTTTAACTACCAGAGATAAGCAACCTCTTGATTAGCAGAACAGCATGTTTTGGGTCATGCCATCAGAGCCCCTGAACCAACTCCTACTGACATCCACTCTTTTATCTCAATCACATTACCTTACTGAAAATGCCGTTTGAAAATCATTGAAAAGGCTCATAGTAGTTTGGTTTGTTTGTTTGTTTCTTTGTTTGTTTTTTTACTATATTCACTGCTTTCAAATCCATTCTTACAGCGATTCTCCATCAGGTTTCCAAGGGGACTACCTTTTCCTTACACTGAGCCATGATTTTCAAAGTATTAATCTATTAGTAGAAAATTTGTTTCCCAGTAGTGCACCAGGGCTCATTTGAAACCATATCATTCACTCATTCATTGCCTTGAGTGGGTTTCCAGTGCTGTGAAACACGCTGGAGAAGACTGTCCATCTTTTCCTACAAACTCTCTAAAGGATCAAAACTATACAGCCATTTTAAATTCTTTTCAATTTTGGAACTTCAGCACACTAGCCTCAAAACCTTAGATATTTTAAAATACTTTACATTGAAATACCTTCAATTTCTTTTTAATTGATGTATATATCTCAATTTTAAGCACCAAAATAAGATAGATATTATTTGTTTTAACGTAAAGCTAAATAAGAACCCTGTACACCTGTTTCAACTTACAAATTAGGCTTAAAACTTCCTCAGAATTAAAGACTAAGGAACTTATCTCATTAGTAATGTTGGTTTTTACTTAAAGTCATCATCTAGATGTTAAAAAGCATTGGATGTTCTGTTTTAACAAATTGGTAAAGTTATGGTTAATCCAAAAGAATTTTATTTGGATTACATAACTGGCTTAACTTTGTGCTTAACTATATTTCAAATTATGAGACTCTTCCAACTAAAGAGTAAGTTTACTAAACATAGATGTTTGAGAAATTTATCACTGAAAATGTTATGACTTTGACCATCTTCATTATGTCACTTTTGTTACAATGCTTTAAGTTGGCAATATACAGATGGTGTAACTCTACAGCAGATATTTTATATTTGTGGAAGGTGTTTCTACTGCCCGGTAGGAAAATCTGACTACATCTATAATTGTATCTTACAATTGTTTGTACCATGTGACTAAATGGTGAACATTTAGCCTTCAAGTAATCTCTATCTCCTCTTTATATCTAAACTAAGGGCAGATTATACTTTAGAAAACATTGAGGCCTTGAGAAGAAGAGAAATAATGTGGGAAAGAAGTACCTCAATGCTTGTGTTAGGCTGTGTTGTATATAGAAGCAAAGCTAGTAAACCTTGTTTATGTAAGGATTTACCTTTAGGAAAGGGCTTGTGGAGTTACAGAGGCTGACAAGTTGCATTTTATTGGTCAGATATCAGGTTGGAGGCTTCTCTAGATTTGTGTAGTTCTGGGATTGGTAAATTCAATATTAGTAGAACAGAAGATTATCTCAGATCTTGTCATGGAGAGTGGCCATTTTATAACTGTCAAGTCAGATAATCCTTCTCCAGTTATATTAACAGAAAAAATTATTATAGTGTCTGAATGAACAACTTGAAGACTGCCCAAAAATTAAAAATATCCAGATTGGACTTTTTTAGAATGAGAAATATAAGAAAAAAATCAGGAACATGTATATTATAATATCTAAGATTCCCTATTATAAATAATGTATGAAAGGACTGTAACTGAAATGTGAGCTCTGGTGGCATATTCCACAGGGAATTTCATTCCTAACCCAAAGGTCATGTCTCACTGGTGGTTCAACTTTACCAAACAGCTGCACTCGAGAGAAAGGTTTAATTTCCTCTTGTACAATTTACAGCCTCTAAGAATCCCCTGGAGGGTCAGCTGTAAGTCTGTTCCACTTCAAAGGCTGAGATTAATGGGGCATACTCAGTAAAAAGTAATACAATATATGACATACAATATATGACATTTGTATAACAATCAGGCAATAGACAATAAGAAAACAGATATCACAGAGTGTAAATTCAGGATTTCTCTTGTGGTTGTCCATATTTCCATTTGTCATGACTTGGAATGCAGACCTAAATAAGTCTATGTTTATAACTTGGAATGAAGTCTATTTCAAATTTCAGACTTAATAGGTCTACTGTTGTAACTGGTAATGTATGTACACTAAGTCTATTGCTTTAAAGAAAGCAATCTGGGGGAAGAGTAATAAAGTAAGCTAGTTACTCATAGTTCCCTTTAGTTCTATTTTGAGAAATAGAGTTCAAATAAATTACAACATATCCAGAGATCAAAAGTCTTTAACATTAGAAAAGTATTTGTTACTAGTCTTTTCCTCTAGAAAATTTAAGAGTGCATATGTGTCGGGAAATACACACCCATAGACACATACACACATGTATTATGATCCTGTTGTTTTATGTGTTGTTATATGTGTCAAGTCGGAGCCAATTCATAACCGATCCTACAGTGGGTTTTTAGAGGTTATAAATCAAACTATAGGAGTGCTAATCTTACTCCTGTAGTTACATGTGTTGTTATATGTTGTTGTTGGATATCATCATGTTGACTACAACTCCTAGCCACCAAATGGATAAAAGTCTGAACCTTGCCCTATCCTGTGTCATCGTTGCTTTCTCGGATACACATAGCAGATTGTTTTAGTCACTCTGTCAATCCATTTTGTTGAAAGTCTTCTCTTTCTCTACCTTCCACCCTTCCAGCATGATGTCTTCTTCAAAAGACTAACCCCTCTTGCAAAAATATGTGAAACAATTCCACTATCCTTTCCGATAAGGAGCACTCCTTTTGCACTTCATCCAACACAGTCTTGTTTGTTCTTTTGGCAGTTAATGGGATATTCATTACTATTCTCCAATACCATAATTCAGAAGCATTCGTTCTTCTCCCATCATCCTTATTTATTGTCCAACTTTTACATGTTATGGCTTGAATCAGATGTGCCTTTGTCTTTAAACTGATATCATTGTTCCTTATAACTTTGGAGAAATTCTTGACAGATTTTTCTAAAGTAAAACTTCTCTGGATTTCTGGACCACTATTACAAGGTGTTGGTTATAGATTAAAAAGAACAAAACAAAACAAAAAAAAACAAACGGTATGAATGTGAATAAAAAGGCTCAGTAAAAATTCTTAGTTAAAAAGATGTAACTCAGCATAGTTTACATTTCCCCCAAATCCTTTACTTAAAATAATTTTTTTCTTTTTATTAATTTTAATAGACATTTACAGAGGTTTTGGATTTCCATTCATTCACTGCCGCACTTTTCTCCCTGCCCACCCCTCCCCACCAGTTCACTCCCCTCTCAAAAAAGAAAAAGAAGAAAAAAAAATTCCTTCATTAGTACACAATTCCCCCATCCCTTTTCCCCCACCACCCCCCACCCCAAGTACATTTCTCCATGCAACCCCAACTCTGGACTCATGTGCTAACCATAATACTCAATCATGTATCACCTACAATCCGTCCTTTCCCTCATCGGTTTCAATACTTAAAATAATTTTAAGACTCTTACTAATAACAAGAGAGGAAGAGTGAAACCGAGAGTATCAAAACTTGGGAACTCCCAAAGAAAACATATTATAATTAAGTTAGCTAAAGAACTTCAGGCGAGTTTATTGGCCCACAGAACTACTTTGTTAGATGTAATCAAGTGGACTAAGACTCACAGTTACCCTGTGAACAATAGACAGCAACCTTACTCTCTTCCACACCATTATCAGATCTCTACCATGTTCAAGGACATTGTTACAGCCACTGAATTGCATCAGTGACATTACAAGGTTAGGACTTTAATCTAAAAATGCATATGTCTTTTCAAGGTTTAAAACAATTCTTAAACAGGAAGCAAACTACAAACACTATGTAGATTCCAAGAACTGATCTCCTCTATTTACATCAGATAAAATAATGAATGTTAATAAATAATTAGACATCATACAAATAGTGGAATCTATTTCTATTGATGATCCAAGGTATTGTTGTTGTTGTTGTTGTCGAGTTGCTTGCGACTCAAAGCAACCCTATGTACAAAGGCCCTAAATGCTGCTCTATCCTGTGCCAAACTCACCATCTCCTATACACTCACTCCCACCACCCTAATCACAGAATTGATTGATCTCATCGAGGGTCTTCCTCTCCTGCGCCGTCCCTCCACTCTCTCAAACATGATGTCCCTCTCGAAGGACCAGCCACTCCTCGCAACATGCCCAAAGTATGTCAGATGAAACTTCAGAATCCTTGATTACAAGGAGCATTCCGGCTTCACCCTCTCCAGGACTGAACTGTTTGTTCTCCTAGCAGTCCATGGTATATTTAATACTCTTCTCCAGCACCACAGCCCAAAGACATCAATTCTCTTTCTATAAACCCTATTCACTGTTCAACTCTCTGATGCATAGCACATCATTTCTAAGACTAAAGCCTGGATCAGGTGCACCTTAGTCTCCAGCCTGATGTTGTTGCTCTTCAGTACTCTGGAGAGGTCCCTCACAGCTGACTTTCCCAATGCAATTGATCTTTTGATTTCCTGGCTTCTGGTATCAAGAGTGTTGACCGTGGAGTCAAGCAAATTAAAACTGTTAACTATCTCAATCTCTTCACCATCTATACTGATGCTGCCAATTGGCCCAGTGGTGAGCATCTTTGTTTTCTTGATGTTGAGCTTCAATCCGTACTGAAGGCTACAGTCCTTGACCATCTGCAGCAAGCGCTTCAGGTCCTCCTCCATTTCAGCAAGAAGGATGTGTCATCTGTATAATGCAGGTGTTTGATGACTCTTCCACCAATCCTGATACCACATTCCTCCTCATACAGCCCAGCGTTTTGAATGATCTGTTCTGCATATAGTTCGAAAAGGTATGGAGACAGAATACATCCCTACCAAACCCCCTTCTTGATTTTGAACCGTGTAGTGTCTTCTTGCTCTGTTCTGGCCTCTTGGTACAAGTATAGGTTTTACCAAAACACAATCAAATGTTCTGGGATTCCCATTCTTCTCAGAGTCAGCCATAGCTTGTTGTGATCCACACAGTCAAATGCCTTTGCATAGTCAATGAAACACAGATAGATATTCCTCTGGTATTCTCTGCTTTCTGCCAAGATCCATCAAACATTAGCTATAATATCCCTAGTACCACGACCTCTTTTGTTGACATATTGCTCCAGTCGTTTTTGGATTATTTTTAGCAGAATCTTGCTTGCAAGTGATATTATTGATATTGTTCGATAATTTCCACATTCTGTTGGATCACCTTTCT
The DNA here is from genome assembly GCF_000299155.1 of Elephantulus edwardii. Lineage (NCBI taxonomy): Eukaryota > Metazoa > Chordata > Mammalia > Macroscelidea > Macroscelididae > Elephantulus > Elephantulus edwardii. Next base: position 4,908,560 of record NW_006399834.1, on the reverse strand, counting down.
TGGGAATGGGAACAAATATAGGTATCTTCTAGTCAGTTTGCCATTGTAAATAGGGTAAGAAATTAGCTGTAGTTGTGTAAGGTCTCTTTACTTGTGGAAAATTCCCTGAATGTCACTTGTTGCTGTTAGGTACCATCAAGTCTACTATGACTCATAACAACCCTATGAACAACAGGAACAACAGATCTAAATCTTGCCCTGTCCTGCACCATCTTCATGATCTCTATCACGCCGAAGCCCATTTTCTTAGTCATGGTGTCAACAGAGTTTATGGTGGGTCTTCTCATTTTCTGACCCCTCTACCTTTCCTAACATGATTTCTCTCTAAAGACTGGTTCTTCCTGAAAATACAATCATGATAAGCGATACAAAGTTTCACCACCATTGCCTCTAAGAAGACTGCATTTTCTTCAAGACAGATATGTATGTTCTTTTGACATTCCATGGGCTATTAATAATCCTCACCAAAACCACAGTTCAAAGGCACAGATTTTTCTTTTGTCATCCTAATTCACTGTCCTAGGCATCCTAGGATTAGTGAGCTGAGGTGAAGTGGTATTAACTATTTTTAATTCGACAATCACATGGTCTAGTATTCTGGAGATGACAAGTTGAAAAAGAATGGTGTGACATTCATTGTCATATAGAGCATTTAAAGATACATATTTAAGTGCAAGTCTATGAGTGACAGGATCCTATCCGTATACACATAAGAAAGTCTTATTAATATAACGATTCCTCAAATATACACGTATACCGTGAAAGCTGAAGATTACTATATTGAGGATTTCCACCACCTTTTGCAGTCTGAAATTGATAAATATGCAATAAAAACGTGGTAATTATAATTGATGACAGGAAACAGAAATTTTGAGACAAGGAAGGAGGAATAATTGTTAGCAAATATGGCCTTGGGGACAAAAATGAGATTGCAATCACTTGATAGAATTTTGTACAATGAATGATTTATTTATTGTAAATACTTTAAAATTCACTCCTTGCTCCGTCTTACCTAGATCCACCTGAACCTCAAGGCCCTGAGGGAAGCCAGAAGATAAATGCAGCTTACATCCTTAAGATACAGGTTCAAGTTCCAAGTTCAATTTTCTGTAAGTAAAAAAATAAACCTATTTTATGTTGAGGTAAATAGATTTGGATGTTACTTGTGTAAAAGATAGTGTGACTATACTTATGAATAGAATTTCTGCTGAACTGTGGTAACAGATTTATCCCAAATGCAAAAGAACAATGTCGTAATGACAATGTCAAAAAAGAAAAAAATCCAACAAGGGGTTTCAAACATTTATTGGTGAGCTTTCCCAGTTTGTTTTGTCATTAGTTAATGAATTTGATTGAATAGTCAATATGCTTTTTTTTTAAATGTAAGCACAGCCATCTTATTGCATTCTCTCAGGAATAGAATACTGGTATTTGTTCCTTGGTTTTAGAATTCATAGTTTTCTGAAAATATTTTGATCACTCAAATAAAGTCAGATTTTATACTTCATGCTAGAATCCACCTACTTTTTTTTATTCCATGTTTTTGCTTCATAAATGGCTAAGATTTAGACCTTGAAACTACATATACACGCTTAATGTTCTTTGGGGAATAATTTAAGCCTCCATCTCCAGCAACCTAACCACGCTACTGATTTAATGAACTAGCAATTCTGCCCTGGTAGGTAGCTCATAGGGAGTTGTGATGCTAACCTATAAGCCACACTGCTCTTGGAGTTCAAATTCACCATGGCTCTGTAAGAGAAAGATAAGTAAGCAGCTCAGTGACTTACAACCTTAATGAGCCAAAAGAGGGTTAGCAATGTATGAGTTGGTTCCAAGTCAAATGAAATGAGAGAGCAAATCTCTATAAAAAGTATAGGTTCTCCTCATGCAAGTTATCTTGATATATAGACTATATTAGTGGAAGGAATTTTCAGAATATTTTCCCTGCTCTCTGTTTCATCAAATTAGCCTAGTTCCTCACCCCCCAACTTGTACTACAATATACATTTCCTATGTTCTAGTCACTCATAATAATAAGGAAACCTGCTCCTCAAAAGTTGCCCTTTCTGGCCTCTAATAGTTATCTGAACAGTCATAGTGTCAGACTGTGAGAAAATCTGTTGCTATAATGAGTGCACTAGGGATAGTACTACTTAGCAGCAAATGGATATAGCTTCTAAAAATGTGTACAGGCAATATTCAGGAGGGAGGGTTTCGAATGAAATTAATAGCCACCTTGTGCTTTTTTAAAAATCAATGTATTATTGAGATGGTGTTCATTCAAGGTTGCACAGCTGGTTTAATGCTGATTATGCTTTAAGCCAAAGAGGATAATTAAATAGAATTGAAAATAGTGTAAGGTTATTCATGACAGAAAAGATGCCAAGAACAATACAACAAAGGCCACTTGAAGATAACTGAAAGAAGCTAAGATAAATTTAATGCAAGACTATTAGTTTCCAACATTTTCCCCTTCATCTAAAGCAGTTAACTTTGTTAAATATTATACACATTTGGAGATTTTTACACTTTAAAAGCAACTCTTCACACACATTCTTTGTGTTCTCATTTGTATTGCTGATAAATGTAAATAGACCATAAAAAGCCCAATAAAAGTTCACCCTTATGGGGATATATATATATATATATATATATATAAATCAAGTAAATTCATTTTCTTAAAGCAAGGCACAGTTTAGGGCCTAAATTAAAACACAAAATAAAATTAGTATTTTAAGAAGTACGATAATATCATATTTATTTTAATAAGTATTTGTTAAGTAAATCCATATCATTATAGTGTTTTAGAGGACTTGGAAATTATTTGCCACGTTTTAAATGTTTATTAGCATTTAATTTTGTCATGCCTTTTGTTAACAATGCATGGATATTAATCTTTTTTTTTTGGATATTAATCTTTTAAATGTTGATGCTCCTTTAAGCATAATAATTAAAATTATTTAAAAAATCTTACACCATTTTGAAAGTAATATTAAATGCATACATATTGTAAATTTTATTCTCATCTTTAAAGAGATGATGTTATGATATTTTGCTCTTAAGGTGACAGATTTAATTTCTTTTACATTATTTTAAGCATTCTTCCCTTTTTGACTTACTTTTAAAATTTATTAGCATTTTTTTATCATTGGCAAATATCTGAAATCTTTGAACTGTTCAGGACAGATACAGCATTTAGAGAATTTCATAATAATTCCAGAAATTAATTTTAAATTTGTATGTACATGTTATTTTTGTGTTCCATAGAGTGGAAACCGGGCCCATAGCTGACCCTTCAACAGATTTTCAGGGACAGTTAAATGCATAGGAGGAGATTGCCCAACCTTCTCCTGTGGAGCAGCTGATGGCCTCAAACCATGTGCCGTAGGGATTGCATTGCACGCTCTCTCTGTCTCTCTGTCTCTGTCTCTCTGTCTCTCTCTCTCTGTCTCTCTCTCTCTCTCTCACACACACACACACACACACACACATGAAACTTGAAGTCTGGAGGGCTTCTACTTGACCCTGATGCAATTATTAAGATTTAAAACACTAAAAGCCCAACTTCAGTGTTCTAGTAAGTATATTTAAAACACCTATTTCTCCACTTGGACTGTTACACCCAATACATTTCAGAGAAATTCCAGCTATCTTTTACATTGTCTCCATGAATTTTAAATTCTCCGAGCAATGATGCATTTCACTGAACATCTTCTGAGCTCTCATTAGATCATAAGCTAAGAGCACAACGTAAAACTTCTCTTCACTTGAAAGAGGAAACCGAAACTTGGGCTGAAAATTGCTCTTTTATAGAATAATAGTTTTTGCACTGATTCAGGAGCAAAATTGATTCTGCATTGTTTTGCTCAGCATCTTCCTGGTTGTTCAGATTGTCACAATTTATAAAATATCCTTGCTCTGATAACACTGCAAGGTTTCCAAGCAATTGCATTCCAGACATAATTAAGAATAAACTAATGCCTTCAGGCATGCTACATTTTTATTCAAATGATCACTTTACAGAAAAATACATTATATTTTTCCCATCAGATTTTTATTTATGAGTCATCTTTGGAGAATAAATTTGTTGTCTTTTATCTACGGGATAGTTAAAATAAATTATTTCATTTTAAAAATTATCAGTTTAAATTTATATCATTTCTTCTTATCAGTTCATGTTTTTCCATAATCCTAACTATTTGTAGGGGGAAAAAGTACCCAGGAACTTTTTCATATTGCTTAAACTGATTTCCAAAATTAAGATAATAGGAATCAAAATGGAAAATCCCATTTGAGCTGACCTTCAATAGCTATGTTGTATTTTTTAGCAATATTATTGGGAGCTTGTGTTCTTAGCTGACAACTGAAACGGGAAATTTCCTACATAACATCTTGATGTTTAGATATCTGTGAAAATATTAAACAAATGCCTTTTGAAAATTAATTTTTAAAAAAGATTTCATAATGAATACTGATATTTTGACTTACGAAATCTTAGTTTAGATATTCCAGGACTTTATTCTCCACTCTGGTATAGAGAATAACTTCTTGTAATCATTCTTATGAATTCTCTGAGATAGCACAAGTTTTTAGTCAATAGCTTTCAAATAGTATCACTGTCTCTTTTCTATTTGATGCTTGTAATTAATGGAGAAAATATGTGTTCCAATTCCAAACACACACGGTTCAAATCTACCAATCTTATAGGAAGGTTTAGCAGATGGGGACTTGTCGCTCATCACAGGAATTATCTTATTGCTATTGATCAAGATACCTCTGTACCTACTGTACTGTTTTAACAAGGCACAATTAACCTGGTGAAATAAAGGTGTTGTACAATGAGGGTGTAATAGACATAGTATCACTAATGAAAATAAAGACAAGGAAAAGTGCACAAGAGATACAGACAACAAACTAAACACCGTTATGTGAACATTATTTTAAAAAGTAAAATAATGAAATAAAAATACTTGTTTTCAGACCAAAATACTTTTAAGATAACAATTTCATTTGTTATTCAAAATTAAGAGTTATAATTTTTCTTTTCACAATTTTTAAAACAAGCTAATACTCTATTAATGTATTTCATTAAAATTGTATGTGACATTCAATTAGCATGTGTTCCTGATAGTCAAGAATATTATGAAAAGCATCCTAGCATGATAGAAAATGCTCAGTATGTCCAAGCAGAGAAGTTAATCACTATCATTACCATTTATTCCTTGTTCCCATAACTGCTGTGTACTGCAGCAATGAATTACAAAGATGTCCTAAAAGAGCAAAAAGCAATAGTAGTATGTTAACTAGAGAACCAAAAATACAATAGACAATGCAGGTCCTAGCTGACTTAACAATTCTTTTTTTTTATACCCAAAGAATAAAAAAAGTCAATATGTGGTAAATAACACTATTTTTCATCATGGCAAGCGAAATCTCTAAATGTTAGCCTTTTCCAGATTGGTCAAGGTAATCTCCTATATGCTAGTCATATTCTTTTCTGATACAGTAGAAATATTGTTTGCTAGTTGACATCCACTTCCTAAATAAAATGCCTCTGGAAATTCATGAACTTTGATAAATATCCATAGTTGTAGAGGGGCTTCAGGTCTTTTATTCATGGGGTTACTATGAGTCAGGCTCGACTCAACAGCAATCATCACCATCAGTTTAGATGAAGTTGCAATTAGTGATTCTTATTTCACTAAGGTTGTTGTTATTATGTGACTTCAAGTTTGAATCAATTCATAGTTGACCCTCCACTGAGTTTTCAGAGACAGTAAGTAGCATGGGAGTAGATTACCCATCTTTCTCCTACAGAGCAGCTGGTGGATTTTAATTACCTGGCTTTGGGTTGGCAGCAGAACTCCTTACCATTAAACCAATCAATGTTTACATCAATTTTCTTCTAAAAATTAATAGTCTTTCCAGTACCTTTCCAGGAAAGAGATTAATTTGCTAACCAAATTGTAATTAATCATTGATTATTTAAGAACAATTTATACATTCTGGATATGGTCAATGTCCATTTGCATTTACTCTTCCTGTTTTCTTTCCTAACTTTTTGTTATTTCAATCTTCAATAAAACATCTACCAAACTGTATCTCCCCCTTTTCCCCCCAAGGAGGTCAATTTAACTCTAGTGGAGAAAATAACAAAGATCTTTGTTGAGTATTGACAATTGATTGTCGCAAAACATTTAAAATAAATTTTGTAGGGTTTATTAAAAAATTACAAATGTAAATAGTGCTATAGTTTATCTACAAAATTCAGAATACTCAAAACAAAAATGAGTAGCAAAAAGACCTCCTTAAATAATTCAAAGTCTGCAATGAAAATGCATTTTTATTTTCAATTTTAAATCCTATCTCTACATATTTAAGTACATAAGAAAATGATGTGGTAGGTTTTGAAAGAATTGACAAGTATACAGACTGTGGAAAAATATTTCACAATGACATAGCTGATAAGAGATTCATAACTAAAATGTATAGAATATTCAAATGCATCAACAAGAAAAAAACCAAAAAGCCCTATCACAAAATTGGCAGAAGGTATGAACAGATACTTCACCAAAGAAGAAAGTCAGATAGCCTACAATCACATGAAAAAATGTTCACAATCACTAGCTATTGGAGAGATACATATCAAAACAATAGTTAGATATTATCTCACCCAACCAACAATAACAAAATTCCAAAGGACAGCAAATAACAAATCATCTATTTAAATAACATTTATTAAGTTTTAACATTTGTGTACCATATAATAGGATTATCAATCCTATTTCCCCACAAAATTTTGTAGTCCATTCTACCTCTTTCTTTCTCAGGTTTCAACACAACTTGTTTGTTTTCTATCACCATATATTAGTTTGTATTTAATTTTACTGATGAAAATTGATTTCTATAGTATTAACAGTTTGTTTTTAATCTGACTTCTTTATTTTAGTAGTATTATCTTAATATAAAGTGGATAGTTCAAATCTATCAGCTGCTCTGCGGGAGAAAGATAAGTAATCTCTTCCTGGGTGACTTCCAACCTCTGGAATCCCACTGGAGTTTAAGCTATGAGTCGGTTCCAATGTGGTGGTAGAGTTGAGTTGTCATTTTGATTTTTTTCCATATCCATAGTGTATTTTGATTTATTGCTGAGCAGTATTCCATTGAAATAAAATCAACTACAATATTTATTCATTTACTGCTGATGAAAGTTTGGATTGTTTCCAGTTTGAGCTGTTACAGACAAAGCTGCTACACATATTTCCAAACAAATTTGCATGAACATATGTTTTCAAGTGAGATTTTAGTATCTAGTGTTATTATAACAGAATTCCTCAAGTAATTGGGTTTAACTCACATAAATTTTTTCTCTCACAGTATAGAAAGCTAGAAGTCTCTCTCTCCATCAGCTGTGAAAGAATGTCCTTGTCACCAATCTTCTGTCAGGTCTAAGAGGTTCCCCATGGTATCTATCATCTCAGATCAAAAATATATGCTTCTTTCTGGGTGGTTGTAGTTATCTGTTCCCTGTTCTTTTGTCTTTTTATCTCTAATTACAAAGAGGTGATACAAACCACACTCTAGAAAAGATTCCCTTACATATTGTTACAGCGACGACTTGAGTTGCATCCCACTCTATACCTCTAAGTGATTGGCTGATCAAGGGAAATGACACCATACCAACAAGAACCATTGACTGATAAGTTGATATCTATTTTGAGGAGACAATTCAATCAATGGCATATAGTATGTCAAGGTTTAAGTTTTTAAGAAACTATAGAAGCTGTTTTCAAATTACTTGTACCATTTTACATTTCCATAAGTAACATAGGAAAGTTCCAATTGCTGAATGTACTCCTCAATTCATGGTACAATTAATTAGTCTTTTTCATTTCAGTTACTCTATCAAGTTTACAGTGGTATTTTTTAAAAGGAGCAGATAAAGGTGAACTGTCTCCATCAATAACATCCATAGTAACAAAAAAAATAGCTACATGTTCAGATACCACACACACACACACACACACACACACACCCCTCCCCCACCATGTTCCTGCTCCTATTCCCATCATTGGGTTCAATGTTCATTGCAAATTGACTCAGAGATTTAACTCAGAGTTGTGAGATTAGGAAAACAGATAAAGGGGGTGTTTAAGGCCAGGTTTAATGAACAGCAGCCCCAACCTAGACTAACTGCAAGACATTATTCCTCAAGTAGTTCACACAGCTTCTCAGTCAACAAATGAAAGCCTAAGTTCAATTCAGCAACACATACAAACCTCTAGTTACTTCAATCATCTAGCAAGCTTTGTCTCATAGCAAATCAGGTCTTCATTCAGTAATGCAGAAGCAAATTTTAGTTCCATCTCAAGGGTTCTGTCAGGCTAACCCCTGTAACAGTCTCTTCATGGTCTCTGTAAGGCTCTTCCCAGTCTCTACAAGTGTGGAAAGTGCTCACCTTTATATAGGTCCCTTAGCTGCTGCTGATCTGTAAGACCATATGTCCACAGTTGAGGTACTTGGAAACTATGAAGCCAGCCAGGGACTAACGCATTGGATGGTGTTGTTGTTGAGTACCATTGAGTCAGAACCGACTCCAGTAGGTTTTCAGAGCCAGAAAAATCACATAGAACATTATCCATAGAAAAGTCAATTTTCCAAGTTCTGACACCACATCTCCCATTGTGATTTTAATTTTCATTACCTTAGTAAATAATGATAATGTTGAATAGTGTCTCATTGCAGATTTAAATTCTGTATTTTTAAAATGTTTGTGCACATATTTTTGGGGTTTTTTTTATTGCATTGTTTGCATTCCTACATCAAGTTTGAGTGCTGTTTCTATATTATGGTTTAAATTTTAATTATGTTGTTGTTGTTATGTGCCATCAAGTCGCTTGAGACTCATAGCGACCCTATGCCTAACAGCTCTAAACTCTGCTCTGTCCTGTACCAATATTATTGTCTCCGACACACTCATCCCGATTGCCCCAGTCTCTGAATCAATCCACCTCCCAGAGGGCCTTCCCCTCCTGTGCTGTCCCTCCACCCTCCCAAGCATGATGTCCTTCCCCGAAGGACCTGTCTCTCCTTACAGCATGACCAAAGTATGTCAGAAGAAGCCTCAGAATTCTTGCCTCCAAAGAGCAGCCCAGTTTATAAGAATAATACATAGGTTTTCAGGTACGTAGGGTTTTCAGAAGCCTGCTGTTTTGGAAGTAGATAGCCATTAATCTGTCTTAATACAAATGTTCAAATTTAGAGAAGTATCTGACAGACAAGCATTTTATGGAAAAAAGCCAATGAAGGATATTTCTCAATTGTGGAATTAACCATTAGTTTCAGTGTTGTCCCCATCCTTGACACAAGTGTCTTGACCCACTTATTTACCTGCTCCACCATCCACCAGCATCCCCTTTCACTCCCATCCACTCTCTTCAACACCTATCTCCCATTGTCCAGCCCTAGATCTAATCGCTTATATCTCAAGCTTTATGGGCTTCTGTGATTCTAAACACTTCAGCAGCTGACAATTTCTTATGCTGTGAAGAGTGTCTCTTGAGTGTAGGGATAATGTTTCCCAAGAGAGGTGATGTGTCCTGTAGATCTGGTGTATAGATTGTTTTCCTGTGCTACCTAGACATGCCAGGACTCTAGTTTCTTGCATTTACCTGTGGGAGTGTGGTTTCTGAAGTCCCCATCTGCTGGCCCCTCTCTTCCCTTCTGAAAATTCCTATTTCTTCAGAGAGTTAGACAATGACTAGAGAGGATAGAAGAATTGATGCCTTTGAGCGGTGGTGTTGGAGGAGAGTATTGAACATACCAGGAACTGCTAAGAAAATGAACAGGTTCAACCTGGAGAGGGTTTTAAACCAGTCTGCTCCTTGGAGGTAAAGATTCTGAAGCTTCATCTGACATACGTTGGACACGTTGCAAGGAGGGACCAGTCCTTGGAAAAGGACATCATGCTTGGAAGGGTAGAGGAACAGCACAGGAGAGGAAGAACTTGTATGAGGTGGATTAAGTCAGTGACTGGGGTAATGGGGATAGGTGTGTCAAGACAGTGAGATTGGTACAGGATAGAGCAGGGTTTAGGGCTGTTGTACATAGGGTCGCTGTGAGTCTCTGGTGACTCGACGGCATGTAACAACAACAGAATAATAACTTTTCTGTTAGTTTTATCTTTTCATTTTCTTTTATTATTTTTAATTGGGATTTGAGTAGATGTTAAAACACATTTATATTTTATGCAACCATTTATACACACTTTTCCCTATAACATTGATTTCTATATCCTCAATGTATTTGCATTTTTCCCACACTTTCTCTTTTAATTCATTTTAATTCTGATTAATTATTTTATGCCTATGTATTCTCATCTATTCCTATGTATTATCTTTCTATTAATTTATTTATTTTTTACAAAGGTTTTGGATTTCCATTCATTCATTGCAGCAATTTTCTCCCTGCCCACCCCTCCCCACCAGCTCACATCCCCTTCCGAAGAGAGGAAAAAAAAAGGAAAAAAAATTCCTTCATTAGTATACAATTCCCACGTCCCTTCCCCCCACCCCCCACCTCGAGTACACTTGTACTAATCATGTTCCTTATTATAGAATTGTCTTCTCTCCACACTTTTTATATAGATATTATTTAATTTCTTTCAGAAATGTTTTTATTTTGTTGTTCTCAGTGTACAAAATTTGTGATATTTATCCCTCAGTACTAAATACATTTAATGCTGTTTTAGCTATTGTTAACTCCTTCCTAAATATTTTGCTGGTTCATTGTTAATATATAAATGTTGTGTTGTTATGTGCTGTGGAGTTGACTATGATTCATAGTGATTCCACAAACAATAGCTATCAACCCTTCCCTATCTTAAGCTACTCTCATGTCTCTGATACACTTGTTCCCAATACCACATTCACTATGTCAATCCATCTCATCATCCAAGTTCTTCTCTGCTGCGC
>NW_006399834.1:4894776-4897224 GCF_000299155.1 Elephantulus edwardii | reverse complement strand
TACTCTTCTCCAGCACCACAGCTCAAAGGCATCAATTATAATTTCCTTCTCTAAGGACTGGTCCCTCCTGGAAACATACCAAAGTATAAGAAACAGAGTTTCAAAATCCTTGCCTCCAGCAAACCAGCTTCATTCTCTCTAAGACAGCTCTGCTTTACTCTTGGAAGTCCATGATACATTCAACACTCTTTCCCAGCACCACAACTCAAAAGCATCGATTCTACTTTCATCATCCTTAGTCATTGTCCAGCTCTCAGATGCATGGTAAGATATTGAGATCATGGTCTGGATCAGTCTAGACTGACATTGTTGCTCTTTAGCACTCTTGAGAGGCCCTTTATAGCAGAGTTTCCTAAAACAATAGTAACACTTGGGGGCGGGAACCCCCACTTAATAATTCCAATAGCTTTGTTTTTTATTAACTTTTCTAGATAAACTAAGATCTCCATAGAATCAATTGTGCCATCTGTGATTTAAGACATTTATATCTCTTCTCAATCAGGATCATTTTATTTCTTTTCCTAGCCTATTTTTGGCTGACCAAATTCTCCAGAAAACCATTCAGTGGAATTAGTAAATATAATTATTTGTAAATTATCTCTAGTTTTAAGGTGGTTGTTGTTGTTAGGTGCTAGTGACTCATAGCAACCCTTTGAAGAAAGGTTCCGACCTTTGTCCTATCCTGTACAATTCTCCTCATTTCTGACCACCTGAGTCCTCTGTTAAAGTTATTTTAATGATCCATCTAATTGAGGATCTTCCTTTCTTTTGCTGGCCCTCCACATTTCCAAGTATGATGCCTTTTTCCAAAACTAGCCCCTCGGAACAATATGCCTCACATACGCAAGTGAAGGATGGTCATCATAAGCAACAAGGAGCATCCTGATTGCACTTTCTCCAAGATGTATTCATTTGTTCTTTTGGCATTCCATGAGATAGTTTTAGGGGGAAATATGAAATGTCTTAACAAGTAAATTTGTTGTTTTTTAAAGAATGCATTTCTCTCTTGTTAGAGACAAATCATGGCTGATCCTCCAATGGATTTCTGCGGTTGCAAATTGCACTGGAGGATATGGCTTATCTTTCTCCTGTGGAATCGCTGGTGGAGTCTAACTCCCAGAGTGCTATCACCATTGGGTTAGCAGCACACCTTTCCATGAACTATGTTATGAATGTCACACATGGATTTTACCCTGATATCTTTTATCAGGCTGTAAAAGGGGCCACTCTGTTTCTAATCTCTTAAAAGTTTGTGAGTTGTTTTTTTTTTTTTTAATGAGAAATGAATATTTAATTTTTGCTAAGCGTAATTACTGCATTAATTGAAGTGCTTATATAATTTTAATTAGTTTCTTAGTATGATTGAATACGTTGACACTGACTGAGTTTTGACTTGATTTAGTTATAAAGTATTTATTCCTTTTATTTATATGTGACTAGCATTGGTTTGCTAAAAATTGTTAAGGATATTTAAATATATAATTGTAAAATATATTTTGGTTTCTAGTTTCCACTTGTTATAAAGTTTTATCTAATTTTGTTTTCAATGTCGAGCTTTCAGAATTACTTGACAAGTATTTCTCCTCAACTCTTTCAGAAGAGTTTTTGTTAATTCTTTCTTAAAAGTTGGGTAAAATTTACAAATTAATGACGTGAACTCAAATATATGTAATATTTTGCAATATTACAAAGGGTGAAGATTTTCACTTCATCATATGTCTCAACCTTGCTTGTCAGCCTTCTTTTTTTAATTCTAACACTATGAACTTTGATGAATGTTGACAGTTGTAGAGGGGTTTCAGCCTTTTGTTCATAGGGTGGCTATGAGTCTTGCTCGACTTGAAGGCAATCAACAATATTTTAATAAGAATGAATGTGGGTATTTCAACTTAGTTTTAATTTTAATTTCACTAGTGCTTGGTAGGGTGGAGGAACAGTTCAGGAGGGGAAGGCCCTCTATGAGGTGGATTGACTCAGTGACTGGGGTAATCGGGATGGGTGTATCGGAGACAGTGGGATTGGCACAGGACAGAGCAGAGTTTAGGGTTGTTATTGTACATAGGGTTGCTATGAGTCACAAGCGACTCGACGGCACATAATAACAACAACAACAGTTGCTATTGTTGTTCTATACCATCAAGTCAGAATCAACTTTTAGGAGAGAGTTCACTGGGTTTTCAGAGGCACAGGAGAAAATTGCCCATGTTTCTTCTGTGAAGTAGCTGCTGGATTTGAACCACACGCCTTTAAAACTCCTTGCCACTAAGCTAATGATATTAAATATATCTAATGTGCTTAGAACAGCGTCATTGATTTCACATGCAAGCAAGATTCTACTGAAGATCATCCAAAAACGATTAGAAAATCACATCAGCAGAGAACTGCCGGAAGTCCAGGCTGGGTTTAGAAGGGGTCATGGTCCTAGGGATATCGTTGCTGATGTTAGAT
>NW_006399834.1:4878037-4893514 GCF_000299155.1 Elephantulus edwardii | reverse complement strand
AAGCTGCAATGGGGAAATATGCAAGGACATCTCCAGAGTGCTAAGGAGCAAGTTTGTCACTCTAGAGACTAAGGTGAAACCAATTGATACAGACTATGGTCTTCTCAATTTCTTTCTATGCATCCTGGACCTGGACAATGATTAAGGGTGACAGAAGAATAATTTATGCCTTAAAATTGTGGTGATGGTGAAGAGTGCTAAATATCCCCTGGACTTCCAAAAGAACAAACAGGTATGTCTTAGAAAAAGTGCAGCCAGAGTGTTCTTTGGAGGTAAGGATCAGGAGGCTTCATCTCACATAGTTTGTGGGTAAATCGTTAGGAGAGGCTATTTCTTGGAAAGTGAAATGCTAGGAAAGGTAGAGGGCATTTGAAAGGCAGGAAGATCCTCAATGAGATAAAATGACTGCAGAAATGGGCTTGAGTTTGTCAAAGTTGATGCAACTGGCATAGGATAACACAAAGTTCAGCTCTGTTGTTATTATAAACCATCGTCCAACTTGATAGTACCTAATAACAGCATTATGTATCTTGAGTTTATTATATTAAAATTAAACTCTGACTATATTTCTAAGTCATTTGTCTTCAAAAGTGCTGTATTTGTGGCTTCATAGTGTTCCACATTGTATTACTTACTATGAATCTCACTTATTTTCTATTACCATATTGGGGTTTTAAAACCACCAGTATCTACATGGCACACTTTGAAATAACTATTATTTCCCTAGGGTGTTGTGTTGGGTTTTTTTATTCTTTCAGAGTTCCATATTCCAGATATAATTTGATCTGTCCTAAAGATTTAAAGGAAATAACTTTACCTTTATATTCTTTTATAATTGTTTTATCCATCTTAAAATTCAGTTACTGTATTTAACTTTTTCAGGCCAAGTTGGCCAAGTAACTCTTTAAATTTGTTTTTATATAATTATTTAAATTACTCAAAATTAAAATTGTGTATCATTCTGTTTATTCTAATATTATTGTTGTTGTTATGTGCCTCAAATTGCCTGCTACACATATGTGCAAAAGCACTGTAAACTGTCCAGTCCTGAGACAGTATGACTGGCTGCAACATACCTATGGCCATTGCTCTACAGTAGTAACAACCCATTTCATATGTGGTCTTCCTCTCCCGTGTTGTCCTTTCACCTTTCTGAGCGTGATGTCCTTCTCCAAAGATCTCTCCCTTCTAACCACATGCCCAAAGTAAGTGAGGCAGAGCTTCAGAATCCTGGTCTCCAAGGAGAAACTTGGTTTCACCCTCTCCAAGACAGACATATGTGTTTCTTGGTGGTCCATGTTATGTTAAAAACTCTTCTCCAGAACTATAATTCAAAAGCATCAATTCTTCTTCCATCATACTAAGTCAGTTCACTGATACATAGCAAGTAATTACAAAGACTAGGCCTGGATCAGACACATCTTAGTCTCTAGACCAACATAACTGCTTCTCAGTACTCTGGAAAGTCACTGATAGGAGACTTACCTAACTCTATTTGTCTTTTGATTTCCTCACTGCTGCATGCCAAAAGTGTTGATTTTGCAGCCATGCAGATTGTTAACTTTTAATAATTTCAATTTCTTCTTCATCTATCATGGTTCTGCCAGTTGGCTCAGTGGTGAGAATCCATGTCATTTTGATGTTAAGTTTTAATCCATATTGAATTCTCTAGTCCTTGAACTTCTGAAGCAAACACTTCAGGTCCTCAGTTTCAGCAAGCAAGATTGTGTCATCTGAATGACATAGGTTTGTTGATGAGTCTTCCTCCAATCCTGGTGCCAGATTCTTCCTCATAAATCCCAGCCTCCTGAATGACCTGTTCAGCATATAGATTGAAGATGCATGGAGACAGAGCACATCTCTGACACTCTCCCTTCCTGATTTTGAATCATGCAATATTTCCCTACTCTGTTCTGAGGACTGCTTCCTGGTCCAAAGTATAGGTTCTGCATAAGCACAATCAAGTATTCTGGGATTCCCCTTCTCCTCATGATTAACCACAATTTTTGTGATTCACATAGCCAAATGTTTTTACATAGGCAACGAAACACGGATGTTATTATATATATTAAAATGACTGTTTTTCTTCTGAGGACAAAAAGTTCTAGTTTATTCCAATTAGGAGAAATGTCTTTGATTTTTCTATTCTTACCATTCTGTGGTACTCAGCACAAATATTCCGGAAAAGTTCCTTGCATAATTTAAATGTCACATCTTGACATATCTTATGAAGAATATTTTGGCTACTAGTTAATGTCATAGTGAGATCTCTGTTTTTATCTCTTCCTCAGCACCCATCCTCTCTCGCGCTCGCGCTCTCATTTTTTTTCAAAGTCACAAACAATTCCTATTTGATTCTTTATTGTGTTTCTGAGGGTTAAATATAAGATGGGATATTACTCATGTTTCTCCATTGGAACAGCTAGTGGATTGAAATGCTAGAAAGCCACATGACCTTTGGTTTAACAATGCAATTCTGTATACCACCAGAGCTCTTGTATCAAGTCATATGTAGTTGTGTATAAACTTCCAAACCCACTTTTTCTTCAGTTAGTACTGATTTGTATCAACTTTGCATTGTGTTTCTGATACTATAAATCTTTATGGGAAGAGATGGATTAAACCATTTTTAATTAATAACCCAATATATACCATGATACCATCAAAGTGTCCTGTATATATGTATGTTGTTAGGTACCATTGAGTTGAAATCAACCCATATTTTGACCCTCCAGTGGATGGTCAGAGACAGGAAATTGCATGAGAGATGTTCCGTCTTTCTCCCTGTGTGTGTGTGCTTGTGTGTGTGTTTCAATGCTAGAGAATTTGTTAGATAATTTGTAAAGGTTCTATCTTAATAGTTATAGCACTAAACATTTTTCAGAATTTACTTTCAAAGGCTCTGTTTATGTGTATCTCTGTGCGTGTGCGTGCATATATCGCATGGATTTTTATACATGTCTATTTCACACATACGTATGATAACAAATTGACAGTAAAAGATGAATATGGGTTTTACTTATTTAATCCTGCTTACTGAGTTTTAGAATAAATCAGATCAGTAGCTACAAGATTTAAAGAACAGCCTGCTACAACACAAAAACAAAAACAAACCATTTAAAAGCCCACCAACATGCCTTTCAAAGTATTAGTCCCCAAAAGCGTTATAAAAGCATTCAATCAGGAAGATGAGAAGCATCTTATCCTGTTAAAGCTTTCAGAATTGTGCAGAGCTGGGAATTTCTCTGTCCTCGTAACTATGAAAAGTAACAATTGTATTACCCAGATCACGGCATCAAAATTTTCATTTTATGTCAATGATTTCACTCTTTCTTTGTTCATTTCTAGTTGCCTTAGAAGAGAACAGTTATTCTTTGTCAGGTTGAGGGCATTCAAGTGAACCAAAAGGTCAATCTAATTAAAAAAGGGAAAGAACTTCAAACCACAAGGGGAAAAAGATCCAGCTAAATGCCAAGGAATTTATATTACTGAATGCATGAAGTAAACAGTTCTCAAACAATGAGATGAATGCACAAAGGTGTCAAAGGGGGGGAAAAGGTAGTGCCTGTGACCTTTAAATAATTATTATTTTTTGTAAATTAACTGATATTTACTCCTTGAAAGAGAAACATTGCACATTGGAAACATTTAAAAATACAATTAATTTTTATCATGGCTTAGTTTTGGAAAGCTTTATTGTTCCTCAGTGATTTACAAAAATACTTATATTCACAAACTATTGAGAAGAGAAACTAGATTAAAAGGCAGTCTTCTCTCTGAATAACACTTCCCAAAGATACACTTAATTATTCCAGTTTGCATCCTTGCAAAGCCAGCCATCACTTGGAATTGCTGCTTGATCCAAAAATAGATAAATAAAGAAATGAAATCATATTGTTTGGGATACATTGTTAATTTTTTAAAAAAACATTTTAAAGACTGTATTTGAAATTCTGCAGTGAAAATAATATCTATAATAAAATTGTTGTAACTAAGTCTTTAGTTTGTGTTATCATCTCAGTAATTTTTTTAAAAATCCACGTGTAAAAGGACAAGAGCTGTCTTTCTATATTGCCTATATGTCAAACATTGTACTTATGTAACACCAATGCTTGAATCAGGAAGCAGTCCTCAGAAGAGAGCAGAGAAACACTGCATGATTCAAAATCAGGAAGGGAGTGGATAAGAGATGCATCTGTCTCCATACCTTTTAAATTTATATGCAGAACAGATCACTGGGAGGATGGGCTTTATGAGGAGGAATGTGGCATCGAGATTACGGAAAGATTCATCAACAATTTATATCATGTAAATGACACAACAATTCTTGCTGAAACAGAGGACCTAAAGTACTTGCTGCAGAAGTTTAAAGACTAGTGACTTTAATATGCATTGAAGCTTAACATCAAGAAGACAAAGATTCTCACCATTGGGTCAGTTGGCAGCACCATGATGAATGGAGAAGAGATTGAGATTGTTAACAATTACAGCTTGCATATCTCCAAAATCAACACTTTTGGCACCAGTAGTCAAGAAATCAAAAGACAAACTACATTAGGTAAATCTGCTATCAGAGACCTTTCCAGAGTACTGAGAAGCAACAGTGTCAATCTAGATAAGGTGCACCTGATCCAGGCTATGGTCTTAGCAATTATTTCCATCATTGCATTATTATGCATCAGAGAGCTGGATAATAACTAAGGATGGCAGAAGAAAAATTGATGTCTTTGAGTTGTGGTGCTGGAGAAAAATCTTTAACATACCATGGACCTCCAAGATAACAAATAAGTCTGTCTTGGAGAGGGAGAAGCCAAGTTTCTTCTTGGAGGATTTTGAAGCTTCGTCTCAAGTACTTTGGGCCTATGGCCAGGAGGGACAGATCTTTGGAGGAGGACATCATGTTTGGAAAGGTGGAGGGACAAGGCAGGAGAGGAAGACCCCAGATGGGATGGATTGATACAGTAACTAAGGCAATTGAGGTAGTTGTGTTGGAGTTAGTGAGACTTGCTCAAGACAGGGCAGGCTTGAGAGCTATTGCACATGTGTTGCAGGCGACTTTATGGCACATAACAGCAACAGTAGTAGTTAGTAGTAAGGTGCCATTGAGTCGCAAACAACTCATAGTGACCCTAGTAACAAAAAATCTGAAACCTGTTCTATCCTGTGCCATCCTCATACTCCCTGGCACACAAGATCCCATTGCAGCTGTCATCGTTGTCAGTTCACGTAGTTGTGGATCACCCTCTCCTTTGCTGAGTCTCCCACCCTTCCCAGCATAATGTCCTTCTCTGAAGAACAGCCCCTCCTAGTAACAAGTCAAAAGTACGTGAGGGTGAGGAAAAGCTCCTTCATTCTTGCCTCCAAAGAGAACTTGGGCTACCCCTTCTCCAAGACATCTGTTTGTTCTCTTGATTGTCCAATACCACAGCCCAAAGCTGTCAATTCTTTTTCTGCCATCTTTATTCATTGTCCAGCTCTCAGATGCATAGTATGTGATTGGAAAGGCCATGGCCTTAATCAGATGCACCTTAGCCCTCAAATTGTTATAATTAGTCCTCGATAATTTGAAGGATTAATTTGCCCCTAATTGCAGATTTTTCCAGTGCAATGCATCTCTTTATTTCCTGACTGCTGGTAGCAAGGGTGTTAGTTACTAGATATATTGAATACATTTTAAAAGTTTATTTAAACACTATATCTCTTTATGTCTTGATAATTCTTGATTAATGCTTTATATTACCCCATCTCATCAAGTCCTCATTGAACCTTCCTTATTTCCTCATACTCTACCTCTATTGGTCCACTTATCTCTGCTAGTCTCATGTTTTTCCTTCCCCCTTTTTCAGTCCTCCTCCCCTTCTTTGTTCACTTTTGAAGAGTTATACATACCTCATTCCTGTGTGCTCATTTTAGTAGCCATAATGTTCTTTCATAAATACTTCCCAGGCTAATCCTCTCTTGCCCTGATCTTTTACAGCATTTATTGACTGCAAGTTATATTTCTGCTCTCCGAATTCCCCCCTCATTCCCTAGTTTACTCTCCTATTTTCAAAGTAACAGTTTTATATAATATTTGTCCTTTTGTGATTGTGTTACTTCACTCATCATGATGTCCGCCACACTTCCCCATGTTATAAATTCTTTTCTTCTGGTGCTGCATAGTATTCTATTTTATGATTATTGATGATAAAACATCGTCCCTCTCATGGAGGTAGTGGATTGAGGTCAGAAACTGCTGCCCTCAACATCGGCTTTACTGTTTTATAGTGTCTTATTCAAGAACTCCTAAGGAACTTGAATGAATGCCGTCCTAATATTTGACAGAAACAAAGCTGTGGCTTTCTTCTGTCCCACACACTAGGTCAATCCTCAAGTCTTGATAGAATGTTGGATTGTGTATTAAATTGCTAATTGAAAGTTTTGCAGTTCAAGTCTACAGTACTGTTCAGATGAAACATGAGGACATGTCCTTACATAAAGTCATAGAAACCTGGTAGAGGATCAATAACTTAAAGATAACTTAATTGAACTACAACCAGTTTAACGTTTTGCTATGTTTTATTTTCTTTACATTTGAAATACAACGAAGTACATTAAATCTTGGGATTTGTGCCATGGAGCCATGAATGCAGATAAGACTAAGTATTTGTAGTGCTGTTAATTAGCCCCAAACTATTCATGTACTTAATAAGTAAATTTTTCAGACCTATCTATCTTGTCACCTTTCCTGCTTCCTTAATAAGTTTTATCAATGCATCAGCATGTCTTAAGCCAAAGTTTCCAAATTAAGGCATAACCAACTGTCATTTTGACTGATAATACAAAATCAATCATTAGGTAGCTGATTGTGCCTCCACATATGGCCCTTGTCATTTACTTAGTAGCACAGACCTTCTACGAAAACAATTCTAAGCAGTATTTTTCAAAAAATTAAATGTTTGGCAGTTAAAATATAAAAACCAAAAATACTAAAAATTAATATTATTTAAATAGTTCATATTTTTTATTTTAGAAGTTTAATCTCTTAGTTTTGGTAACAGATTATAAAAAGAAAGTATATTTTTATAATTTTCAAATTAGGACAGTACCAAATCTGAGAGATTTAAAATTAGGTTGTTGTTGTTGTTAGGTGCTATTGACTTCAGTATGATTCATAGCAGCCCTTTGAACAAAATATCTGAACTCTGTTCTATCCTGTGTCTCCTCACACTTCTTGACACACAAGAGCCCACTGTAGCAGTCAACACATCAGTCCACCTGTTTGAGAGTCTTTCTTTCCTTCGTCAACCCTCTAGCCTTCTCAGCATCATGTTCCTCTTGAAGGAATACCCCCTCTTAGCAACATGCTGAAAGTATGTGAGGTGAAGCCTCATCATTCTTGCCTCCAAAGAGAATGTTACTTGTACACTCTCCAAGACATATCTTTTTCTTGGTTGTCCATGGGGTGTTCAGTGCTCTTTTTCAACACCACAGCTCAAAGACATCAATTATTTTTTTCTGTCATCCTTATTCATTATCCAGCTCTCAGATGCATAGCCAGTGATTGGAAAGACTATAGCTTAAATCAGATGCACCTTAGTCCTCAAACTGGCATCTTTATTCCTCAATAATTTGGACAGGTTCCTCACTGCAGACTTTCTCAGGGCACTAATGTCTCCTTATTTCCTGATATACTAAGAGTGTTAATTGTGGATCCAAGTAAGATGAAGCTGTTGAGAATTTCAATCTTCTCTCCGCCCATTATGATGCTACCTATTGGTCTAGTGGTGAGAATCTTTGTTTTCTTGACATTGAGATGCAATCCTTATGGAAGGTTGCATTCCTTGATTTTCTGCAAAAAGTTCTTCAAGTCTTCCTCACTTTCAATAAGCAAGGTTGTATTATCAGCATAAAACATATTATTGAGTAGTCGCCCTCCAATTCTGATGTCACACTCTTCTTCATAGAGTCCAGAGTCTTGGACAATTTGCTCAGCATACAGAAGAAAGAGAGAGAGAGAGAGAGAGAGAGAGAGAGAGAGAGAGAGAGAATGAGGATGAGAATACAACTCTGACACAATCCCTTCTCAATTTTAACCATACAGTGTTCCCCTGCTCTATTCACACAACACCCTTCTGGTCCAGGTATAGGTTTGGCATAAGCATAATTAAATCTTCTTGTATTCCCATTTTTCTCAATTTCAGCCACAACTTGTTAAGATCCATATAGTCAAATGCATTTTGGGCATAGTCAATAAAGAAGAAATAGACATTCTTCTGGTATTCCTTACTCTCAGCCAGAATTCATCCAACATCAACAATAAACCCTTGTGCCCCAGCCTCTTTTACATCTTGCTTAAACTTCTGGCAGTTCCCTATGTTTGTACTGTTCTACCTATTTTTGAATAATTGTCAGCAGAATTTTGCTTAAATATAATATTGTTTAATAGTTTCCACATTCAGTTGGATCACCTTTCCTGGGAATGGGGGAAATTATGGACCTCTTCAAATCCGTTGGCCAGACACCTGTCTTCCAAATTTCAAATTTCCAAGCATAGACTGGTGAGCCCATCCAAAGCTGCAAATGTTAATTGGAATGGGTCAATTGTTATCTCATCGATTCCTGCGGCCTTATGTTTTGCCAATGCCTTCAATGCAGCTTCCACTTCCTCCTTCATTACCATTGATTTCTCTTCATATGATACTTCCTAAAATTTGTCAGTGTAACTCAGTTTTTTTCTGGTATAATGACTTTGTGTATTATCTCCATCTTCTTCTGATGCATTTTGGGTCATTGAATATAAAGCCCATATAATCTTTCACTATTGTGACATGAGGCTTAAATTTCTTTTTTTTTGTTTTAGTTCTTTCAGCTTGAGAAATGCAGTTTCCCCTTTTTATTCTTCAATTGGAGCTCTCTGTACATTCCATTATAAGGCTTTTCTATGTACTTTTGAGCTGTACTTTGAAATCTTATAATCAGCTCTTTTATTTTTGCAAGTTTTTCTTTTGCTTTGGCTTTTGATAAACATCTAAATATTAACATAAAGGAAACCTAATAAGTTTGTTGTATTTCAGTAAAATTTTACATTTAGAATACTCTAAGACATTCTTTAAGTCCTCTGGAAAATATCCAGTGTCTATTATACATTAATAAATTTAATTATTAATTAACTCATTTTTATAACTTTAGTATTAAAATACTGAATTATTTCTATTTCATTTAGTACTCAAAATCAAGCATAACAAGGAGAAAGAATAACCGTGTTGTTTGATTTGTAGAAATTTAATATAATATACATTTTTGTGGTGTTGCCAGAGTATTAAATAGATTTGGTGATTCATACTGAATGCACCATGGACTGCCAAAATAACAGACAAATCTATCTTTAAGGAAATGCTATCAGAATGTTCCTTAGAGGCAAGGATGAGGAAACTTCATCTCATTTCCTTTGGGTGTATTTTCTGGAGGAACCAGGCCTTAGTGACAGACATCACACTAAGTAAAAGGTCAAGAAAAGAGAAGATCTTTAATGAGGTAGATTGATGCAGTGACAACCACAGTGAGTTTGAGCATAGCAATGATTGTAAATATGGTGCAGGGTAGAGCAAAGTTCAGATTTGTTGTTCAGAGTGTTGCTGTGAAACATAACCAGTGTCAGCAGCTTCTCCTGTTGTTATGTGCCACTTGGTTGACTGCACTTCACAGTGAACCAATAAACAGTGAATCGGAACTTTGCCCTATCCTGTGCCATCCTTACCATCTCCAATATAATTGATCCCACTGTTACAGTCACTGTGCTAATCCATTTTGGTAAGGGTCTCACTCTCTGACACTGATTATCCACATTTTCAAGCATGATTTTCTTCTCCAAAGACTGGCCCATCCTAATAATACACCCAAAGTTTGTGAGATGAAGGTTCATTATTCTTCACTCCAAGGTGCACTCTAATACCTTTTGTTAGGTAGTAATTTTTTTTTAAATTTTTATCAATCATCTACAGATTCACTACAGAACCCTGACAGTACATAAGTATTTGGTTGTTAAACAAAAGACAGATAGTTTGAACCCACCAGAAATTCTGTAGGAGAAAGATGTAGAAAAAGACTTGAAAATCCAATGAGGCAGTTCACCTTTGTCCTATAGTGTCAGTAGAAGGTATAATAAACTTGATAGCAACAGGTTTAAAGATACATAATCATTTGTGAATTTAGTCATGTGATTCTAAAACTATGCAAGAAGATTGACAGACTTAATGACTTGAACGTAATGCTATTCTTACTTCCACTTTCACTGGCATATCCTGTGATCTTTCCTAACAGAAATCCTTCTGAAGATAATAAGACATCTGATGATCATGCACAGAATAAATAAAGAGATGGCTTCATGGTGTTAAGATAAAAATGCACTTTTAATTTTTCAACAGATTTCTATTTTTTATATATAGATTCTAAATATGAAGCCAAGTACAAGAATATAGAATATCAACTTTCCTAAATATATTTTTTTCTTGTGGTTGTTGTTATTATGTGCTGTTAAGTTGCTTGTGACTGATAGCCACTCTATGAACAACAGTTCCAAACCCTTCTTTATCCTATGTTAGCCTTATTGTCTCTGACATAACTATTTCCATTACCCTCATCACTAAGTTAATCCATCTTGTCTTGGGCCTTCCTCTCTTGCACTGTCCGTCCTCCCTCCCCAAAAAGAGGTCCCTCTCCAAGGGCTGGTCCCTTCTTGCAACATGACCAAAGTATGTCAGATGTAGCTTTAGAATCCTTGCCTCCAAGAAGCACCCTAGTTTCACCCTCTCTAGATTAAACCTGTTTGTTCTCCTAGCAGTCCATGACATAGTCAATACTCTTCTCCTGCACCAGACCATCAATTCTTCTTCTATCATCCTTAGTCATTGTTCAGCTTTCTGATGCATACCAAATAATTGCAATGACCATGGCCTGTACTAGGTGCACCATAGTCTCTAGAGTGACATTGCTCTTCAGTACAATGGAGATATTCCTGATATCAGACTTTCTCACTGCAATTTGTCCTGTGATTTCCTCACTGCTGGTACCAAGAGTGTTTATTGTGGAGCCAAAGAATCTGAAGCTATTAACAATCTCAATCTCTTCATGGTTGATCAGGATGCTACAAATTGGCCCAGTGGTAAGAATCTTTGTTTTCTTGATATTGACCTTCAATCTATATTGAAGGTTGCAGCCCTCAACCTCCAGCAAATGCTTCAGGTCCTCCTAAGTTTTAGCAAGCAAGATTGTGTCATCTGCATAATGCAGGTTGGGGTGTTTTTTGAATTTTCTTTTTAATTTTTTATCGTGTGTGTGTGTGTGTGTGTGTTTGTGTACCATCAAATAGGATCTGACTGGTACAGGAGGAGATTGTCCCTCCTTCTCCAGCAGAGCATCTGGTCGATTCGAATCACACACTTCTGGAATTGCAGTGCAGTGTCTTGCCACTAGGCCACCAGAGCTCACCATAATGCAGCTTGTTGATGAGTATTTTTCCCATCGTGGTACCATACTCCTCCTCCTGGATGATCTGTTCTGCATTATAGATTGAAAATGCATGGAGATAGGGTACATCCCTGGCATATGACCTTCCAAATTTTGAGCCATGCAGCATTTCCTTGCTCTTTTTTGATGACTGCATAGTTATGAAACACAGATAGACTTTCCTCTGGTACTCTCTGCTTTCAGCCAAGATCCATATAACATTAACTATAATATCCTTAGTACCGGGGTCTCTTCTAAAAGCAGCCTGCATATCTGGCAGTTCTCTGTTGATATGCTGTTCCAGACATTTTTTTGGTAATTTTCAGTAGGATCTTGCTTGCATGTGATATTAATAATATTGTCTGATAATTTCTGCACTCTGTCAGGTCACCTTTCTGTGGAATGGGAACAAATATGGCTATTTTTCAGTCATTTGGCCAAGTGGTTGTCCTTCAGATTTCTTAGCACAGCTTACAGGGCAGCATCTGTTTGTTGAAATATGTCAGTTAGTAGGCTGTCAATTCCTGGGGCCGCTTTTTGTGCCAGTTCCTTCAGAGCAGTCTGAACTTCTTCCTTCATCACCACAGGCTCTTGCTCACATTTTGTTTCATGATTTTTTTTCTCTGTCAGCCAATTCTTTTTTGTACAAACAAAAGATAAATTGCACTGGGAAAATCTGCTGTCAGGGACCTCTCCAGAGTTTGAAAGAGGATTAATGACAGTCTGGAGACTAAGGTGCACTTGATCCAAGCCATGGTCTTCACAATTAGTTGTTATGGATAAGAGAGCTGGACAGTGACTAGGGATGATAGAAGGAGAATTTATGCTTTTGAGCTGTGGTGCTGGAGAAGAGTAATAAGCATACCATAGACCACTAGAAGAACAAGTACGTTTATCCTGTTGCTGTTGCTGATTGCCGTCGAGTTGAGCATGACTCATAGTTGCTCTATGAACAAAAGACCTGAAGCTTTTCAGTATCGTCATTTCTCCAAGTTCATAGAGTTTCCACAGGCATGTGGTTTTGAAAGTAGATGCCACTCCTGCTTCTAAACTTGTCTTAAACTGGAAGATCCACCAATCATTGCCCACCATGAGCAACCATTATGTCATTCGACATCCAAATGGCTAAGGTTCAGCATCACTGCATACCCAGATTACTTCAGTAATTGAAAGCAAATTGAAAGAAGAGTGCTATATGACTTAGAAGAATGTTCCTCCAAAATATAATAACATGAGGTCCTCATCTCCGTTTTAGAACTGGGTGATGCAAAAGAACTCTGTAAGATGGGTGTTCTTGTTCTGGCTTGTAGGTCATGTGGAATGTTGAGTTGGCTTGTTTTGTTTTTTAATTTAAGCCTTTTGTTGTTTAATGTCAACAAGATCTGTACATTCCTTATGTTTAAGGTAACCCCCCTCTCTCTCTCCAAGTTATCTCCTGGGAGGCAAAGATTCTGATTCTCCATCTGACATATTTTGGGCATGTTGCAATGAGGGACCAGTTCTTGGAGAGGGACATTATACTTAGGAGGATGGAGAGACAGCATAAAAGAGAATGACCCTAGATGAGATGGATTGATTCAGTGACCGAGATAATGGTTATAGGTGTGTCAGAGATGGTAAGGATAGAGCAAAGGATAGAGCAAGTTTTAGAGCTGTTGCACATGGATTTGCTATGAGTCACAAGTAACTTGATGGCACATAACAAGAACAACAACAGTGACTATATACTCCTTCCATCTTCTTTTATCATTCAATTCTATGCGGTATACTTAGCTTGCCATCATATAACCTTTGTGTGAATTTATTACTTCCAACTAGTCCACAGACTTAAAAGTTGTCAAATTCCATAGTTGAGAACCGCAGAAAATTGATTCATACTATTAATTAAAATAAGTACAGAGAGAAACATGAAATAATGTTGATTTATACTTTGAACTTTACTTGTGCAAATAAAGAAGCACTCACACTGTTTAAACAGGACATGAAAGAATACGTTACTGTTCGGTGGGTTAATTTTGAGTCTCACTACTAGCCATTCTGTATACCACAGAATGAAACACAGCCCTGTCCGATCCTTCAATTATTGCTGTTTGAACCCAGTTCATCTTATTGAGGGCCATTTATTTCTTCTTCTTCTTTTTCCCCCCTTTGAATATTACAAGATTGATGTCTTTCTCCAGTATTGCCTGTCTTCCTAATAACATCTCCAAAGAATGTGGGCCTAAGACATTCTAGCTGTATTTTTTGTATTTTGTTTGTTCTTATGTCTGTGGTTGATAGGTTCTATCCAAAACTCTACCCAACTCTCCCATCCTCATAGTCTCTGACGTTTTTAAACCATTGTTCCTGTTACTATGTCAATGTATCTTAACAAGAGTCTCTCTTACATTCTCTTACAAGATATCAGACTTTACATTTCCAAGTCTGATATCTTTCCCCAGGAACTGATTCCTTATGGAAACATGACCAAAGTAAGTGAGATGAAGAATGTTTCCAGGATGGATTTTGGCTCTACTTCTAGACAGATGTGTTTAACTTTATTTTTTAAATTATGTATCCTATATTCTTTGTCGATACCACAGTTCAAAGTCATCTTCCAACTCAAGTAAGCAGCTAAGTGAGTTAAAATACCAAATTTTTGGTTAGCACAACTCATTAATCAAAGAGAAAAAATGAGTTTTAAAATCCTATATATAATATACTCACTATGATAGAAGAAAGTGAGATGCAGTGTTATATAGATTAAAATGGAGTTCCCCAAAATGTGTCATTTCGAACCCATATATGTGTGGTTAAGGAGAGCTGGTGGAATTACACTGCTAAGCTAAATGTGAGCTTTTAGTGGCTCATCAGTTTGAGGCCACCAGCTGCTCCACAGGAGAAAGATGGAAAGTCTTTTCCCCTGCCATTAACTCCCTCTGTAAAACCACGGAGGGTCAGCTATGGGTTGATTCCAACTCTACAGTAAAAAACATCAGCTCGTATGAGAGAGGAAAATGTGGCTCTCTCCTTCTAGAAAGATTTAAAGCTGTAGAATCCCTATTGGACACTTCTATCTTGAAAGGTAAGAATAAATTAAATGGATGTGTTTCTTTTGTTTATTAGGTTTCTATATTGTGGTCATACTCCCATTTGGGAATAGCTTAACTTTTGTTAATGATATTTTGTTAGTGTAGGATATGTCTTAAGTCAATGTCTTTTGAGATATCAAGGAGGAGATTGAACAATGGACAAAGCAAACAAAAGGAGGTGGGAGAAGATACATAACAAGCCAGATGAAATATTGCAGGAAAACAGAATCAGAAAAGAGACAGAAATTTTACTAGGCCCAATAAACAGAAAGCTTCTTCTAGATTTCAGCTCTAAATTTGCTTTTTACGCCTCTTAAACTTTGAGTAGGAGGACCAGTGGAAAACACATTAATGACCTTCATTATCCAGATGACTCAGCCTTGCTTGCTAAAAGTGAAGAGGACTTGAAACACTTGTTACAGTAGATAAAAGAGTACAAACTTCAATGTGAATTACAACTGAATGTAAAAACCTCCAAAATTCTTCACTAGTGGGTTAATAGGTAACATCAGGATAGACAGATAAAAGGTTGAAGTTGAAACTGTCAGAATTTTTTTGTTTGTTTGTTTGAATTCACAATTAACACCCTTAGTACTCACAGTCAAGAAGTCAAAAGACATATTATACTGGAAAAGTCTGTTGTCAGGGACTTCTCCCAAGTATTGAAGAACAATGTTGTCATCTTAAAGACTAAAATGCATCTGATTCAAACCGTGGGCTTTTCAATCACCTGCTAAACATCTAAGAACTTAGTAAGAATGACAGAATGAGAATTGATCCTTCTGTGCTGTGGTGTTGGTTATCTCTTGAACCGCCACAAGTATAAACAGATATGTCTTGGAGAATGTGCAGCCAGAAGATTCCTTAGAAGCAAGGATGACAAAGCTTCATCTCTCATATCCTGAGCATGTATTTAAGA
>NW_006399834.1:4872547-4874502 GCF_000299155.1 Elephantulus edwardii | reverse complement strand
TCTGTTATTCAGAGGGTTGCCAGGAGTCTCAGTCCTCTTGACAGCACCTCACAACAACAAACTGAGAAAAGAAAAGTTATTTCTTAAAGCAACCCACCTCTGTATTTCTGTTATAGCAGCAGTAGATAACAGAGATACAGAAACATTAGAGACAATGTGTAAAAAGTGAGCTTTTCAATTGTTCATTAGATTTTGAAACACCGAAGAGTTTTTATAACTGATGATTAACATAATTGGCAAGTTCTATTTTCTCTGTTTGCAAACAAGCAGCTTGCATTTTGAATTAGAGTTACTGATAGTGAAATAACAGTTTTGACTGTGAAAAACTACTGTTGAAAGCTGCTGCTTCATGTTCTATGCATAGAAATTGTGTAACTTACTTTGACTTGATAATTTTATGCCACAGATCTTCATAAAGATACTAAAGAATATGATTCAAATTCAATCATTCTACTTCAATAGATAATATTGAATTGAGAAAATGGCAACAAATATAATATACCCCACAAACATTAAATGTGTTTTAATGTTTAAATTTATGATACAAACCCCAGGCAATTGAAGATTACTTACACTGAAAGTACAGAATTAATAGCAAACATTTCAGCAATCTTCTATAAAAAAGTAATCCTGAAACAGAATAAATATATAGAAAAATATGATAGATGAAAACATAGAACAATTCATGATACAAAAGTTTTGTTGACAAGAATAATTGTGTTTATATACTATATCAAAGGGAGTATTAGAATGTTATCTACAAAACTAACTTTTATAACATCAATGTTAATGTATGGTGAATCGATCTACTTATACAGGTGTGTGTGTGTGTGTGTGTGTGTACACAAACTAGGTTTTGAAGAGACTGTGGAACTAAGGATATCATCGCCAATGCTAGATGGATATTGGCTGAAATCAGAGAGTACCAGAGGAATGTCTATCTGTGTTTTATTGACTAAACAAGGGCATTTGACTGTGTGGATCATAACAAACTGTGGCTAACTCTGAGGAGAATGTGGGACCCCAGAACATTTAAATCAGAAAAGGTGTGCATCAGGGATGCATCCTATCTCCATACCTTTTCAATCTATATACAGAAGAGATCATTCAGGAGACTGGACTTTATGAAGAATGTGATGTCAAGATTGAAGGAATACTTATCAACAACCTGCATTATGTAGATGACACAACCTTGCTTGCTGAAACTAAAGAAGATATGAGGTGTTTGCTACAGAAGTTGAGGACTGTAATCTCCAATAAACATTAAAGGGAAACATCAAGAAAACAAAGATTCTTCCCTGTCCCTGCAAGAAAAAAAAAAGAGAAATTAAAAAGAAAAATATTCTCACCACTGGGCCAATTAGAAGCTTCATGATGGATGGAGAAGAGATTGAGGCACTGTTGGAACCTGCAGTCAGAAAATCAAAAGAAAAATTACATTGGGGAAATTTGCTGTCAGAAACCTCTCTAGAATACTTAAGCAAAACAATGTTAATCTGCAAACTAAGGTGTGTCTGATCTTCACAATTAGTTTCTGTGCATTTGGGAGCTAAACAATAACTAAGGATGATAGACGAAGAATCAATGCATTTGAGTTGTGGTACTAGAGAATAGCGTTGAACATGCCTTAAACTGCCAGGAGAACAAACAGGTCTGTCCTGGAGTGGATGAAACCAGGGTGTTCTCTAGAGGCAAGGATTTTGAGGCTCACTCTCACATACTTTGGACATGTGACCAGGAGGGACCAGTCCTTAGAGAGGAACATCATGCTTGGAAATGTGGACAGTACAGGATGAGGAACTGTGATGAGATGGACTGACTCACTCAGTGACTGGAGAAATGGGACAATGTCTGTCAGAGACAGTAAGATTGGTTTAGGATAGGCCAGGTTTCAGAGCTGATATACACAGGGTCATTCTGAATTGCAGGCGACTTGATGGCACATAACAACAGCA
>NW_006399834.1:4847928-4872447 GCF_000299155.1 Elephantulus edwardii | reverse complement strand
AATTCCAAATGCACACAGTTTGAATCTAATCAGTTGTTTCATGGGAGAAGGCTCCCTCTGAAAACACCCTGAAAGGTCAGCTATGTGTAGGTTCTGATTTTCAGGTAAACAACAACATTGTGGTCAAGTGATAAGGACTTGTGCTGCCAACCCAAGGCATATAGTTCAAATCCACCAACTTATCTGAGCGAGAAACATGGACAATCTCCTATGCTATTTACTGCCTCTGAGAATGCCCTGAAGGCTCAGCAATGAGTCAGCTCTGATTCAAGGCTACATGACAGCAATGTTACTGTATAAAATACTGCAATTCAATCTTTAATACCACTTTTGGCACTATGTCTGTATTTTTCAACTAATTCTTCCTTGTTTCCAACTTTTGTGTTCCAGTCACCAATAATAATTATTAATGTATCTTGGTTGTATGTTCAATCAATTTCAGATTGCTAAAGTTAGTAGAAGTCCTCAGTTTCTTCATCTTTGATGATAGGGATTGGTGCATCTGTTTGAATAATAGTTTATTAATGTGTATGAATAATATCCTATCATTCACAGCATTGTATTTCAAGATTAATCTTGAAATGCTCTTTTTAACTATGAATGCACCACCATTCTTCATTTGTCATTTCCTATACCAATCTGATTCAAATGAGATGATCAAATTTAAATTGGCCAATGCTAGACAAACACCCTGACACCTTAACACACACACACACACACACACACACACACACACACACACACGATGAAAACAAATACTGCATAGAAGAGAAAAATCAGAGTCCAAATGTAGAAGAAATGATACATAATAAAAGGAAAAAGAAATATATGATGTAAATGAAACTTTTATCAATCTTTGTGTTAAAATGTTGATAAAGTGAACAAAATCTTAGCAGGTCTGGTTTTTTAAATAAAGAAAGAAAAGATAATTCTGATACAACCCAACACCCCCCAGAAAAGAAATAGTAGGAAGGAAAAAGAAAATCACAAAATATTTTACAAATATTAAAAAAGTATTTTTACACAAGTATCTCTCTGTGCTGTTCACTGCAACATCTCACTACAATTTTCGTAGGTATTCTATCTTCCTAACATTTTACTATAAAAACAGAAAAAGTATTCTAGTATGCTTATGATAATATACTTTGACTTGAGAGAAGGGAGTTATTGGCAAACAAACTTGAAGAGCTCAAATTAATTGAGTGAAATCCTAATTATTAGAGAGTTGCCATTTCTCAAAATCAATTGGAAATCATGTAACAATACCAACAATTAAGATATTTGGGGGAGTCTGAGGGCCTAGTGGTAAGGAGTTGCACTGGCAAACCAAAAGCATGTGGTTTGAATCTATCAGCTTCTCTTTGAAATAAAAATAGGCATTCTTCTCTTATGTTATTATTTCTTCTGAAACTACACTGGTGGGTCACATATTAGTTGGTTCGGACCAGGCAGCTCATAACAACAGTGAATATACTTATTAAAAAGGAAAATGTTTTGAAAATCCATATTAGAGTGAAATCCTGAGTGTTATTTATTAGTAGAAATAGATTTTAATTAATTAAAAATATTCTCATAAATATTGTATTTGAATCCTAGACAGATTCACCAATAAATTCTAGTATATATGTGCAAACTAGAAAAAGTAATATGTAAATTTGTATATAGTATTCACATTTGTCCATAGCCTAGAAAAAAATACTCTCTAGCCATAACATTGTCACACAAAATTTATGAGGCTCTCACAAAAAAAATCAGTTTATTCAGTTGTTATAGACATATTGGAAGATTATAAACAAAAAAATATAGCAGAATTATTCCAGTTGTCAAAGTGTCAATTAATCTAATTTAACACATGAGTGAAATGCAAGGGAACAGCTTAATTATTATTTACCCTATAGGAAAGACCCATGCCGAAATATAACAACTGATGATATTGTCAAAGAAATCAAAATACACTCCTTTATTGATATTAAACTAAAAACTCACACTCGTTGTTCAATCTCAATCAACTTATAGTTGACACCCCGAAATTTTCAGAAGCTGTAAATTGCAAGGGAAAGCATAACCCATCTTTCTTCAGCAGAGCTAATAGTAAATATTAATGGGTAAAATAAAATGAAAATATTATTTTATTCCTAAATGATTCATTTTCTTCACTTCTCTTTAAAATATAAATAAAACCCCCATGTTTATGTAATTCACCGTAAAAGTAGAAGCCAAAATCTGCACATTGTCATGCCTTAAAAATTATTTATTAGGACATATAGGCCAAAAAAATGTTTCCCAAAGCCATTTTGTTTCCATGACAAGAACAATGTAATTAATTTTACCAATATTATCAAACTATAGTCTACAATATTTAAACTTCAGAATTAATATTTTACAGTATATATGTAGAAACTAAAAACAGGGTCAGCGACAATTAAAATATTCATTATTTGCATAGTAGCTTTTTAAAATAATAAACCAGTGTTGGTGAATTAAAAGAAATATTTTTCTCAACTTTGATAGTATGTTTGTATTCTGAAAAATCTAGCAACTTAACTTTCATTCAAATGCACTTCAGCACAACAAACCATAATACAAATTGAGACATCAAATATAAAATGTAGTCCTCTACTTAATTAAATTATATCAAAACAGGCATTATGATTATAGTTATAGTCATATTTATTCCAGATACCAATCCATTTTCTGTCTGTTTTACTGCATAGTATAGCAGAAATTAAATGTAATGTATATGGCACCATGCAGTTAGATTATATTCTTAATAAAGGCAACTGTTTTCTGCTTCATTGGTGCAGTGAATTAATTGAAACTGAGTGTGTCTCAATATAAATTTTGAAGAGTTTTTGCTATGATTCTTCTACTAAAATTTCCTGAATTAACAATTCATTAGCTATCAGATTGTTGTTGTCGTTTTTGTTGTTGTTATGTGCCGCCACGTCGCCTGCAACTCATACCAACCCTATGTATAACAACCCTAAACCCTGCTTTTCCTGTACCAGCCTCACTATCTTGAACACACCGACCCCTATTACCCAGTCACTGAATCAGTCCATTTCATAGAGGATGTTCCTTTCCTACACTGTTCCTCCAACTTCCAAAGCATGATGTCCTTCTCCAAGGACTGGTTCCTCCTTATAACATGTCCAAAGTATGTCAGATGAAGCTTCAGAATCCTTGCCTTCAAGGAGTAGTCTGGTTTAACCCTCTCCAGGATGAACTTGCTCATTTTCTTAGCAGTCTATGATATATTCAAGCACCACAGCTTAAAGGCATCAGTTCTCCTTCTATCCTCTGTAGTCATTGTTCAACATAGCAAGTGATTGCAAAGACCATGGCCTGTATCAGGTGCACTTTAGTCTCCAGAGTGACAGCATTGCTCTTCAGTACTTTGGAGTGGTCCCTAACAGCAGACTTTCCCATTGCAATGCCTCTTTTAATTTCCTGGCTGCTGGTCCCAAGAGTGTTGAATATGGAGCAAATAAACTAAAACTGTTAACAGTCTCAGTCTCTTTGCCATCCATCCTGATGCTATCAGACTAGTTACTATAAATGTCCTTAAACCTCTCACTTATTTTATACAGTTTATGTCCACTGACCTTGATTTATACAAGTTACTGATATGTGAGAATGAATGATTCATAATATCCTGTAAAAGGTCATGTCTTTTCTCAGTCTATTTTTCCCCTATGATTCCAACATTTCTTTCTACAGCATAAGAACTATCTAGTTTGGGTTTTGATGTATAAATCTTACTAAACTAAGATGTTGTTTAAGCGTTTTATAGTACTGGTCAAAGTGAAAGGCAAGAAAATAACAAATGAAAGTATACTACCAATTACCATATTTAAAAAAAACACAGATGCAGACCTGGATGGGCGTGCTTACCAGATTAGACCATGAATTCTGGAGGACAACTCCCTGGCTGATTGACTGGAAGAAATCCATGTGTATTTGAATTTCATAAAAAGGTGATCCAACAGAATTTGGAAATTACCAAACAATAGTATTAATATCACATGCAAACAATATCTTACTGAAAATTTTCCCAAATCAGTCAGAACAATACATCAACAAGGAACTGCCAGAAACACAAACTATCCTTAGAAGAGTCCATAGAGCTAGGGATTTTATTGCCAGTGTCAGATGGGTCTTGGCTAAAAACAAAATATCAGAAGAATACCTACTTGTGTTTTATTGACTTTGCAAGTGCATTTGTCTTTGTGGGTCCCAACACATTTTAGCTAACATTAAGAAGAATGGGAATGCCAGAACACTTAATTACGCTCATGCAAAAATATATCTAGACCAAAAAGCAGTTGTCCAAAAACAGCAAGGATTCAAAATCAAGAAAGATGTACATCAGGAATGTCTCCTTTTTCCATATCTAGTCAATCTGTATACTGACCAAATCATCTGAGAAGCTGGACTCTATTAAGAAAAACGTGACATTAGAAGCAAAGGAAAACTCATCAACAACTTGTCCTATGCAGATGGAATAGTCTTGCTTGCAAAGGTTGAGGAGGACTTGAAGTGCTTGCTGTAGAGGATCAAGGACTACAGCCTTCAATATATATTGTATTTCAATATAAAGAAAACTAAAATCCTCACCATGGAGGCAACAGGCAACATCATGTTAGAGAGATAACAAAAAAAGTAAATTATTTCATCTTACTAGGATCCATAAACAACAATGTTGCTATCTGCAGTCTGGGAATCAAAGGATGTGTTGCATTGGGAAGGTCTGCAGTCAGGGACCTCTCCAAAGAGCAAGGGTGTCTGTCTAAAGACTAAGGTACGCCTGACCTTAAGCTTAAGTCTTTTCAATTGCTTGCTATGTATCTAATAGGTAGACAATGAGTAAAGATGACATAAAAATGCCTTTGAGTTATAGAGCTGAAGAAGACTATTGAGTATCTCATGTGCTGCCAAGAAGATAAACAGATCTGTTCTGGAGAAAGTGAAGCCAGGGTGGGTGCTTCCTTGGAGGCAAGTATGGTGAAACTCAGTGTTATATACTTTGGGCATATTGTAAGAAGGTGCCAGTTCTCAGGGAGGGATATTGTGCTTGTGAAGTGGAAGGTCAGCACGAGAGAGGAGGACCTTACATGAGATGGATTAACACAGCCTCTCTACCAAGAGATTGAGTATGCTGGGTATGGTGAGAAAGGCTCCGGATAGGGCAAGGTTCACAGCTGTTGTTTATAGGATTACTTTGAGTCCTTATCAACTCAACAGCACAATAGGACAACAACAATGAAATTATCTTTGGATATTTTTAGAAGTTAATTGATAATTGATCTTTACACCTATTAGAAGTTGTTCTTTTAATTCTGATGTCACAGTAGTCATGGTCCACGTATTTTTTTAATTAAGATGCCATTTTAAAT
Organism: Elephantulus edwardii; assembly: GCF_000299155.1. Taxonomy (NCBI): domain Eukaryota; kingdom Metazoa; phylum Chordata; class Mammalia; order Macroscelidea; family Macroscelididae; genus Elephantulus; species Elephantulus edwardii. Next base: position 4,867,051 of record NW_006399834.1, on the reverse strand, counting down.
CTCTTTAAGTTCCCTAATGGCACAGTGATTCATGCACTAGACTAGACAGCATTTTAATAAGGTCTCACTCTTGCCTCTAATGAGCACTCCTCCAACAGATTTGTTTGTTCTGGCAGTTCATGCTATAATACATATTCTCTACCAGTACCACAATTCAGAGATTACTACAATTCAGACATTAGTTCTTTATACAGTCCAGCTCCACCACTTATTTGCTCAGCATACAGATAGAATAGGTTTGGACAAAGTATAAAAACTTCATATCTACCCTTGCTGATTTTAAACCGTGCAATGTTCCCTTTCTCAGTTTGGACTACAGCTTATTGGTCTAGGTATAGATTTCACATTAGCACAATTAAGTGTTCTGGGATTCTCATTCTTCTTAATATTAGCCGTAATTTGTTATTATCCATACAGTCAAATATTTTTGCATAGTCAATAGAACACAGACATCCTTCTGGTATTCTTTGCTTTCAGTAAAGTTCCATTTGACATCAGCAATGATATGCCTGATGATGAAGCCTTTTATAAAGCCAACTTGATCTTCTGATAATTTCCTGTCAATGTATTGTTACGGCCAATTTTTAATGATATTAAAGAATATTCTGTTTGCAAGGGGCATTAATGGTATTATTAACTAATTTCTGCATTCTATTGGATCACCATTTTTGAACATGGGGACCTCTCTAAAATACTGAAGAGTAATGTCAGTATGAAGACTAAGGTGCACCGGATTCAAGCCATGGTCTTCTTAATCATCTGCTACACATCACAGAGATAAACAATGAATAAAGATGACAGAAAAATTGATACCTTTCATTTGTGGTGTGGGAGAAGAATACTGTGCACTGCCAAAAGAAAAAATAAATATTTCTTGGAGAAGGCGTAGCTAGAGTATTCCTTGGAGGCAAGGATGGTGAAGCTTTCTCTCTCATATTTTGGATATATAGCTAGGCAAAGCTATTCCTTAGAAAGGAACATCATCTCTGGAAGGACGGAGGGTCAGCAAAGGAGAGGAAGACCTCCCAGTGAGGTGAACTGGCATGGTGACTTCCATGGGTTCAAGTGTGTTAGAGATGATAAGGACAGCACAGAATAAAACAAGGTTCAAATCAGCTGTTTATAGAGTCACTAGGAGTCATACTCACATCAGCACCTAACAGCAACAACAGAGTACTACTGGTGGTTTGGTTGTAAAAAGGTGTGCTGCAATCCCAAAGGAATTCACCAGCTGTTTGGCTGGAGAAGGAAAATTAATCTCCTCCCATGAAATTGATTACCTATGAAAATCCGCTGGAGGGTCAGCTATGGTTGGTTCTGACTTGATGGCACATAACAAGCTACAAAATGAATGCTGCTTTATGACAGAAACATGTTCTTTTCCTTCAATTCCTATGGACATTCAGTTAACTGTCTTAAAACTTTAAAAGAAATATTTTTATTCACAGTGTTTCTTTAGTATTTATTGTCACTGTTGTTGCATACTGTTCAGCTGGAATTGACTTATACCCGACCCTCCACTGAGTTTTCAGAGGTACTTAACTTCAAGAGAAGAAATTGCCCATCTTTCTCATATAGAACAGTTGGTGGATCTAAACCATGTGACTTTGGGGTGGCAGTGTTAAGTGGCATTATCTCTATATCATTATTTTACAAAAGAGTTATTTATGTTCTCTGTTCTGCACCTCTAAAAATCCTTCTACTTCCATTTTCTTCTTAGTTTGAATGATTATTTAAAATATGGATACAAATATTCAATTATACCACGTTTCTTGTTCTGTATGATTGAGTTTGAATTGATTTGTAGCTGACTCTCCAGCTGGTTTTCAGAGGCTATAAATCTTACGGGAGGAGATTGCCTATTGAGTGCCTGTGGAGCAGCTGGCGGACTCAAGCCATGTATCTTCAGTTTGGTTTACCACTAGGTCACCAAACTCACATTCCAAGTTTATCAACTTTTGTTCCTGACATTGCATGTGATGCAAGGATCAAAATACAGAACTCTGGATAGTCACATCCAAAGCTTCCTCATCAGGCTTTTAGTGTGACATTTTCTGTTTATCTTATTGTACTCCAACTACATTGACATTCTTTCTTGTGTTAACAAAAATGTACTCCTATCTGTTCCTGCACTTTTGAACTTTTATTTCTATTGCCTAATCTATTTCTGTCATATTTAGTCTTTATTGCTTTTTAATTAGCCCTTTCAATATTCAATGCTAGTTATTAGGAACCCTCCAGTTAGCCATATCAGAATTGATATTTTTCTCTCACTCACTATATAAGTTGTCTTTTTACTTTCTTGATAACAAGCTCTTAAAAGGTTTTCAACTACATAAAATCTAGTTAGTCTATGTTTTTGATTTGTTATATGGTCTTTTGGTACTGTATCTAAACATTGATTAAATAGCAGAAGAAAACTTATTCTCATTTTTTCCTTTTATTTATAGTTCTTACATTTATATTCTGTTAAGGATTAATTTTGGCATATGCTATGAGGTCTCATCTAACTTCATTCTACTGTGTGTGGAAATTTGTATCTCGACTGCATTTTATAAAGAATTATTCTTTCTCCCATGAATAGATTAGACAATGTTGTTAAAAATCAATAGACCCTAGATGTATGGCTTAATGTCTGGATTCTTAGTTTTATTACTATGCTCTCTAGTTCCATAGGTATACAAGTATCACAGTGTTTTTATTAATGTAAGTTACTTTTGTAAGCTTACAAAAATTGTAATGTATACTTAAAATGCTATAACTCAATTCTTCAATATCAACCAAGTCAAAATAATTCAAAATATTGGGGAAAAATTATATCCCAATAATGAAATAAAAGGTATCTGCAAGAATAAACCTAGTATAATTTTTATTCTTTAATTCTCTAAGTAAAGGAGAATGACTTAACTTACAGTTCTAATCAAAAGTGAAACCCTGCTCAACAAGCAGACAAATAATGTTGAATATTTGATTGTGACTCATAAGTGCTTTATGTATAATAGAACAAAAAACCATCCTCAAAATATTTTCTGTTTGATCTCTTTTGTTGCCATCACTATATCAATGCAAAACTAACCATTATCTCTGCTATCATTTTCTGCTCAGGGCTCTTTGAAATCAATGTTCCTCAAGGTTATTATCCATACTTGCTTTGCGGTGGAATGACTAATTCTATATAAAGTATTTTCTATTAGATATGGCATGGAATACTTAAAATTGTATAAGTACAAGAATAAAAAGGACATGTGGTTACAAAAAGTTTTTGGTAAACTGGTAGTATAAGAGATTAACTTCTTATTCCTCAGTTTCTGACTTAAAGTAAATTAAAGATTTACCAGTATCCTAGAGTGAAAGCACATGGTCCTTTAAAGTAAAATCAAGGAGATTTATTAAAAATTTACAGCGGCCCTGGAAATAACCAAAATCACAAAATTAAAATAAGAAACAATCATTCTCACTGGCTTAAAACAGGAACAGAAAATACAGTGCCGTGTTTGTCTGAAAGACAATTAACAAAGTTAAATTCAGCACATACTAAAGTGGATTGTTTTTCCCCCTGGGATTGGTTAGCATATATATAGTATTATATGATTTGCTAAAGATAAAGAATTGTTTGTTGTTGTTGTTTTCAGGTGCCTGCGAGTCGAGCATGACTCATAGTGACCCTATGTTCAACAGCCCTAAACCCTGCTCTATCCCCTGCCAATCTCATTGCCTCTGACACACCCATCCCAATTACCCCAGTCACTGAATCAATCTACCTCATAGAGGGTCTTCCCCTCCTGCGCTGTCCCTCTACTCTACCCAGCATGATGTCCCTCTCACAATGAAAGATTTTTTTTCTTTTACTTTTCAAAGAGAAGGGCAAATTGTTGGGGGTGGGGAGATGGGCAGGGAGAAAGAGCAGCAATGAATGAATGGAAACCCTAAGTCTCTGTAAACTTCCATTAAAATTTATTTTTAAATAAATCAGAGAATATGCTTTCTGTAAACATTTTGTTGTAATTGTTCTCTCAAGCATGCCTTGTCCTGGGGTCTATTGTAAAGGAAATTTTAATATACTAGGTGTCAAGACCCTCTAGACACAGACTGTTAACATCTTGTATCTGCCTGACCACAGAGGAAAATAGTTAATTTAGGGTATATAGTTCTATCAGCACAATAGTTAGCATCTTCAGGGACTAAAACAGCAAGGAAAATTAATTTGGTCTTTAGCATTAGATTAGCCATTTTCTTTTTGCTTGAAAGCTCCCATTAGGGAGCTATGCTGCTAACCCAAAGACTAAGTAAAATCTGACAGTTCTAGTCCACCCAGATATGGAGAAAACTGTCAAATTTTCTCTATGTGACTTTCAGTCTCAGAGAGCCGCTGGAGGGACAGACATGAAGTAGTTAAGTATGAAAGGCAATGAGTGAACAAGTGAACTGGACAAGTGAAGACAGTGAAGATGGAGTAAGATAAACAGAGTTTCAATCTGTTGTTCAGAAGATTGCTATAATTCATAATTGACACTGTGACACAACAAAAACACAAACAACTCATGCATGAAAAGTTTATTTTGAATTAGTATTATATTTTAAAACAAATAGCTTAATTATAAACCTATAACAACTATAAAAAATATACATTTTATACAATATATTATTTTAATAATAATTTTGAAATAAATTGATTAATTACATTCAGTAGAGTACATTTTAAATTTTGTTGCTGTTGTGTACTGTAGAGTCAGAACGGACTCATAGCTGACGCTCCAACACATTTTCGGAAGCAATTAGTTACACAGAAAGGAGATTGCCTGTCCTTCACCCACGGAGCAGCTGGTGGCCTCAAACCACATGCTTTTGGGGTTGCAGCACAGCTTCTCACCGCCAGGCCACCAGAGCTACTTTATATTGAATAACTAGTACAATTATCTTAAACTTATTAATTTAGGAGTTAGCTTAAGATAGAAGCAAAAAGTTTTATGGGACAATTACACTAGGAGCTATGACACTCTAGCAGAAACAAACACGATTAGCATCCATAACCTGGTTTGTAAATGCTATTAACTAACAAATGAAAGTGTGATTTCTTAGATAAATGGTTGATTTTAAAGCTAGAGTAGAGAAGTGTAACATGATCCTCAATTTTCTTTAAGTTCCAGAAAGATTATACACACACACATACACATATACACACACAGCCATACATAGAAATAGAGAAAAATAAGAAAAGATGAGCAACATAGTGGGAAGAAGTTGGTATATCGAAGAGATTGTACCAAATTAATGAAAGAAAATGTGTACAAATTATTGAATGAAAAATTCATTTGCCCTGTAACTAAGCAAAGCTCGAAAAAAGTTTTAAACCAAAGAATGATGAAGGGCAGTTGGAAAATGTTTGCATTAAAAACAATAATATTGCATTGTAACTAAAAAATAAAATATTCACTAATCCATTTGATATAAGTATTTATGACATAGAAAAAATAACATGTCCATAAATGGGGAAAAGGAAGAAATATCCTTTATAAACTAGATGAAAATATAAAAGTAGAACACCATGCCAAGATCACCTGAAGAAAGCGACAATTATTTAGAAAAATATTCAATAAATAAAAAATAAATTATAGGCCTATACTAAAACATAAAACTCAAAATAGATATTATTTTAAAAGCTATTTTAAATAGCTATGTTAAAACAAGTTTCTGATTCTGATGTATACCATCAGGTGAAATTCATGTGCATAGCCTGATGGAAAAGCTCAATATAGATCAGATCTTTATCTATAGTTTTAGTTGTTCCATATTTTTAATTTTCTTCTGTAATTTAAGTTCCTCCTCACAGTTATAATTCTTCTGATTCCGTATCTCTGGAGTATTTGTTTTCTTAATGGTTTCCATTGTTTTTTCCATCATGTGCACCTTCTTCTGTAACATCAATATATTTCTTCTGGCTCTCTGTCTCTATGGTATTTTATTTATGTCTGTCTAGCATTATTTCTCAGGGTGTCTAGCAGCTGGATTCTACAGAAGTTGTTTGCTGGTTCTGGTGAGGATTAGGATGGAATGTTTACTCGTCAATGGGTGAGTTGATTTGATTAGGCCTCCTATTTAAAAATATATTTGGGTCGAGGTCTTTTGTTCATAGGGTTGCTATGAGTCATTTACAACTCAATGACACTTAACAACAACTTAGAGAGGGCTCTGTTGGCCAAATGGATAGAAAATTATTATATCAAGCCAAAAGAGGGTGATTTTAATCTGGAACCCTCGGGCCTTGTTTTAATTGGTTTTGGTCAAACATTCTTCCAAGTGGTATAGCACTTGTCTGTCCATTTGCTGTACAGAGGTAACTTGTGGTTGTTGTAATGCTAAACACTGTGACACTGATGTGTCAAATGTGATAATGGTTATCCATGGTGGACAGTGATTGGTGGAGCTTCCTGATTAAAACAAGCTAGGAAGCAGGAGTGGTATCCACTTCCAAAATAGCTTGCCTCTGGAAACCCTATGAACTTAGAGAAACAAAGAAAATTATACAAGTGTTCAGGTATTTTGTTCATAGTGTCGTTACGCGTCATCTTAGACTCGACAACACTTAACAACAACAAACAAAACTACCTTATTTTAACATACCCCTAAATTTTTTTGATACTGTTTTCTTTCATAGAAACTCTGATATAGTCAGTCCATTAATAGTTGTACTACAAACCCAAAGGCTATGCCTGTATTGCAGTTCCACTCCTCTAGGACTTAATGGAAACAAAAAAGCCAACCCAATTTCCTTCCATGTGATCTAAAGTCTCAGACATCTAATCAAGTGTAAGCTGAGTCAGTTTCAACTGAAATGAGTTATCAGCTCTCTTTCAGAGATGAACGTTAATTCTTCTCATCTAAATGATGACAGAGTTTAATGTCTTGTTTCTACTGAATATAATACGTTTGTTGTTGTTGTTTTTGAGTACTGTTGAATTGGAATTGAGGCAGAGAAGATTCCTCATTTTACTCCCATGGAGCACCTGAAGAGTTAAACAATCCCTTTGGGTTGGCAGTACAATATCTTACCTCTAAGCCACCAGTAATAGAAAGGGAAAAATTTAACTTTATATTTGTGAATATTGTCTGAATAAAATAGTCAAGCGTTCAAGATTGTTATCAATATTTAGACACAGATAGAGCAAATATAGATAAACAGAGTAAGATTTGTGTTTTAAAAACACAGAAAGCTACTTTACACATGCACCTCATCTTATGTGCTGTACAAGAATCAGATTGACTAGATCTGTAGAAAGAATCATTGGAGAAACTCAATAAAAGTGGTTAAATTCAGGCCAGGTATTGACGATTATATAGACGATCAATTACTCGTGCAAGTTCAAATTGAAGCTGAATGAAATTTTTAACAATCCACGAGAAATAAGATACAACTTTAAGTCTATCCTATCTGAATTAAAAATCATCTTAAGGGTTTTGAGGCTTTGAACACTAATAATCAAAGATCAAATTTTTGGGATGATGTCACGAGTATTATCCATGAAGAGAATACAATGTTATCACAAAGACGAAGGAGAAAGGAAAACACAACAGACATGTCAGAAGAGGCTCTGAAAATTGAACTAAAGTGTAGAAAAGCTGTAACAAATGGGAGAAATGTTGAAGTAAAAGAGGTGAACAGAAAATGCCAAAGGGCATCTCAAGAAGGCAGAGAAAACTATTATCATGGAATGTGCAAATTATGGAAATTAGAGGACAAAATGGAAGCATTTCCCAAACTAAGTGAACTAAAAACCAAATTAAATCCTCAAATTGTAATACTAACAGAAGAATCTATGGGCAAAATCTTAAATGATTGAAGCATCAGAAAAAAATGGAAAGAATACACAGTCACTCTACAAAAAAATATTAGTTGACCCTAAAAATTTCCAGAATTCGCATATGGTCCAGAGACTTACAATTAAAGAAGTTTAAGCTGCACTGAAGACACTAAAAAGAAGGTTCTGAGGTTCTAATACCAAGTGGCATTTTTCAACAGACAGATGCAGCCTTGGACATGTTCACCAGACTATGTCAGGAAAACTGGAAAACAGCTGCTAGGTTGATTATTTTGAAAAGATTTATATTTTTTCCCAATCCCAAGAAAGGCAATCCAATAGAAATATCACATAAAAGTCAAATGTTGATGAAATTCATCAAAAATATGACTAGAACACTATACTAATAGTAAACAGCCAGAAGTTTATTTTGAATTTAACAGAAGCTGTAACACCAGGGATATCATTGCTAATGTCAGATGGGTCCTGGTTGAAAGCAGAGAATAGCATAAGAATTTAAATTTATGGTTTGACACTAAAGTAAAGTTATTTCACTGTATGGATCATAATAAACCATGGTTAATATTGAGAAGAATAGTAACACTAAAACACTTATGCTCATACAAAACCTATACCTAGACCAAGACCCATTGTCCACAGCAAGAGAACACTGCATGATTTAAAATCAGAAAAGGTGTGTGTCAAAGTTGTATCTTGTTTCTATACAAATTCAATCTGTATGTTGAGAAAATAATTATAGAAGCTGAATTATATGAAGAAGCAAATTGCATCAGGATTGGAAGAAGAGTCATCAACAACTTACATTATGTAAATGACACAACTTTGCTTGCTGAAACATAAGAGAACATAAGAAACTTGCAGCAGCCAAAAAAGCACAGCCTTCAATATAGATTTCATATTAACATTGTTGTTGTGTCATCAAGTCATGTAACTCACAGTGACTCTGTGTCTGAACTCTGAACTCTGTTCTGTCATGTTCCAATCTCATTATCTCTGCCACACCTACCCCCATTATCCCAATTACTAAGTCAATCCATGTCATCTGGGAGATTCATCTCCTCTGCTGTGCCTCCATCCTTCTAAGCATGATGTTCTTCTCCAGGAACTTGTCTCTGTAAGCCACATGCCCAAAGTATGTGAAATAGAGTTTCAAAATCCTTGATTTCAAGGAGCGGCCTGGTTTCAGCCTCTCTAGGATGAACTTGTTTGTTCTTTTGGCAGTTCAATAGTCTTTTCCAGAACCACACCTCAAAGGCATCAATTATTTGTCTGTCCTCCTTAGTCATTGTCCAGCTCTCTGATGGAGAGCAAGTAATTGCAAGGACTATGGCCTGAATAAAGCATACCCTAGTCTCTAGATTGAAATCATTGCTCTTAACAGTTTTCAGAGGTCTCTGACAGCATCCTTCCCCGGAGCAATTTATCTTTTGATTTGTTTACTGTTGGAGCAAATAATGTTGATTGTGGAGCTGATAAAGCTGAACTTATTGATAACTTCAATCTCTTTTCCATTTATCATGATAATCTTTGTCTTCTTGATGTTGAGCTTCAATCCATACTGAAGACTGCAGTCCTTGACTTGCAACAAACACTTCAGGTCCTTCTCAGTTTCCATGAGCAAGGTTGTGTCATCTGGATAGTGTAGGTTTTTGATGAGTCATCTCAACATTAAGAAGACAAAAATCCTCATCACTGTACTGAAAGTTGGAGAAAAGATTGAAATACTTAAAGATTTCATCTTACTTGCATCTACAATCAAACCTTTGATACCAACAGTAAGGAGATCCGGAGATGTATTACATTGGGTAAATCTGTTGTCAGAGACCTCTCAAAATTACTGAGGATTCATGATGTTAGTTTGAAGACTAAGAAGTGCCTGATTCAGGTCATGGTGTTTTCAAATGCTTGCTATGTGTCTGAGATCTGGATAAGAATTAAGGATTACAGAAGAAGAATTTATATCAGTGAGTGGTGGTAATGGAGAAGAGTAATGGAGAAGAATACCGAATATCACATGGACTGCCCAAAGAACAAGCAGATATGTCTTGGGAAAAGTTCAGCCAGAGTACTCATTGGCAGCAAGAATGGCAAAGCTATATCTCACATACTTAGATCATATTATTTAAAGCAGCTATTTGTTCAAGAATATTCCTTTGGGCATGTTGCCATGAGGGACCAGTCCTTAGAGAAAGGCATTATGCTTGGAAGGGTGGAGGACCAGAGGATGAAAGGAAAACCCTGGGTTCACCCTGGGTTCACTCTGGGTTTAAAAGAGGCTGTGGCACTAGGGATATTATGTACAATGTTAGATGGATATTAGCTGACAGCAGAAAGTACTGGAAGAAAGTCTATCTGTGTTTCATTGACTATGCAAAGACATAGTCTGACTGACACAGTTACTGTGGCAATGGGGTCAGATGTGTTAGAGACAGGGAAAGATTGGCTTCCCTGTTGTCAGGTTGGCTTTGGACAGGGAAAGATTCAGAGACATTTTATATAAGGTAGCTATGAGTCATAGTCAACTTGATGGTACATAAAAACAACAATTTCTTGGGAAGTGAGAACATGTTTCGTTGTAGGGTAAGTAAAAGAGAAGGTACTCAACAAAATGAATTTATACAGTGACTGCAGCAAAGGTTTTAAGTGTGTAAGAGATGACAAGGATGACACAGGTTAGGACAAGGTGCAGATATTTTGTTCATAGGGTTGCTATGAGGTTTTTTGACTTGATGGCACCAAACAGCAACAGTAACACAGATATTTAAATATACCATCTACACATCATATATAATACATTTATATGTGTGTGATTGTGTGTGTGTGTGTGTGTGTGTGTGTAAATAAACATATGTGTGTATGCACATACATATCTGGAGAGAGAGAATGTTCACACAGACATAGTCTGTAGGAGGTTGAACTACTAAGTAAGACACACCTCTCTGATGGATGAAATCCACTAGAAGCTCTTAGGAAGAAAAAAGGAAATCTCTTCCTGTGAGATTTATCCTTGAAAGCTCAAGTAAGGGTCAGCTATGACTCAATAATGGCTTGAAAATACTAATACTGTAAATAGCAAAAAACAAGGCCTCCGAATTTAACATTACTATTGACATATTTCAACAGACACAACTCAGGATGTGCTAAGCAAGTTGTGCCAAGAAATCTGGAGGACAACAACCCAGTCAAGTGACTGGACGAGATCCATATTTGTTTCCATTCCAAAAAAAAAAGGTGTTCCGTGCTCGCTTCGGCAGCACATATACTAAAAAAAAAAGGTGTTCCAATAAAGTGTGAAAATTATTGAATAGTATCATTGCTTTCATATGGAAGAAAAATCCTGCTGAAAATTATCCAAAAATGACTGTAACAACACATCAAGAGAGAAGAGTCTGGATCACAACAAACTACGGCTAATTAGGAGAAGAATGGGAATCCCAGAACACTTGATTATGCTTCAGGAGTTGAAGACATACCTATTAACATATTTCAATGAAGAGACAATACCCTGGGGGTGCTCACTAAGTTGTGCCAAGAAATCTGGAGGACAACCAGCTGGCCAACTGACTGGAAGAGATTGATATTTGTTCCCATTCCAAAGAAAGATGACCTGACAGAGTGTGGAAATTATCAAACAACATCATTAATATCACATGCAAGCAAGATTCTGCTGAAAAATTACCCAAAAACAATTGGAGCAACACATCAGCAGAGACCTGTCAGATGTGCAGCCTGGGATTAGAAGAGGTCATGGTACTAGGGATAATATAGAGAGTGTTAGAGGGATCTTGTAGAAACTATAGAGTACCAGAGAAATGCCTATCTATGCTTCATTGACTACACGAAGGCTTTTGACTGTGTGGATCAAAACAAGATGTGGCTGACTCTGAGAAGAATGGGAATCCCAGAACATTTGATTGTGCTTATGAATGGGAATCGCAGAAAGTTTGATTGTGCTTATGAGAAACCTATATTTGGATCAAGAGGCAGTCAGAAGAAAGATGGATAATGTCCACAGAGTCTTTACCAAAAAGAAATGGCTGACAAAAAGAATTTTAAGTAATTACAAATGATCAAAAAGCAATAGTGATGAAGGAGAAAGTGCAGGCTTCTCTGAATGAATTGGCAAAAAAATAAAGTCTCAGGAATTACTGGAATACCAATGGACATATTTCAATAAACAGATGCTGCCATGGAGGTGCTCACCAAGTTGTGCTATGAAATCTGGAGGAAAACTACCTGGTCAACTGACTGGAAGAGAGACATACTTATTCCCATTCAAAAAAAGGTGACCTGATAGAGTATGAAAATTATTGAACAATAACATGAATGTCACATGCAAGCTAAATCCTACTGAAGATTATCCAGAAAGGACTGGAACAGTATATTGATAGAGAACTACCAAAAATACAAACTGGGTTTAGAAAAGGTTGTGTGGCACTAGAGACATTATCACCAATGTCAGATGGATCTTGGCAGAAATCAAAGAGTCCCAGAGTCTGTGTTTCAGTGAGTATACAAAGGCAATTGACTGTAGGGATCACCACTAATTGTGGCTAACCTTGAGGAGAATGGGAATTCCAGGACACTCGTACTTTGTGAAGCCTATACTCAGCTCAGGAAGCAGTCATCGGAAAAGAGCAAGGAAACACTGCGTGGTTCAAAATCACGAAAGGAGTGCGTCAGGGATGTGTTCTGTCTCCATACCTTTTCAATCTATATGCAGAACAGATCATTCAAGAGACTGAGCTTTATGAGGATGAATGTGGCATGAGGCTTGGAGGAAGATTCATCAACAACCTACGTTATGCAGATGGTATGACCTTGCTTACTGCAACTGAGGAAGATCTGAAGTACTTGCTGCAGAAGGCCAAGGACTATAGTCTTCAGTATGGGTTGAAGCTCAACATCAACACAAAAATTCTTACCACTGGGCCAATTGGCATCACCATGAAGGATGGAGAAGAAATTGAGATTGTTATCAGTCACAGCTTGCATGACACCCCAATGAACAGTTTTGGCACCAGCAGTGAGGAAATCAGAAGATAATTTACACTGGGAAAAATCTGTTGTCAGGTACCTCTCCTGAGAACTGACAAGCAATGATGCTAGTCTAGAGACTAAGGTGTGCCTGATTCAGGCCATAATCTTTACAATTACTTGCTGTGCATCAGAGAGTTGGACAATTACTGAGGAAAGAAGAATGGATGTCTTTGAGCTTTGGTGCTGGAGAAGGGTCTTGAAACTACTAGAAACCACCAGGAAAACAAATAGGTCTCTTGGAAAAGGTGAAAAAAAGGGGTTTTTTTTAGGTTATGATTTTGAAACTCCATATTGCATACTTTAGCATGTGGCTAGGAGGATCAGACCCTTGGAAAAGGACATGCTTGAAAGAGACAGTGCAGAGGAAGACACACATGATACGGATGGACACAGTAAACAGAGAAATAGCTGTAGGTGTGTCAGAGTCAGTGAGACTGACTCTGGACAGGGCAGGGTTCAGAACTGTTGTATTTTGGGTCACTATTAAATCAGAGAATACCAGAAGAATATGTATCTGTGCTTCATTGACCATGCAAAGGCTTTTGACTGTGTGGATCACAACAAGCTACGGCTGACTTTGAGAAGAATTGGAATCCCAGAACATTTGATTGTGCTAATGCGAAACCTATACTTGGACCAAGAGGCAATCGTCAGAACAGAGCAGGGGAGACACTGGATGGTTTAAAATCAAGGAGGGGGTCCGTCAGGGATGTATTTTGTCTCCATATCTTTTCAATCTATATGCAGAATAGATCATCGGAGATGCTGGGCTGTAACAGGTGGAATGTGACATCAGGATTGGTGAAAGAATCATCAACAACCTGCATTATGCAAATGACACAACCCTGCTTGCTGAAACTGAGGAGGACCTGAAGCGCTTGCTGCAGAAAGTCAAGGACTGCAGCCTTCAATATGGATTGAAGCTCAAAATCAAGAAAACAAAGATTCTCACCACTGGGCCAATTGGCAGCATCAGTTGGATGGTGAAGAGATTGAGATAGTTAACAGTTTCAGTTTACTTGGTTTCACAGTCAACACTCTTGGTAACAGCCGCCAGAAAATCAGGAGATGAATTGCATTTGTAAAGTAAGCTGTGAGGGACTTCTCAAGAGTACTGAGGAGCAACGATGTCAGGCTGGAGAATAAGGTGTGCCTGATCCAGGCTATAGTCTTCACAATTAGGTGGTATGCTTCAGAGAGTTGGACAGTGAATCGGGATGATAGAAAGAGAATTGATGCCTTTGAGCTGTGGTGCTGGAGAAGAGTGTTGAATATACCATGGACTGCTAGGAGAACAAACAGGTTTGTCCTGGAGAGGGTGAAGTCAGAATGCTCCTTGGAGTCAAGGATTCTGAAGCTTTGTCTGACATACTTTGGGCATGTTGCAAGGAGGGACTGGTTCTCGGAGAGGGACATCATGTTTGGGAGAGTGGAGGGACAGCACAGGAGAGGAAGACCCTCGATGAGATGGACCGATTCTGTGGGAAGAGTGTGTTTGAGATGGTGAAGTTGGAACAAGATAGAACAGTGTTTAGGGCTTTTGTGCATAGGGTCACTATTAGTCGCAAGCAACTGGATGGAATATAACAACAACAGCATTAGTTAGTTACAAGAGGCTCAATGGCACATAATAATAAACAACATTTTGAAGAAAGTGAAATCAGGTTATTCCTTATAGGCAGTACGGTGAAAATTCATCTCAGATACCTTGGACATGTTGTCATGAGAGGCCAATCCTTAGAAAAAAAGACATCGTGGTAGGAAAGTTGGGCTCTGAGAGAAAGAGAAGACTCTCAGTCCATAAGATGAATTGGCAGTTTACTAACAATGGGCTTCTGCATGATGGAGACTGTGAGAATGGTGCTGGACAGGGCAATGTTCCACATAATGTTCAACATAACAATATGTTCCTATTGTTACTATGAGTTGTAGTCAATTCTATGGCATGAAACAAAAACAATACTGAGAATATAGATATACATGTACTCTATGATACAACATGTAAAGAAAGATGTTTACTCCTGAATTTTTGTGCCCAAAACCCAGGATTTCATTTTTCTAAAAAAGTAAGCTTTAGGAAAAAAACAAAATCAGTATGACTCAAATATTCAAGGTCAGAAGTAAGGAAAGACTAAGAAACTCCACCGATTTGATAATGTCTTGATTATGAAAAGGTGCTGTCACTACAAAAATTAGATAATTCTAAAATAAGTTATTGGTTAGTTAATAATATTGGATATTATACATTTCTTCCTTTTTATATAGGTACCATGATTCTAACTGCTGTTAACACTGGGCAACTTTAAAAATAATATCTAATATTTAACACTAATTGTGACTTGAAGCCCAAGTTCATTTATGTTTTCAGTCTCTCTTATTCCATTTTCCCCCTAGAACATAACTACACATGACAAAGCATTCCTTTAGGTTACTTCATAAGATTTCTAACTTTCTAAAATTGACTGGCAAAGTTCAAAAAACTTATTCCCTGATCATTTTTTTATGCTGCCAATGTCACTCAAATCCAAGATCTTTGACCCACAATTCTTCTAACTAAATTTCTACAGTGTTGACTGTCATTCAAAGAAACATAAATACCATCCTCTGGGAATTGTACATGTTTTATGGGGAGGATTTATACTTTCTAGATTATTCAGTTTACCTTCAATTCATAAGATAAAAATATATTGAAAGCTTTCTGAAATTAGTAAAAAAAGAATATATTTAATTACATATTATTGAAATGTACTAGTTATACTTATGACTGCAATTATTTCATGCTTACTATAAATAAAATATAGGCATAATAAGTAGAATTTAAAAAGTAAAAATTACCATTCTATCCTCTAAAAGTTATAGGTTGAGATAGCACATAACTACTTTTACAAATTTAAGATTCCATGAGTCTGTGAATTTTGTTGCACACTGATCTCCAATAATCATCTCAAATGATACTTTGACGTGCCCCTGAAAATTAATATTACTTATCTTCAGTGGCTGCTTAGGGCCTTGATAACAATAAATGTTATTATTCTGTTATTAAATTCTCATAACAATAATAAAAAATTTATGACTCTTAGCCATCTATATAGCCTATGAAGTTGTCTGAACAATAAGAAGTTCCTGACTTTTAGCCAATTCCTATGTACCAGCAGCCAGGAAATTAAAAGGCAAATTGTATTGGCAAATTCTGGTGTGAGAGACCTCTCCAAAATACCAATGAGCAACGAAATCAGTCTGGAGACTAAGGTGCACCTGATACAGGTCTTGGTCTTTGCAATTACTTGCAATGCATCAGAGAGCTGAACAATGACTAGGAATGATAGAAGGAGAGTTAATGCCTTAGAGCTGTGGTGCTGAAGAAGAGTATTGAATAAGCCATGGACTGCTAGAAGAACAAACATGTTCATCCTGAAGAGGGTGAAGCCAGACTGGTCCTTCAAGGCAAAGATTCTGAAGCTTTGTCTGGCATACTTTGCACATGTTGCAAGGTGAGTCAGTCCTTGGAGAGGGATGTCTTTCTTGGGGGGGTGGAGGGACACTGCAGGAGAGAAAGACCCTTGATGACATGGATTGATTCAGTGACTGGAGTAATGAGGATAGGCATGTCGAAGACAATAAGATTGGAAAGGGATAGAGCAGGGTTTAGTGCTGTTGTACATAGAATCACTATGAGTCACAGGCGACTCAATGGCACATAACAACAAAAACAATAAGATTAACTTTTTACTTATATTGTTTTTAACAAATTAAATCAGATATGTTCTTGTCAATATTAACTTAATCTATCCAACATTTCTATATTGAAACTTCTTTATCATGTATTTTGTTATCTATGAATGAGTTATAAACCTCCTATTTTGGTCACAGACAATGTAGGATGAAATCCTAGACGAAAAAAGGCCAAGATAAATATAAGGAGGACATGATAATAGATGGAAAGTCAGTAAGATGATTCAGATTAGGAAGGTTTAGAAAAGTAGAGGTCAAAAAGGAAATTTTGCTCAAAAACAGTCCAGCAATCAGGCGCCAGGAAGATTGTTCACGTTTTAGATTAACTGGGCCAGAGTCAGATAAGGTTTTTGGACCTGAGAATGAGTTATGACACATAAGAGATTAGAAGACCTTTACTTCAAGTGAAACTTGACCTCAGGCATGCACAGAAAGTTTCATTACATCCTTCTTGAATAAAATTCAGTGACTATGACTAATAAGGGTACAGAAAGTCTAGACTGCTGAATTTCCCAAACCTATATTCTGAAATGTGCAAGGTTATATGCATATATAGTCTTCCTTTACGTTTAGCATCTTTTCTTTTGATAAGTTACCATTATGAGCAATCACCCAAAACTAAGTTCACAAATTTAGTTTTTATAACCTCTTGTGTTGAGTAAATAATGCTCAAACTTCTACCTAAAAAAAAAGATTTTGACATTCATTCTTTTGTCCTTTGTTACATCTATTTAGTTCAGCTGCTAATAATCTCTCTCAGAAGGAATCCAATAACTTTTTATATGTTTTCCTTATTGAAAAGATTGTCCATATTTAATTAGCTTACATAAGCAATGATCTGATCATATGAACCCAAAGCCCAAGTAATTTTGCTTTTAAAATAAGCTCAAACTATTAGAACAAAATGATAAGTCCCACATAAGGTCATAAAATAAACACTTAGGAGAATTCACCTATCCTAATAATACAACACTTTTAATGTACCTAAATTGAATAATTCAATTTCTATCCTTGGAGTCAAGGATTCTGGGGCTTCGTCTGACATATTTTGGGCATGTTACAAGGAGGGACTGGTCCTTGGAGAGGGACCTCATGTTTGAGAGAGTGGAGGGACGGCGTAGGAGAGGAAGACCCTCGATGAGATGGATCTATTCTGTGATTGAGGTGGTGGGAGTGAGTGTGTCAGAGATGGTGAGGTTGGCACAGGGTAGAGCAGGGTTTAGGGCTCTTGTACATGGGGTTGCTATGAGTTGCAAGTGACTCGATGGCACACAACAACATCAAATTTTAGAAACATTTCTCTGAATGATTACAATAGCTTTTACTGATCTCTTCTAAATCATTCACCTTGTACTTATCTCCATCTGTAAATATCTTTGCCCTCTTTTATATATGCTTGTATGACAATATATATCATTAATATATATGCACCAACAACCAGAGCCAAAGAAGAAGAAATAAATGATTTCTACTAACTTTTACAGTCGGAGATCGATCGAACATGCAATCAAGATGCATTGATAATAATGGGTGGCAGAACGCAAAAGTTGGGAAGAGAGAAGAAGAATCAGTAGTTGGAAAATATGGGCTTGGTGAAAGAAATGAAGCTGGAGAAAGAATGATTGAATTTTGTACAAAAAATGACTTATTCATTGAAAATACGTTTTATAAGAAACATAACCACAGGATATACACATGGAGTTCACCTGATGGTATGCATAGGAATCAGATCGATTACATCTGTGGAAAGAACAACTAGAGAAGCTCAATATCAGCTGTGAAAACTAGGCCAGGAGCTGATTGTGGAACAGATCACCAACAACTCATATGCAAGTTCAAGCTGAAGCTGAGAAAAATGAAACCGAATCCACAGGAGCCAAAATATGACTTTGATTTTTATCCCACCTGAATTTTAGAATCATCTCAGGAACAGGTTTGGGGCCTTGAACACTAATGAGCGAAGACCAGAAATGGGAGGATGTCAAATGTATCATCCAGGAAGAGTGCAAACAGTCATTACAAAAACAGAAGAGGAAGAAAAGACCAAAATGGATGTGAGAAGAAACTCTGAAGATTGCTCTGGAGTCTAGAGAAGCCAAAGCACAAGGAAGACTTCAAGATATTAAAGAGCTGAACAGAAGATTCCAAATGGTAGCACAGAATGAAAAAGCAAAATATTACAATGAAATGTGAGAGGAGCTAGAGTCAGAAAATAAAAAGGGCTGAACTCGTTCAGCATTTCTTAAACTCAAGGAACTGAAGAACACATTCAAACCTAGAATTGCTATAATCAAGGATGCTTTAGGCAGAATATTAAATGATCCAGGAGGAATTAAAAGAAGATGGAAGGAATATACTGAGTCATTGTATCAAAAGGAATTGGCAGATACAGAAGAATTTAATGAAATAACATTTGAGCAAGAGCCTACGGTGATGAAGGAAGAAGTTGAAGCTGCTTTGAAGGAAATAGCAAAAAATAAGACCACAGGAATAGATGGCATGCTAATTAACATATTTCAGCTAACAGATGCTGC
>NW_006399834.1:4822607-4846992 GCF_000299155.1 Elephantulus edwardii | reverse complement strand
CAGGCCATGGTCTTTGCAATCACTTGTTATGCATCAGAGAGTTGGACAATGACTAGGGAGGACAGAAGGAGAATTGATACCTCTGAGCTGTGGTGCTGGAGAAGAGTCTTGGATGTACCATGGACTGCCGATACTGGAGAGGATTAAACCATGCAACTCCTTGGAGGCATTCTGGGGCTTCGTCTGACATACTTTGTACATGTTGTAAGGAGAGACCGGTCCTTGGAGAAGGATATCATGCTTAGTAGGGTGGAGGGACAGCGCAGGAGGGGAAGACCTTCTATGAGTTGGATTGATTCAGTGACTGGGATAATCAGGATGGGTGTGTCAGAGGCAATGCAATTGGCACAGGATAGAGCAGGGTTTAGGGCTGTTGTACATAGGGTCACTATGAGTTGCAAATGACTTGACGATGACACATAACAACAACAACAACATATGACAATATGTCTATCAATCATCTATTTTCTTCTATAAAATGTTATTTCTCCACTTATGTACTACCATAATGAGTCATTTATATCCTTACATAACACTTCATATTTGACTCTTTTCATAGGTTGCTTGCCAACCACTGAGAAGAAGCACCCTATCTAGGTTAAAAAACGTACCTATTTGAATGAAAAAATTGCTTTAGATTGAGGTTTGTCAAACTGGAAGGTATTTACAAATCTACATAGACGAACCTGAGAAAAGCAAAATAAAAAATAAATTCAATGAAATTTAAGCTAAGAAAAGGGCAAATTATTGGCTAAATAATTCCGTAGGATATAACTTACCTTTGTATAGCAAACTAATCATTAATGAGGAAATCACTGACTTTGAGCAAGTATCAATGAGAAAATTATGTTTCTTCTTGTTGCTTAAAATAGTGTCTCTTTTTTAACTAGTCTAATACATTTTGTAATGTTTGGATTTCAGTAACATTTTTACTGTTTTTCTTGATTTGGCAGTCTATTTGGCAGTCCCTGACTCACAACAACAATCTACTGGGACATTCTTTTGCAGAGCTCCTGAATAGATTGAAACTGGTAACCTTTGTCTAAGTAGTTAGTCACAAATGCTTTATATCACCTGGGTTTCTAGCTAACAGTTGGAGGCTCCTAGAGGTGACTACCTCCAAAAATGTGTGGCCTGCTTGGGGGCAGTGGTGTTTAACTTCTACTAACTCTACAAACTATACAAGCAGAAACAGTTCTGTCCCCAACGTTCACATGACAAAACTTATTCCTGCGAGGTCAGACATGCCTCATTGTTCCTCTTACTTACTTCTACCAATTATAAAGTCAATTATCCCTCTCAGGGTTCTCAATGCTCTACTGCTGTGGCTACTGACCTATTACAATTGCGACATAGAACTCACAGGCTCTGCTCATGGTTATTGTTGTTGTGCTGTCAAGTTGAAATCAAGGCAAACAAATCCTCCATCTAGGAAACTTCCCCAAAGCTGAAAATCACATGGGAAAAGATTGTTCATCTTTCTTCCATAAGCAGCTGGTGGATCCAAATCCCATGTCTTTGGGTTGGTAGTGCAACTCTTTAGAAAAAGGCCATCAGAGCTTCCTATGAGATTTAATCAGGGAGGATTAGTTACACGTCCTGTTCAAAATAGACTATGATCCTTCAAACAGACAACTTTTTTAGGTACGTTTGCATGCTCTTTGAATTTAGTTAAAGCCTCACAACTTGGGATCAGTGTTACAAAACTCTCTTAGCTTCTGACAGTTGTGGTTCCCCCAATTCGCTCAGTCCTCCATAAAACTTGGGTCCCTAGTTCTGTGTTTGATTCTGGTTTGGCTCAATAAGGCGGCAGTCTCATTTAAAGCCTGACTCACATTGGTCTCTGATTCTCCATTGCTATAGTTATTTTCATCTAGGACCCAGTCTGACTTATACAGGAATTAGTGGTTCAAATGGATGCGTACTTCTTCTTTCTTGCTACTAGTGATATTCCTATGTTTAGCAGGTGAACATGCTCAAATTAAAACATGATGGGATGGCAAGACTGACAAATCCTCTCACTAGTAATCTACACATATAGAATTTGAATATTCCCACCCAAAAGATGCTATTAATCTCATTCACATCATTAGCTTAGTTTCACCATGTGGTGAAAGATACAACAATGATTAGGAAATCCGTTTTGAAAAAAAAAACACATCACATTGCCATCAACAACAAATTCTTTATTTGAAATATCTTTCCATGTATTTTCGTATGTTGTTGTGTATCGTCAAGTTGGAACTTACACATAAGCGACCCTCTGGTGGATTTTCAGATCTAGTTAATCTCATGGAAGGAGATTGCCCATCCTTCTCCTGTGGAGTAACTAGTGGATTCAAGCCAAATGCCTTTGGAATTGCAGCACAGTTTTCTTGCCACTAGACTACCAAAGCTAAGCATGTGACTAAATAGTCAACACAGAAAATGTATGTTCTGGAAGTTCTTTGCCAAAGATTGATATTTTCATCTAAGGAACACTAAGTACAGGGTCAAACTGCTAACCTCTGTTGTTATCACTCTGTCAATCGTGTTGGAACAGTGTCCATAAAACTACCCGGTGTTTACACCCATATCTTTGACTTACACTTGAGTCACATGTATTTTTCAGTTGCTGTCAACTTCTAGCCCTATTGGGTGATATAGGAGATTACACATTGGACTATTAAACAAAAGATCTCATCAACTGCTTTGTGAGAGAAAGATGAGTTAGTTTCCTGCCATACAAATTTAAAGTCTCGGTGGATTGTTGACATTATTTAGAATCATATGGATGCCAGCAGTCTTGGATTTTGGTCACTGACAATGTTTAGGAAAAACTACTTACTTAAAGTTCACCCTAACATAGATGTCATTCTAAACTAACTAACACATATACTCAAGAAAGAAAACAGAGGGGGGGAAAGTAACCATTCTCAATAGAGAAGAAAAACAATATTTATGAAATCTGTGCCTTCAGGTTAGTGAAGGTGGAGAAGATGTTTTAAAATGCGGAAACATCCTCCTCTGGTGCTATAGTCTGCAGAGAGTTGCATTGATAAACAAAAGGCCAAGCATTTCTGACATTTCAAATCTGCTAGTCTCTCTGTAAAAGAAAGATGTGAGATTTACATCCTTTGAAACCTAAAAGAGAGCCAGCTTTGAATAGAACCTACTCTGTGACAATGAATGTGAGGTTTATCTATTATCTACCTTTTTAATTTAAGGCAGAATAAACTGCTAATTCAGTTAATATGACAGAGATAGTCAGCTATATGTGTTTGCTACGTAATCCAACCATCCTGTAGTAATGGGAGAACTTGTGAATAGTTCTAACCAATAAGATACGATTCATGCACATAAAGCTGACCTTAGTGAGCTGCGTTCTAAGTGGGCTTAGTATTCTGTGTGCCTTGACACAGTTCTCCAAGAGGCCACAAGAAACAAAGAATGAAGATCATTCAGTCATTGCAGAAAGTCCTAGCAAATTATAAGTAACCATGGTGAATTTTTTTAAATTAACTCTCCTGACGATCCTCTAAGATTTTGGAAGCGTTGAGTATTGCAGAGTGGCCTTACCTGCTCTGTCTGACACAAATTATGAGCTTCCATACAGAAAGGTGCTTACTGTATCCTATGCATATATATGTTGTTTATAAGAAAATAATAAATATGTCTGGAAATCTACTCTGGGATTAGAGTGCATCAATAATATTTTTGAGAGATTTCTTTCAGTATAATATGTAGACATCTGTATAATATATGCAATGATTCTCAAACATGGATACATATTTTAATAATCTAGGGATTTTATGTATACATATATACCTCCTAACTCATCCCAACTAAATAGAATACTTGGAAATAAAAGAAAGCAAGTGTCTAGACTTTTCAAAGATCACACAATTCTAGTTCATAGAGATAATTAAAAATTATTGCTATATAAAATAAAGCAGAATTATGTTTCCTTGCTTTTAAAAATACTCCTTTGCTGCATATCAAAATTTCAGTGACCAAGTTTTAAATATATTCTTTCATAATGATAGTAAATAATGATCATCACCATCATCATAACTGTGATTATGGTGCTGGCATATATACCAGCTCACCCCACTTTGTTTCTGAAATCTCACCTAATTTATTATTTTTAAAGATAAATATTTTGTACTCAGTAAACATACAAACCAGTAGGGAAAATGTAGATTTGAAATCAAGTGAAAGTATGTTCAAATATCAAGTCTTTCATTACTCACTGTATGGCCTTGGGTAAGTTCTTTAATCTCTTTGATGTTGTTTTCTTCTGGAAACCTGAGATAACACCTTCTTCATAGTTTGCTCTAGGATTATAGGAAATGCTCGGGAAATAGCAATAGGCACACTCTTTTACAGTCACTCAACAAATGAGGTATTTTTTTTTAAAAAAAGGGTGGGTGGAATTGTTATTATAACTCCAAAATACATGTCATGGTAGGTTGTCAACATAGACATTGCAAAATTAAAAGTCTATTCTTCTAGTTGTAAGGATTTACTCAGATCCATTTTCAAGTAGTAGCATATTATTCCTTATCAAGAGTTAATACCCTCCCAGAAATGTCTCTGTTTTCTCCAGGGTTCTGTCTTCGGAACAGTGTGGTCATTGTTGGAGGCCTAAGGTTAAAACAGCACTAAAATAGACATGATTGTAGGCAGGAATTATCTCTATTTTTACATAAATTTATAGAAATCTGGCCTAGCAAAAGAGTACTTCTCAGGTGATGCGTACTTTTTGTGGAATTCCTTCTCATTAAACTCACAACTCTATGTAACCCTTTATTTCTTTCATCTGAGTTGATTGTGTAAAGTACTGAAATTGAATCAGGGTATTTTTTTTTTTTAAGGAGGGGGAAAACCTGCTTCTTCAGAGTGTTTTGAGTACAGTGAGAGATTGGGATATTTGGGATTAGTTTTATAAACCAATTTGTAGTAAGACTATAATGCAATTCAATATGTTGTTGTTTGTTGTTATGTGCCATTAGAGTCGTTTGCGACTCATACTGACCCTATGCACAACAGCCCTAAACTCTGCTCTATCCTGCGCCAACCGCACTGCCTCTGACACACCCATCCCGATTACCCCGGTCACCGAATCAATCCATCTCATAGAGGGTCTTCCCCTCCTGCGCTGTAAATAAAATCAAATTCTGTGTGCAGATGTGTATAACAAAATTTTATCCACATACCCAGACACCATGTCCAAATTAAGTATGAAACTATTGGCCATTTAAGAAAATATGTCATTATTCTTGCATTTGTCAGTATACATAGACTGATTTGTTTCCCAATGCTTTGAAAAAAATACATCTCAATACTTCACATGCTACAAAATTAAATTTCTTTTGATATTATTTTAAGATGCTACACAACTTCAATAATGAGAGACAAGGCAGGGGAGAAACTAATACAAGTAACAGGATATTTTACTTATTTTGTTTCTCTAATGTCTATTTTGCAACACTCCTTAAAAATGAGGAGAAATGTTAATAGTGAAGACATATTTAGCTTATTACATGTATATTCATTTGAATTTTCCCCCATAGGAAACTTTTCTCTAAGAAACTTCAGCCATTCCTTTTTTACTAAGTCAAGTGATTAAAAGAGCCTAATGAGGAAAAGAATCAATGGCCCAGAAGAACTGAAATTAGAATTAAGAATTAATTGATTTTGAAAAATCAGATTCAAAGGGAATATTAAATGTGAATCCTCTAGAACCATTAAGCTTATAGTAATGAAATGAGTGGGCATTGCTTCTAAAGTGGAATATTTTGATTAGATAAGTTTTGAATTTGAAATGGTTACTTTTAAAGAAAGTTTCTCTGAGACACATCAATAAAAAATCTTCCTTCATTAGTGAAAATAGCATGAAGCCAATGAGGGGAAGCTCCTGCACTGGAGGAAAAGCAATCTCATGATTGGACATAATTGCTATTTTTATATGAAAGTATGTATATTGCCATGCATTGTAGGGACAAATATAGTTATAAATTTAAATGACAAATTTGCACTTACAGTTCCTATCTCCATCCTGTCCTTGCTTGGGAGTGCAGATTAGATTTTCATATTTTCCTCTTGCCTCATGAACCAGACAGTTATCACCAAATGTATTACTGTTAAAGTACTGAACATAATAAAGAGTAAAGTTGCTTTACAAAAGCTTGTAAATAATTTCTTACTGGAAATGATTTACAGCACACAACAACAAATACTTGACAGCACAAACAGGACCAACAACTGGAAGGCATGATCTGGCCACGGTGTACTAAATCAGAGAATTTCCAAAATTAGTGTTGTGGGTAAATTAGGCCAGCCTATTGTAACCATCATTTATTGCTTTTGAAATGTCTTATATGAGCAGATGTGTTTATATAATTTGGTTTGATAATTTAGTGAAAATACAAAACTTCACATAAGTGCCAAAACTAACAGGTGCCGCATAGACAGGCTCTAAGGAAACTTTATTGAATTTCATAGATTCATCATTTAAAGGCCAGGAGTATATGATAGGGGAAAACTGTAGATGTTAATAAAGTGCCAGGAAACTGGGTAAGAAAGTACTCAAAAAAGAAAGAATCTACTTAGGTAAGACTGCATAAGAGTACAATTTTATTATACACCTGGCGTGTGTGTGTGTGTGTGTGTGTGTGTATGAATTATAGATGTACAATTACCTTCAGTAGCTTACTCTATGGTTGATTACAATTAACCAAAAACAGGGCTAGTGTTCAATGGAGTGAGTAAAAGAATAATTCTTGAAAACAAAATATACACATACACACACACACACACACACACACACAGATACACACATACAGATATAACTTCAATATTATGTTTTTAGGTTACACAATGTTATATTAAATTTAGAGGGCATCCAGAGACTACCTCAAAGTTTTTATTTTCTTAAAAACCTCTGCTTGAACCTTTCACATCTATATTATACATGGAAACAGTTCACTATTCTGTATAATAAAGACTTTTAATAGTAACACAAATAAGTTTCTCCATTCAAGCAAGTCTCTTACAGTCCGGACAATTGTAGTTAATATACTAGAAATCTTATGTTTATTATATTAATTTAAGGTAGTGCTTGTTACTATGAAGATGCTATGCATGGGAAACCAATTTAAGGAAACAAAGTACATGACTAAATTTCACTGAAAAAAAACAACCCTCCTTTTTCACAGATTCAGATGAATCTCTTAGATATTGCTTTGTCTGTGAGTGATCAATATAATCAGTATTTATCATCATAATAGGTCAGTCAGCTTACACTGAGTTGAGGACATACGTAAGGTAAGCAAACTATACTATACGTATCACATTGCATCAGTGATAATGTATGCATATTTATCAACTAAGGTGAGGAAGAGAAATATGCAAAAAAATAGATGTTCAATAATTCTATCCATTTGTGATCAAAATAACTTACAGCGTCTGTATGCATACTTTTGGTTGAATGGGTAACTAATAATTCTGTTGCTCGAACAGAAATGTTGTTCCATTTATTTCTGGCTCTTTGAATACACAAGTGGCTCTTCTGGAGAACCTCCTATTAAGATTTACAGTCTCAGAAACTTGATGGATGGTTACAATGAGTAGGAATTTACTTGATAGCAGTGATTTTGTTTTTGGTTAATTGAACTCAGCTATGACGGCAAAGAAAGTTTTTCACTGTAACTGAAAAGTTGCTGCCTAGGATCTGGTAGCTACTACCACGGAAGGAAGACAGTCTTCTGCTAAGACTTATAGCTTGGGAAACCAGATGGAGTTTGGTAGAAAAATCAGTCATTTGGTTTTTTGCCGATTGTCAGAGAAAAAGTCCTTCAAAAATGTTGGAAAGAGAAGAGGTTGGAAGAAAGGATAACCCTTAATGAGATGAATTATCACAGTGACTGCAGCAATAGGATCGTGCATGGAAGAAATCATTGGCATGGCACAAGAAATCGTTTTTAAACTGTTGTTTATGGGATCCCTATGAGACATAGTTGACTGGACGTCACCTATTAAAAGCAACAACAAAGGCTGGTAGTTTGGAATCACCCAGTCATATGAAGAAAGAATGGCATGATGATGTGCTTCTGTAAATGTTGTTGTTGTTGTTGTTGCTGTGTTCTTAATTGCAGTTGAACCAAGCACGACTCATAACAACCCTATGAACCTAATGCCTTACCCTAACTATTGTCAATTCCAAGTTCAAAGAGTTTCTATAGGCATGTAGTTTAGGAAGTGGATGCCATTCCTGCTTCCAAACTTGTTTTACATCTTGGGGCTTCACCAAACACTGTACACATTGAGAAACCATTCTGGTATTTGATACCCCCATGGTACAAGGTTCAGCATCACAGATCCTCAGGTTAGTTCAAACTGCATATTGACAAAGAGTAATGTACAAAGTGGAAGAGTGCTCCTCCAAGATATAAACAGCACTAGTTTCACTTAGCAGTGCTTAAGTGTCATCAAGTTGAATATGACTGAGAGTAAGTTTTGCACAAAAGACCTGAACTCTGTTCTATAACTAACATCATTTTTGTACAGAATTCTGTTCTCTAACTAACATCATTTCTGTACATTTGTGAAGTTTAGAGAGTTTGTAGAGTTTAGAGAGTTTGTATAGTTTCCAGAGGCATCTAGTTTAGGAAGTGGATGCCACTCCTGCTTCCCAGCATAAATCAGTCTGGAAGCTCATTCATTGTATGTAATGGGTGACTATTATGATATTTGACAAGATTCTGGGGTTTCCTCTGACATACTTTGGACATGTTGTAAGGAAAGACAGGTCTTTAGAGAGGGACATCATGCTGGGGAGAGTAGAGGGACAGCGCAGGAGGGGAAGACCCTCTATGAGGTGGATTGATTCAGTGACTGGGGTAATCGGGATGGGTGTGTCAGAGGCAATGAGATTGGCAGGGGATAGAGCAGGGTTTAGGGCTGTTGTACATAGGGTCGCTATGAGTCACAAATGACTCCACAGCACATAGCAACAACAACAACAACATGGAACAGTGTGCAGCATCACAGCAACATCAAGTTGTTCACTTCAGCAAATAGACAGAAGATTGTTGTTTCATTTAAGGAATAGTCATTCGAAAATTAATAAATTTGTATGGTTTTAAAGCCACACCTTTGAACAGACTTCCACCCTAGTCAAAGGCTCAAGGACACCTGATCTTGAAGGGAAAAGAGCAGCGATACACATCAGACACAACCTCAAAAACCTCTGTCACATACTCTCAGGACTGCCTCCAGATTCAGCAAAACAGCCAAAGCCTCACAGTGAAGGGTCCAAGCACCAGCCAGCAGTCACATCCCCTCTCCCTGTGGGGATGTAAAGTCAGCACCTTTGAGCAGACTTCAACCTTAGGCAAAGGCTCAAGGACAGAGCAGTGATATACATTAGACATGACCCCAAAAGCCGCATTACAGTAAAAACAAACCAAACAAAAAACAAAACAAAACAAAACAAAAAACCAAAAAACAAGAACAAACAACCCAAAAGAAAAAAATATATATGCAAAACTCAAAGCCTATATGGAGAAAATTTGCTTTGTAATACATGTGGTCACAATGAGTTGGAGTCAACCCAGTGACAATTGATAACTTGTTTTTAAGAGCTTAAGTGGCACTAATGTATTATTATTGACTGTTAACCTTAAAGTTGAAAGTTCAAACCCACCCAGTAAATGTATAGAACAAAGATCTGATGAATGACTTCCATAAATATTACATTAGAGAACCTCATGGGGCATTTCTACTGCAAAACATGAGTTATAGTTGAGTTTATAGCAAATTTCTCCTCTCTTTGAGACAATCTAAACATTACAATTGTCATTTTAAGAATTTCTTTGTATAATTTGATAAATGGGGGTGAGGGAAATTGGAAGAATCTATTCTGGAAAACAATGCATTAGAATTTTGCAGATGAACTTTTGTTGTTGTTGTTATGTGCCGTCAAGTCACCTGCAAATTATAGCGACCCTATGTAAAACAGCCCTAAACTGTTCTATCCTGTGCTAATCTTACTTACTGTCTCATACACCTATTCCTATTACCTTAGTCACTGAATCAATCCATGGTCTGTATCAGGCACATCATAGTCTCTGCACTGAAATCATTGCTCTTCAGTGCTTTGGAGAGGTCTTTAAGAGCAGACTTTTCCAATGCAATATATCTTTTAATTTCCTGGCTGCTGGTGCCAAGCGTGTTGTTTATGGAGCCAAGCAAACAAAAGATGTTTACAATTTCAATCTCTTCACCATTTATCACAGTTCTACCAATTGGCCCAGTGGTTAAAAAATATTATATAGAGATGATAGATAGATAGATAGATAGATAGATAGATAGATAGATAGATAGATAGATAGATGATAGATAGATAGAAGATAGATAGATACGCACACATATATATACAAATTGTGTGTGTGTATATATACGTATGTGTGTACATGTATATATATATAATTGTTTTCAAAAACGTCCTCTGTAACTAAGCAACACTTTTTACTGCCAAACAGAACCACGTATTTAATCCTTACTCTGTGCTTCACTCTGGCTTTTATGATTTACGTGGATTAATTTCATGCCTTTTTGTTTGCCCAAAGTTTTTTAACCCAAAAACTTTAGTTTGTGATTTTTTTTAGAACATAAATTTCATACTCCTTGGATTAAGATATAATCACCCTATGCCCTTTAGCATAGTAACTTGATGACAATAAGGACAAGAGTCTAAATTATTATGCTTCAGTTTCCAAAACTGTAAATTGAGAGCCACAACTTTGGCTCTATTTTTGTGAGTGTTGTTTAAATGTAAGATGGTATATACTGAGCTCTCAGTGCTAGACATTATTGTTGTCTGACACTTCTGGTTCACAATGATTGACTCCTTTGTCTTAATCCTCATGTTAGTTGTTGCATATGTGACTTGGCATACAGATATATACTTGTACCATGACTTGATTGTAAATTTATTGAGAGCTCTGCTCATACTTTATATTTCATATGCATTACCCTTGGTGACAGTTCTTCCCATACAAAAGCAGAAAACACACATTATGTTAGCACTCTCCTGCTGATCTTATTGTAGCCATGGTGATGCTGAGTGATGGAATAATTGGCAAGAAGAATAACAGCGACATTTTTCAAAACTATAACATGTGCAAAAAACAATAGGAAGTAAGTTACAAATAACTATTTTGCATAAATTTCACAACACACTGAATTAATGGTGAAAATTTACTTTAACTCACACAGCTAGCAAGTGGTAAGTAGGGTCAGAATGTGGATTCTAAAACCAAAGCAATATCTACTTAGATATAAAAAAATGAGCATGAGCTAAGGTATTTTGTTCTTTATGTACAACATCATGGATTGCTATTTCCAAACATAGTATCTTTAAAGCACAATAGCTATACAACCTCCAGCCCATTGCTAAAGTTACCGAGCAGTGTTTTTGTGTAGTATTAAAGTCTGATCCCCCCCACCCCCGCCCCGGTAAAGTGGATGTATGATTTAAAGTTTCATTTTCTTTCAAAGCAGTTTAAACACACATAGAAGAATCTTGAGCTAAATGTTTCTAATTGTATTATGAATGTATTTGTTGAGAATGAGAAATGAGTTTTAAAAATAAAAACCATTTTTGCTTACTTTTATTTTACTTTTTCCACCTTCTAGTTAAGTCCATGCTATGAATAAGTATATTGTTAAAATAAGGTTGCACAATTTGTTGGATGGGTGGGTTGAAGGAAATGGGAAGGATCTTTTGTAAAAAACAATATATTCAAACTTTGTGAATAAATCAGAGTAATATAAAATTTTAAAGGACTTAAAACTAAGAAATAATAAAGGACTGACAACAATTTCATTTTTTTTAAAAAGACCACAAAACTATCACAAGCATCCAAGTTGCTTTGCATCTCTGAGATTCATCTATATAGAGACCAAGTTAAAAAGCAATTATTTCTTTGAAGCAATAGATGCATGGCTCAGATATATTTGTAAAGCAATTTTATATTTGCCCCCAGAGGACAATTGGTTTTGTAATCGACATGATTTATCACAGAATGACAAGGTGGGAATGAACTTGAAATTCCATAAAGTGTACTTTCCCCTCCAAATTGAAACCAAAATAATTTATCTGAAGTAGATAAGAAGTATCTCAAAGTAACCAAAAGGGTGTAATATGGACTGTTACTCTGTGGACCTGCACTATAGTTCTGCTAGCAAATGACTTGGTCAGTGATGCTACAACATGAAAAATTGGTTTGTATAAGAATTCTTTCCCGGGATTCATTCCCATAAGACACCCATCCCTGGTGCAATTTAATGCCTCAGTTGTTTAACACAAAGCTTCAGCAACCATTTTCATACTAAAACTGAAGCAAAAATATCATCAGTTCTAAAGCATAATGTAAAATCTAATTGTGTCCTTTTAGTTTGTTTTAACCACTAGCCAATCTATTTTCTATTCAGCCTCCATTAAGGAAATGATAATTTTTGCAAAACCAAACAAATACAACCACCATATATTTCTCAAATAATGTGGATAGGTAAGAGAATCTGTTACTTATATTATAGGGAAAGTCACTGAAAGGCAATAGTATGTCAGTCTCTAGTCAAACTTCATTTTGTATTATAAACCATCTAACTAAATTATTTGCACACAAAGAAGCATTTTTCTTTACACTCTCGGTATGTTGTTGCATGACTTTGAAAATAATGTTGAGGAAACAAACTTAGAAGTACCAGATGTAGAGCTTTGATATTTAATAAATTTTTAACTATTCTAGATAAGTGAATACTCTCTATCTTCAATTAAAAAAAAACATGGAACCTACTTTCAAAGTTGAATTCCATTATTTAACTGCACAACAGAAAGGCAGGTGGTTTGAATCCATCAGCGGCTCCTCAGCAAGCAGGACTATTTACGGTTTCCGAAAACCTGCTTACAGGTCAGCTATGAGTTGGTTCTGACTGGTGAGCTCATGGATGTAGAGCAAGTGACTGAAAAGAATATGGCCTGTGTCAGGCACATTGTAGTCTTCAAATTAATGTCATTGTTTTTCAGTGGTTTGGAGAGGTCCCTGAATGCAGACATCCTCAATGCAATACACCTCCTGATGCTGTTGTTATGTGTCATAAAGTCACTTGCGACTCTTAGCGACCCTATGTACAAGAGCCCTAAACCCCGTTCTATCCTGTGCCAACCTCGCCGTCTCAAACACACTCATTCCCAACACTCCACTCACAGAATTGATCATCTCACCGAGGGTCTTCCTCTCCTGAGCCTCCCTCCACTCTCCCAAACATGATGTCCCTCTCCAAGGACCAGTCCTTCCTTGCAACATGCCTTTTCATAGTATGTCAGACGAAGCTTCAGAATCCTTGACTCCAAGGAGCATTCTGACTTCACCCTCTCCAGGACAAACCTGTTTGTTCTCCTAGAAGTCAACACTCTTCTCCAGCACCACAGCTCAAAGACATCGATTCTCTTTCTATCATCCCGATTCACTGTCCAACTCTCTGATGCATAGCATGTAATTGCGAAGACTATAGCCTGGATCAGGCGCACCTTAGTCTCCAGCCTGATGTCATTGCTCTTCAGTACTCTTGAGAGGTCCCTCACAGCTGACTTTCCCAGTGCAATTAGTCTCCTAATTTTCTGGCTGCTGTTACCAAGAGTATTGACTATGAAACCAAGTAAACTAAAACTGTTGACTATCTCAATCTCTTCACCATCCATACTGATGCTGCTATTTGGCCCAGTGGTGAGCATCTTTGTTTTCTTGATGTTGAGCTTCAATCCATATTGAAGACTGCAGTCCTTGACCTTCTGCAGCAAGCGCTTCAGGTCCTCCTCAGTTTCAGCGAGCAGGGTGGTGTCATCTGCATATCACAGGTTGTTGATGACTCTTCCGCCAATCCTGATGCCACATTCCTTCTCGTACAATCCAGTGTCTCGGATTATCTGTTCTGCATATAGATTGAAAGGATAGATATCATAAATACTGGTAACGAGGATGTTGATTGTCAAAATAAGTAAGATGAAGTCTTACTAGAAATTTGATCAGTACTGGGTTTTGATTGTTTACTTGGCATTTTTGGACTTTTTAAAACAATGGTTTCTTTTCTGGTTCTTGTTAGGTGCTATTAAATCAATAGGTGCTATTAAATCTATCAGTCCTAAGAACATGATCTGTACCCTACCCTATCCTGTGTCATCCTCACCATCTCTGCCACACTAGAACCAATGTTAGAGTCACTGTGCCAATTTATCTCATTGAGGGATTATCTCCTTCTTTGTTTACCCTCCACTTTTCCAAGCATGATGTTTTTCTCCAAGGACTGATCCTCTTAACAATTTACCCTAAGTCTGTGAGCTGAAGGTTTACCATCCTGCCTTCTAGGGTGCATCCCGGCTATACTCTTTCTAAGATATGTTTGTTCCTAATATTGGCAGTACATGGGATATTTGACACTCCTCCAACCTCACAACTAAAAGGCATCACTTCTTCTTCTGTCTTCTTTATTCTCTGTCAAACTGTCAGATGCATAACAAGTGTTTAGAAAGACCATAGCTTGAATTAGGCACATATTAGTCTTTAAATTTATTACCTTGCTCTTCTGGACTTTGGAGAAGTCCCTGATATCAGACTTTCCCAACCTATATGTCTTCTGATCTTCTGACTCCTGGTACCAAGGGTGTTGATTGTGGATTTAAGTAAGATGAAATAATTGGCAATTTCAATCTTTTCTCCATCTATCACAATGTTACCTATTTTCTCAGTGGTGAGGATTTTCATTTTCTTGATCTTGAGATGCAATCCATAGTGAAGGCTGTAATTCTTGATCTTCAGTAGCAAATGCCTCAAGTCAACCTTGTGCCAAGGTGTTTGCTGCTGGACTTGGATCTTTCAGCTGAAAGGCCTCAGAGAAAAACTAGCCAGGACTCCATTCCAACGTGCCTGCTGCCAGGCCTCAGGCAGAGCCATTTAGGTCCATGGAAAGGGACATCATGCTTGGAAACATGGAGGGTCAGTGAATAAGAGGAAGACTCCCAAGGAGATGAATTGACACAGTGACTTCAACAAAGGGATTTAAGATGTTAGAGATGATCATATAATTGACTGATTAAAAGTGGCCAATGACAATCCATCCATCTCTGTTTGCAATTGTCTGTAATATCACAATTTATATGTTTCGTTTCATTTCAACAACTTTGCATTTTTTCTATAATCATATATTGTACATTCCATGTTCTAATTTTTAAGGGATGTTCCCATCTTTTTCTCCTCATGTTCCAGTACTTTGCACTCTAAGGGCTCTACATCCATTGCCTCTCTAAAGGAATTAAAGTTATGCAAATCATGGTAATTTAGAGGGTAAGTTAATTACAGTTTGAGAGTACCTCTTAAATTGCTCTTCCCAAATCTGTGAAATTTCAACTTATTTTGTCTAATATTGTCAGACTAGAGAAAATTAAATTAAATTCTATATTTCACTTCTAAAGTGTTGTTGTTGTGTACTTAGAGTTGGAACTGACCCATAGCTGACCTTCCAGCAGGTTTTCAGAGGCAGTGAATCACACAGGAGGATATTGCCCATCTTTTTCCTGTGGAGCTGCTTGCTGGTGGATTCAAACCATGTTCCTTAGGGATTGCAGTGCAGCTTCTTATCACTAATCCACCAGAGATCTATACAAGTCACAGACATGTTATATCTTTGAAAAATTTTAAATAAATAAAATGCTTCCATGAGAAAAACAGTTGATATCTCATAACAATTATTTCCATAAGATTTCTTCAATTAAAAAATTATCTAAGAATGGTCTCTAAATAACATAAGATAAAAAATTGTTGTTGTTATGTGCCATCAAGTTTCTCGTGATACATAGCCACCTTATATACACAGCTCTATCATGGGCCAACCTTATTGTCTCTAACCCAGCTATCCGCATTATCCCAGTCACTGAATCAATCCATCTCATCAGGGGTCCTCCTCTCTTGCACTTTGCCTCCAACTTCCCAAGCATGATGCTACAAATTGGTCTGATGGTGAGAATCTTTGTTTTATTGATGTTGAGTTTAAATCCATATTGGAGTCTGAAGTCCTTGACCTTTTTCAGTAAATGTTTCAGGTCTGTCTTCATCTCGGCAACCAAGGTTGTACCATCTGCATAATGTAGGCTGTTGATAAATCTTCCTCTAATCCTGATGCCACATTCCTCCCATAAAGTCTAGCCTCCCGAATGATCTGTTCTTCATATAGCTTGAAAAGGTATGTGGACAGAATGCATCCCTGCTATTTCCCATTCCTGATTTATAACCATGCAGTACTTCCCTGCTCTATTCTAACAACTGTTTCCTGGTCCAAGTATAGGTTTTACATAAGCACAATTAAATGTTTCTGTAATCCCCATTCTTCTCAAAGTTAGCCACAATTTGTCATCCACATAGTCATAGTCAAAAGACTTTGCCATTACATAGTTATTGCCAAAGACTATGCCTTTGTATAGTCAGTTAAACGCAGAAAGGTGTTACTCTGGTGTTGTCAGCTTTCAGCCAAGCTCCATCTGCCATTGGCTACGATAACCCTCATGCTACAACCGCCTCTAAAACCAGCATGCATTTCTGACAGTTTTCTGTTAATTGTTGTTCCAGCAATTTCTGGATAATCTTCAGTAAGTTATTGCTTCAGTGTGGTATTAGTGATGTTGTTTGATAATTTCTATACTCTATTGGATCACATTTTTTTGAAAGTGAATAAATAATAATTTCTTCCAGTCGGTTGGCCAGGTAGCTGTCCCCCAGATTTCTTGGCATAGCCTAGTGAGCACAGCTGGGGCTGCATCTGTTTGTTGAAATACGCAAATATGCCATATGAAATATGTCTATATGGCATATTCTTTCAACTCCTATGACCTTGTTTGTTGTTTTGTCTGTTTGTTTGTTTTGCCAATTTTTTCAAAGCAGCTTGAACCTCCTCTTTAATCACCCATACCTCTTGGTCATATGTTGTTTCATGAAATTCTTCTTTGTCAGCCAATTTATTTTGATACAGTGACTCTGTGTACTCCCTCCACTAGCTTTTGATTTTTCATTTATTCACAAATTTGACCATAGCATCCATAAACATTGCAAGGCTTGAATTTGTTCTTCAGTTC
Source organism: Elephantulus edwardii (assembly GCF_000299155.1). Classification (NCBI taxonomy): domain Eukaryota; kingdom Metazoa; phylum Chordata; class Mammalia; order Macroscelidea; family Macroscelididae; genus Elephantulus; species Elephantulus edwardii. The sequence goes on along the minus strand of NW_006399834.1, from coordinate 4,829,822 downwards.
CTTCAGCTTAAGAAATGCTAAGCAGATCCATCCCCTTTGATTTTCCATCTCCAGCTCCTTGCATATTTCATTATAATACTTTGCTTTGCCTTTCTTAGAGGCACTTTGAAACTTTCTGTTTAGCTTCTTAACTTCCTGACTTTTTCCCTTTGCTTTCACTACTCTGCACTCTAGTAAAATATCTGAAGTTTCTTCTGACATCCACTTTGGTCTTTTTTTTCCTCCTCTGTTTTTGTAATGGAATTTTGGCCTTATTACTGGATGGTATTCTTGATATCTCTTCTGGTCTTCATTCATTAGTGTTCAAGGGCTCCAACCTGAGATAATTTTGGAATTCAGCTTGGATAGACTCAAGGTAAAATTTTGGTTCTTGTGGGCTTGATTTAATTTCCTTTAGCATCAGCTTGAACTTACTGCTGATTGTGCAGTTTAAAATTAAGAGCCATACACAACTCAGTAAACTAATGAAAACTTATTATGAAATGACTATCCACTGTCAACACCTGGCCTAGGCTTTATAACTGGTATTGAGCTTCTTCAGTGATTCTTTCCCCACATGAAGTCAGTCTGATTCCTATATAGGCCCTGAGGTCCATGCATATAGTCACTATGTGTTTTGTTTTGTTCTGTTTTTGGTGTTTGTTTGTGTTTTTTTTTTAACAAAAAGTTTATTTAAACAAGACACTTGACTCAAAGGGAAAATGATCTAGGATTCATTTATTTTAGTGTTATTTACCCCTACTTAAAAACTGATTGTTCCACATATAACAGCTATGTACAAAAAAGTTATAAAATTGTTCTTGATTTTACAGTGATAAATAAAAAAATTCTCTAACCAAAGTATGTAAGGATTGTTTAAAAAGTCATTGTTTTTTGTTAAACAGTGAGAGCAACTTATTGAATATAAAGAGAAGAGCTGAATGAGCATGCCACTAAGGGGATATTTTCACAGAACTGTTATCTTTCCTCATCCCATCGCCACTATTTATATTGATCAAATATACCATGGATTATTTAGCTCATTTAACAAAACAAAACAAAATGAAAACAACACCCCCCCCAAAACAAACCACTAAATCTGCAGTACGCATGTACACATGTTCTAATTACTTTATGTATAATAAAAGAATAAGGAAGGGGAAATAAGAGAGAAAACTACACTGTAGTTATTAGCCAGGGTTAGATGGAATCAAATTGTGGTTTTTCCAACTGAGAACGTATTTTTGTTCTGTAGAACAGAATTCTTGAGTAAAACAGCAGGATTTCCCCATTTATATTATAAGATATTATAAGACACTTCCTACTGCTGGAACACACCAGTTGTATCTTCATCCTCCATTTCCAAGTGTGGTGTTATCTGATTCATTGATTGGCTACAAGTAAAATCAGAATCTGATTTGCCTCATTGACAAACCTTGTCATTCATAATAAGTTTTCATTAGTTTACTGAGTTGTGTATGGCTCTTAATTTTAAACCGCAACACAGACCGTCCTGTGTTGTCACCTTCAAGTTAATGTAATCGTTGTTCCCAATCTTGACACCTCCCTTGGGTTTTTTTGGTGGTCATAGTGAGCGCCAGAGTCTCCTCAGCTGCCGCTTCACAAAAGAGTAAGGGAGTAAGTAGGTACACACCTGACAAGCACACAAGAACCATAAGAGCCTGAGTTTCTTATAAAAGGTACTTGTGATGAATAAAACATTGATTGTACAAAATTCTGTAATTCTGTCCCCAGCTTCATTTCTGTCACCAGTCCATGTTTTTCCAACTACTGATCTTCCCTCTTCCCAACTTTTGCATTCTAGTCACTCATTATTATCAATGCATCTTTTTTGGGTGTTCTATAGATTTCCAACCCCAGTTGTTGGTAAAAATAATCTATTTCCCCCTCTATGGCTCTGGCTGTTGATCTATATATCTGGTGGCATAGTGGTAAGAAGCTGCACAGCAAACCCAAAGGTATTTGGTTCAAATCCACCAGTTACTCTGCAGAAGGATGGGCAATATCCTACTGTGCAATTTACTCCCTCTGCAAACCCTTGGAGGGTCAGCTATGGATCAGTTCTGACTCAATGATACACACAACAACAGTAGTATTAATAGATCTTCCTTGTACGTTTATGTATATTATCCTGTTTCTCACAGCATTGTATTTCAAGATGGATCTAGAAATGATCTTTTTAACTATGAATGTGACCCAGTTTCCCCTCACATTTTCATTTCCACTGTACTAGTAGATTACGTGGTTATCTAATTTGAAACGTCCCAATCCAATCCATCTCATTTCACCAATGCCTAATGTGTCAACAAACTGTTGAGATTAACAGAGCAGAATGGTTTTTCATTCAATTATTCACACCTATTTTGTCTCATACCATTAACTTCTCTCTGTAATTTTCATTTCCATTAATCCTTCTATCCTACCCCTTCCTGCCTTCTCAGTTTATCCCTGAAAAAATGCTGTTCTTTTGACCTTATGTGATTGAAAGTCCTTCCCAAGTTTTATTGTTCACCTTACAGAATTGCCAATTGTTCTGCTGAAAGTTAGAATGAGTTTTGACTAAAGAATATCTGGATTATTTAATGTCTTTTTACCCAGTGTGTGTGAATTCTATATAAACAAAGAAGCTATAATGGACTTTCCCCCCCCCTCATAGCTTCTCAGATGGATTTAGAGCAACTTGTTAGAACATCTATTTGAAAGCATCTATTTGGAACAAGTTAGGACCATTGAAGGTCAGGACTTTAAATCTGATGATTGCCAAGGGAAATGTACTGATGAATTGACAGTGTAAACCTATAATTTTTATTCTCCGTTAACTCATTTTTATTGATTGCTCTCTGCAAAGACTTTCACTCTCCTGCTAATATATAACGATCATTGTTCACTTCCAAGAAAATGAAGGATTTAATAGTAAGGTATTCAGGAAATTTAAGTTTGAAGTCAGTGTTAAAGGAACAAGGAATAAGGAACAAGTCAGTGTTAAAGGAACAAGGTTATTAGTGCTGAAAATCTTTTACTAGATAGATTAACATCTACCTATTCAATTTATAGACCTGAAGAAAAGCCAATGTTGCCTCATTTTAATATTTTCAGAGACAAGAATTATGTTTATTCTGAAAATATTGTCATGAGAGTTGTTTCACTTAAGTTTCTAAAGTTATAAAATGAAAATATTTTTCTACTTGTTTAATAGAAACTTTTATTTCAAAAAGAGTGTGGCACAAAATTGAAAAATTGTTACCATATTTATGTTTTTGATAGGAGTTAATTTTCAATATTTCATATACAAAGGCACAAATATCTTTCATGTACTTTAAAATAACAACCTTGATCAGTTACCCAAGTTAATATATTTATTGAATCGCACGATTATTGTTATTATTATGTACTGCCTAGTCAGAGTAGATTCATAACTGACCCTCCAGTGGCTTTTCACAGGCTGTAAATTGTAGGAGAGATGACCTATCTTTCCCTCTTAGAGTAGGTGGAGGATTCAAACTGTGTGTCTTTGGGTTGGCAGAAGTCCTTACCACTAAGCCACCCAGAGCAACTTAAATGTGATTGTTGTTTTATGCCATCAAGTTGGATCTGACTCATAGTTGACCATTTAACAATGTTTGAGAGGAAGTAAATTGCGCTGGAGAGTGTGTCTCCTTTTTGCACAGACTGGTGGATTTGAACTGCTTTCTTTTGGGACTGAAGATCAGCTTCTTACCACAAGACCACCAGAGTTCCCGTACATGGGATTAATGTACAAAAACAGGTAAAATATGATAAAAACAACACAAGTAACAATATAAAATAACTTTTCTAATAATGCCATATACTAAAAACATCTTAACTAACAGATTTAAATACGTCTGTGGTAGCCTTGTGGTATGAAGCTGAACTGCAATCCTTGTGGTATGAAGCTGAACTGCAATCCCAAAGGAATGAGGTATGAGGTTCAAATCTACCAGCTATCTCTTTCTGAGTGTGCCTCTAAAAATTGGCTGGAGGGTCAGCTATGAGTGGGTCCTAACTCCATAGCACATAAATGCAACAACCTAGTTGTTTTGGGTTTTTGGCTTTTTATCTATCTATCTATCTATCTATCTATCTATCTATCTATACTAGATAGCAGCAACTTGCAATTTTAAATTGATCTTAGTGTAAAAACTTCCTTTTGAAGCTTTGATAACATTCTTGCTTTTGATTCTGTTAGCTAAGACTACTGAATATACTATACCAAAATGACAAACAGATGTGTGTCAAAAAAATTGTAGCAGAGTGGTCTTTCAAAGCAAAGATGGTACAACTTATTCTCTCATACTTCGGGCATGTTGCTAGGAAAGGCTACTTCTTGGAAAGGAGCATCACATTTTGAAGAGTGGGGAGCCAGCAAAAGAAAGGAAAGCCCTTGATGATATGGATTTGCGTAGTGACCACAGCAGCGGATGATGTGTCTTAGAGATAATGAGGATGACACAGTGTAGGACAGGGTTCAGGTCTGTTGATCGTAAGATCCCTGTGTAAGATCTCTAGACTACACTAGAAACAACAACAAATTAGTCTTGCTCTAAACTTGTTTTAGTAGAAAAATCAAAGGTTCATGTCTATCTATCTAGTCATGCACAGTTTATCAAAAAGAAAAAATAAAAATTCCTAGGTATATTATTAAGTGTATATTATTTTTCTGCATGAGAGTTACATGGAAAAAATAAATAACATGTATTTCATGTTAAATATTAGCATTAAAATAATAAATTCATCACAATAACTTTACATGGTATCATTTCAGATTAATAGTCTAAAAATGTAATTTAGGCTCCTGTGAGAGCTTTCAAGTTAGAACATTTCCCATTTGAATGTTTTTCTATCACTGTGATGAACGACTCACTAGAGCAAAAGTTCAAAAATAAAACTTAAATTTTACTAGCCAATGAAAATTCTAAGTGCTACCATCATATTTAATGACTACAGTCAATTTTATAGCATTATTATAAGGACTCCTAGATTTATATATAAGTGAATCTACAATATTTAAAAACACTCTCAACAAGTCCTGTAGCTGGTGACATTTTTTATGAACATGATGTTGTTGTTGTTATGTTACATCAAGTCAATTACAACTCACAGTAACTTTATAAAACAACCTTGCCCTAGCTTAAGCCAATCTCACTGTCTCTGATACATCTCCTCTCATTGCCACAGTTGCTGTGTCAATTTATCTCATCCATAGTTTTCCTTCCCTTAACTGACCTTCCACCTTCCAAGCATGATGCCTTTCTTCAAGGTACCTCCTGGCAACATGACCACAGCATGTAAAGCAAGACTAAGCTTCACAGTCCTTGCCTTCAAGGAGCAATCTGGTCACTGTTTCCAAGACAGACCTGTTTATTCTCTTGGCTTTCTGTGATATGTCCACTACTCTACTGCAACACCACAACCCAAAGGCATCAATTCTTCTTCTGTCATCTTCAGTCATTGTCCAGCTCCCCATACCTATTCAATCTGTATGCTGAGCAGATCATTCATGAAGCTGAACACGATGAAGAGTAATGTGGCATCCTGATAGGAATAATACTCAACAATAACCTGCATTGTGCAGAGGACACAACCTTGCTTGCTGAAAGTGAGGAAAATATGAAACACATGCTGCAGAAGATCAAGGACTACCGTCTTCTGTATGGATACATCTCAACATCAAGAATACAAAGGCACTCACCACAGGACCAGCAGTCAGTATTATAATAGATGGAGAAAGGATTGAAGCTGTCAATGATTTTATCTTGCTTGAATCAACAGTTAACATCCTTGATACCAGTAGTCAAGAAATCAGGAGACCTATTGCATTGGGCAACTTTGCTATCAGAATTGATGCCTTTGAGTTGTGGTGCTGGTAAAAAGTGCTTACAGTTATAATTTGGGGCAAGGGCAGCCAGAGTACTCCTTGGAGACGAAGATGGAGAAGCTTAATCTTTCAAACTTTGGACATGTTGCTAGGCGAGGCTATTCCATGGAAAGGGACATTATTCTTGGAAAGATGGAGGGCCAGCAAAGGAGAGGAAGATCCCAAAAGAGGCATATTGACACAGTAACTTAAGCAATGGCTTCGTGTATCAGAGTTAATGAGAATAGCACTGAATTAGGGCATGGTTCAGTTCAGCTGTTCATAGGGTCACTATGAGTTGTATTCAACGCAAAGGCACCTAACAACAACTGCAACATCTATAGGCTCTAGAGGAAGATCCTTACTTGTCTGGTTAGGCTTTTTGTGGCCTTCAGTCTTTCTTAGTAATATGTGGCTTATTGAGAGATTCTGATTATTGATGTTTCTATTGCATCTCTTCACATCCAGTTGATGCTTTAATAGAGTCCTTAGTAAATCCTTCCACAAAGCTCGTTATTTCTAAGTGATAGGAGTTATAAGGAAAAAAAAATCTCACCACGGAAGGAGGGAACTAATTCCCTCACCATGAGTGCTATTTTGTTACATCCTTGGTTGGAAATAAAGTGCCATGATGATAAGTCATTCTACAGAACTACAGAGTGGTAATGGCTAAAGCATTGAGATCACAGGAACTCCATTCATATACAGTGTCTATAGTTGTTAGGTACCATGGAGTGGAGTTTCTTTGACTTATAGCAAACCTCTGAACAACAGATGAAAACTCTGCCCTATCTTGTGCCATCTCCATGATCGCCATAGTATTCATGCTATCTGGAGGCACTAGTTCATGGAAAAAAAGTACTTGGAAATGTGGGTGAACAAAAGAGAGAAAAACTTGCAATGTGATAGACTGACAACAGTGACTGCTCATAACTCTGAGAATGGTGCAAGGGTAGGGCAAAGTTTTGTTTTGTGATTCATCAGGTCACTGAGGCAAAGCCTACTATGTAGCACCTAACAAGAGCAACAATCCCAGTATGGAATTATCCATGAATTAAAGAGGATGTATAGAAGTAAAAGAAAAGAGTTATTGCAATCACACACACACACACACACACACACACACTGGACATTCTAAACAGTTTGGGTCCCCAATATATAAGTGATAACTATTATATCTATTTGTTGTTTGTTGTTGTTGTTATGTGCCATCGAGTCATTTGCGACTCATAGCGACCCTATGTACAACAGCTCTAAACCGTGCTCTATCCTGTGCCAATCTCATTGCCTCTGACACACCCATCCCGATTACCCTATCCTGTGCCAATCTCATTGCCTCT
>NW_006399834.1:4821354-4821907 GCF_000299155.1 Elephantulus edwardii | reverse complement strand
TCCAGTGTTAAAAATAAAAAAAGTATAAGAACTTGGAAATAAACGAGGATTAAACACCAACAACATTCTTCAGACCTGTTCTAATACAGGCAATAAAAATCAAATGGGGAACACTTGATTCTACACTACGAAACATAGGAGAGAATCAAAGTTAAGTGTATTGCTTATTAACTATTTCAGTCTATCGTATAAAGTATCCAAACATAGCTCCAATTTAGCTGTTCCTTTCTGATTAGAAATTTTGCTTTGATGAGCTTATTATAATGAAATTGCTGTTATTGTTGTTGCTGTTATGTGCCTTCAAGGCACCTGCCACTCATAGGAACCCTATATACAGCAGCCCTAAACACTGCTCTATTCCTTGCCAATCTTATTGTCTCCAAAACACCTATACCCATTATCCCAGTGATTGAATTAATACTTCTCATTGAGGGTCTTTCTTTCTTGTGATGTCCCTCAACCCTCCCGAGTATGATGTACCCCTCCAAGGACTGAAGCTGCTTTGCAACATGTGCAAAGTATGTTAGATGAAGCTTCAGAATCCTTGCCTCCA
>NW_006399834.1:4798887-4820529 GCF_000299155.1 Elephantulus edwardii | reverse complement strand
TTCCTGACTGCTGGTGCCAAGAGTGTTGACTGTGGAGCCGAGCAAACTGAAGCTGTGAACACTCTCAATCTCTTCGTCATCCATCCTGACGCTGCTAATTGGTCCAGTGGCGAGAATCTTTGTCTTCTTGACATTGAGCCTTAGTCCATACTGAAGGCTGATATATATTTAAAAATTGAAACAGACTAGGAAGAAGGATTGGCCATCCACTTCTGAAATTACAGGCCTTCGAAAATCCTGTGTACAATAGAGCACACTTAGATTATCATTTGGACTAACAGACATGGCAATTGAAACTGAGATCTTAGAAATGGAAACATGGAGAAAGAGAAAAAGCTGTAAGGAACCACTAGTGATTAGAAAGTGGAATGTGAGAAGCAGGAATGTAGGAAAATTGGACATTGTCAAGAAAGAAATGGAACACATAACTATTGATATACTAGGTATTGGCAAAATGAGATGGCTTGTCATGGGACATTGAATCAGATGATTATATGTTTACTATGCTGGGGATGAAAAGATGAGAGAAAATGGGGTTGGTTTCATAATTTAAAAAAATCATTTCTAGATCTATCCTGAAATACAATGTGGTGAGCAACAGGATTATATCCATACGCATACAAAGAAGTCCACTGAATTCCACTACCATTCAAATATATGCACCAACAACTAGAGCCAAAGAAGAGGAAATAGAAGATTTTCACCAACTTTTTCAGTCAGGTATTGATCAAACATGCAATCAAGATGCACTAATAATAATGGGCAACAGGAATGCAAAAGTTGGGAACGGAAGAAGGATCAGTAACATGGGCTCAGTGAGAGAAATGAGGCTGGAGATAGAATGATAGAGTTCTGCACATTCAATGATTTATTCATTGCAAATGCCTTTTATAAGAAACGTAAACGCAGGCTATACACATGGATTTCACCTGATGGTATGCATAGGAATCACATCGATTACATTTGTGGAGAGATTCGCTGGAGAAGTTCAATATCAGCAGTGAAAAAAAGGCCGGGTGCTGATTGTGGGACAGACCACCAACTACTCATAGGGAAATTAAAGCTGAAGTTGAGGAAAGTTTAGTCAAGTTCTCGGGAATCAAGATTTGACCTTAAATCTGTCTCACTCGAATTTCTCCTAGCAGTCCATGATATATTCCATACTTGTTTCCAGCACTACAGCTCAAAGGCATCAACTATCCTTCTATCATTCCTAGTCATTGTTCAGCTCTCTGATACATAGCAAGAAATTGCAAAGGCCATGGCCTGGATCAAGCACACCTTAGTCTCCAGACTGACATCATTGCTCCTTAGTACCTTGGAGAGGTCTCTGACAGAAGACTCCTTTTTGTTGATTATAAAGCCAAGCAAACTGAAGCTATCCACAATCTTAATGTCTTCACCATCTATCTTAATGCTGTGAATCAACCCAGTGGTGAGAATCTTTGTTTTCTTGATGATGAGCTTTAATCAATATTGAAGACTGCAGTACTTGACCTTCTGCAGCAAGCGCTTCAGGTCCTCCTCAGTTTCAGCAAGCAGGGTTGTGTCATCTGAATTATGCAGATTGTTGGTGAGTCTCCTTCCAATCCTGATGCCACACTCCTCCTCAAAGAGCCCAGCCTCCCAAATAATCTATTCCACATATAGATTGAAAAGATATGGAGATAGGACACATTCTTGATGCACACCCTTCCCAACTTTGAACCATGCAGCGTTTCCATGCTCTGTTCTGACGACTACCTCCTGGTTCAAGTATAGGTTTCACATAAGCAAAATCAAGTGTTCTGGGATTTCTATTCTTCTCAGAGTCAGCCACAGTTTGTTGTGTTCCACACTGTCAAATGCCTTTTTGTTGTTGTTGTTTGTTGTTATGTGCCGTCGAGTCATTTGCAACTCATAGCGAACCTATGCACAACAGCCCTAAACCCTCCTCTATCCTGCGCCAACCGCATTGCCTCTGGCACACCCATCCCGATTACCCCAGTCACCAAATCAATCCATCTCATAGAGGGTCTTCCCCTCCTGTGCTGTCCCTCCACCCTCCCAAGCATTATGTCCCTCTCCAAGGACCCGTCCCTCCTGGCAACATGCCCAAAGTATGTCAGATGAAGCCCCAGAATCCTTGCCTCCAAGGAGTAGCTTGGTTTAATCCTCTCCAAGATGAATCTGTTTGTTTTCCTGGCAGTCCATGGTACATTCAGTACCCTTCTCCAGCACCACAGCTCAAACGCATCCACTCTCCTTCTGTCCTCCCTAGTCATTGTCCAACTCTCTGATGCATAACAAGCGATTGCAAATACCATGACCTGTATCAGGTGCACCTTAGTCTCCAGAGAGACACCGGAGTACTTTAGAGAGGTCCCTAACAGCAGACTTTCCCATCGCGATACGCTTTTTGATTTCCTGACTGCTGGTGCCAAGAGTGTTGACTGTGGAGCCGAGCAAACTGAAGCTGTGAACAATCTCAATCTCTTCGCTATCCGTCCTGACGCTGCTAATTGGTCCAGTGGTGAGAATCTTTGTCTTCTTGACATTGAGCCTCAGTCCATACTGAAGGCTGCAGTCCTTGACCCTTCACAGCAAATGCATGAGGTCCTCCTCAGTTTCAGCAAGCAGGGTTGTGTCATCTGCATAACGCAGATTGTTAATAGATCTTCCACCAATCCTGATGCCACAATTCTCCTCATAGAGCCTAGTTTTTGTTAGGTGCTGTCAAGTCAATTATGACCCACAATATCCCTATGAACAACAGATCTGAACCTTGTCCTCTCCAGTACCGTCCACAGATTCTCTGGCACACTAGAGTCCATTGTAGCAGTCACTGTGTCAATTCTCCTGGTCGAGAGTTTTCCTCTCCTTTGCTGACCCACCATCTTTCCAAGCATGATGTCCCTATACAAGGAATTGTCTCTCTTAGCAACATACCGCAAGTATGCAAGCTTGATCTTTATTGTTTTTGCCTCCAACAAGCACTGTGGCTGCACTTTCTTCATTGTCTTTTTGTTTGTTCTTTTGTCAGTCCATGGGATGTTCTTCAACACCACAGCTTAAAGGCATCAATTCTTCATCTTTCATCCTTTTCATTGTGTGGTGTTTAGATGCATAACAAGTGATTAGAAAGACCATGGTCTGAATCAGACACACCTTAGTCCTCTACCTGACATCATTGCTCCTCAATAATTTGGAGATTATTGAGTATCAACCATGATTTACTCATGTGCAAGATCCATTGAGGCCAAAGAAAATTAAAGGAAGTCCACCTGAAATAAAATATTATCTTGGGTCTATTGTACCAGAATTTCAAAATAATCTTAAAAATAATTTGAAACATTGAATACCAATGATTGAAGTGACCCACTAGACCTATTTTAATTCTGTGCATGTATGTCTATTGTTTAATGTCCATATTTTATTTGAAGTAAGATTTGCATGATTTTGCTGCTGTACAAACACTATATTGTATACATAGCACACAGATATCCCTAAATTTTGAGTATTAACATTCACTGATTTTTCTATTTTTGTGTTGTATAAGAATTTTTAGTTTCACTTCCAAATCAGTTCCTCCATTCTTCCTCTTTCTGCTATTTTGCTGTGTCTAGAAGCCATGATACACTTCAAGGTAATATTCTAAAAAGTAATTTAAAGAGAGAACTAGAACTACAGCTCTCAAGAGACATGAGATTGGATGCTGTTAATTACAAGTCAAAGCATATATTGTTACATGGTAAATCTTTTAGTTGTAGGGAAAGTTCACATTAAATAGCAATAGAAAGTACAATACAATGTACAAATTTATCACTGACAAAAATATGCATTGTTATTATTATCAAGACTTATGTATTGTTGGTTATATGTGTATTGTGTATACAATCATGTATTGCCTTGTTGTGCGATGGCAATCACTATTTTATTCAAGAGACAAGAGTTACAACATTTAGCTATCGTATTAAATTGTCCAACTTGTATTTCTGAACTCCTATATTCTGTTGGGACCATCAGTGTATAGGTAGTTAAATATTACCCAAATGGGCATTAAACAAATAAATATCTATTTCCACATCCATATATATATTTATCTCTATGTCCATTTATTTTTATCTATAGACCTATCTTTACCTATATTATCTATCTATATCTCTCTCTATTATATATGTAATCTATAATATATAAACAAATGATATATATATGTATAATTATACATATGTGTGTGTCTCACCTTTTATTCCTTGTTTCTCTAGAGAACCTTCTGTAATATCAAATTATGCTCTAAATTCTAAAATTTATAAAAAATTCTAAATTTATGTCAGAAATAAATATCCCTGTTTACAGGCTCAAAAATTTATCCTATGGTTTTCACTCCACTCATCTGCACATTTTTCTGTCTTCTGAAGGAATTAACTATGTGATAACAAGAGGTGAGAGAAAGTGAAGGATAGACTAAAATATGTGACTAACTTTTGAACAACTCTCTTACATTGCTTATAGTTGAGGAAAGGGTCAATGTCATTCATGTTGCTTTGATTCCTTAATGTCACTCTTTAACAATTTTATTTTTAAAAAAACCTGAATTAGAGGCAAAAGATTTTTTCTTTGGTAGTTGTGCAAAAATTCAGCCCTTGAATACCATTGTTCTCTTAGATTCAAAACAGTGAAAATAGCAAATGCTTATGGAGGACAAACTCTTCACTACGTCTTGCTCTAAGACCTTCATAGGTATTAATGATTTGATCCTCACAATATGGCATTAAAGTAGTAATATGACCCACATTCTATACATGTGTGACTTTTACTATAAAAAATGGTGTAGCTTAGCTAAGGTCACCTTCACATTGAGTTGATAAATAGCAGAAGTAGAATTTAAATCCAATCATTATTACTGTAGAATCAACATCATTCACTAGAATACAACCTAGCACCTCCATACATAGTGTAAATAGATTTTTTTTAATTGTCTTTCACATTTTTACGTGCTTTAGTCTCTTCTGAGATATGGGTTTACATAAGTTTTGTTTTATTTTGTCATACTTTTACAAACGCCTTATTATTGATATTATGAACTCTTCAGTTGAAAATGCATTTTTTTCTAAGAATTTTTCATTATTTGTTAATAAGGAAACACAAAACTTCTCAATTACTAATACAACTTTTCAAAGATAAAATATCTACACAACTATTTACCGAATATTCTGGTTTTAGATGAGGTAAATATCATCTTTTAAACAAATATTCAAATAGTCCACCACTGATTTGCCTTTAATCTACACATCTCTTCTGTGATCATTCCTTGTACATATTTAACTTGACTTGCTCTGTATACTCTATTGTTGCATGTTTATCCCAACTCTATACACTAGGCATTTTTCATAATGTTTCTGTTCATTCTTATGTTCAAAAATTTTCCCATGACACATCATTTTTTGTCATAGAAAGTCATTCTGGCTCAAACTGTCATTTTCCTTTGAATAATGTTACAATTCTACTTTACTAATTCTAAATTCCATCCACTCTACTTTTTTGTACATCACAATTTATTACAATGAAGTTTTATTCTTTATTCCCAGCATATAAATGCATTTATTCTTAAGAAATAATTTGGTGTTACTAGGCTCCTCTCCAAATTCCACATATACCCTAGATATTGTTAACTGGAGAGGTGTGATTTTAGGCTTTTTTTTTGGTGGCAATGGACTCTTCCTAAAGAGATATTTGTAATGGAAACTCAGTTTTTATTGCACCATCAATATCAGCATACACTAATGACCTTCTGTCTATGCTGCAGGTCTAGTTTTACAGAGATACAGCTGTATATCCTGGAAATGTGTATAATGATATAGGGAATATATTGAGCCTTTTTTAATAAAAACAATAACAATAGGGTATAATGTCTTATTTTACTGCAAATGAGTGAATCATCAGTCAATGCATGTGTGTGCTGTCAAGATAAAAATTTAATGATTTTAGTCCTAAAACATCTACTCAGGTTTTTACTATTAAAGCAATTGGCCACATGATTAAGCTTATTATTATTCCAATGGATTATCTACTTATAATATTTTTATTTCTGTGCAGAAGAATTGAGTCTCAGTGGGAAAAAAAAAACTATCATTGCACAATTTTTATAAGTTCAAGGATTTATTACCGTATGGAGGTAAATTTACTTAAGAAACTTGCTTTAAAATAGACATTCTATTTCTTGTTTTGGGTAGCTGCAAAAAAAAAGGATAGCATAAACTAGATACTTTATAACACTATTTAAAATGGGAAGTACATTCCATTAAGAATAATTTATGCTAATAAAAAATTTAATATAAAAAAACTCTTGAAGTTCATAAACTTCTATGGATAGTTTATAATTAGTATTGGTTAATGTTCTAATGTGTAATGCTATTGTTTTTAGCAGAGGAAAGTAAACAAGAGCAACTCATCTTCATTTCTTTGCAGTACCTTCTTTAAGTAAGACGTCTGTGAGTTAAAAGGATGCAGACCATTTACTATTATAATAAAATTAATAGAACTATTAATATATACCCTTTATTATGCAAACCTAGATTATGTCTAGATAACCAACATGGTAGGATATCAAATACTTGGTTTTAAAAATTAAAGGAGTATCATAATATAAGTAACACAAAAAATTAAAATCGAAACACTAGAGTTGTTTTTCATAGCAATGTCTATAAAACTGAGTCAGATAATTTTGATTATCATGTAATTAATTTAGCTATTTTAATTGAACTTTAATAGGTTAGATAAAAAGCACAGTCTAATATCTAGATATTGTTCATGTTTGCTATAATTTTCTCATTTCAAAAGAGAAAAAAGAAACACAAACTTTGAAGAGGAGACAATTTCAAAGTAAGTCAGATGAGACACAGATATTTTCAGAACTTTATATGAAAGATACGTTTGATATGATTGTACCAAAAATTGAAAAATTATGCACAAAGAGACTGAATTTTTTTATTATCAGTGTACTAAAATTAACTTACAACTCACTCATTGCCTCAAGTCAAAACTGACTCATAGCTAACCCTGCAGCAGGTTTTCAGAGGCTATAAATCTCACAGAAAGAGATTGCTCATCTTTCTCCCAAGATGATGCTGGTGTGTTTAAACTGCCCGAGAGGCCCTGCCTTTAGGTCAGCAGCATAACTAAGTGCAGAGTAAAGAATCATAGTGTGGAAAATTAGTCAACTGCTAATTCGTATCTCATATACTACTTGTCTTCTACCAAGTGAATGTAAGTTTTAAAGTGTAAATTAGTCATTTTAAAGCTAGAGTCTCCTGGTGAAATCCATATTCCAAGTAATTTTATAAACAAACTTTCATTGGAACACAACCTACCTGTTGTTGTTGTTATATACTGTCAAGTTGTGACTCATAGTGAACCAATGTACAGTAACTCTGGACTCTGCTCTACCCTGAGCCAACCTTGTCATCTCTAACACATATACCCCCATAATCCTTGTGACTGAGTCAATCCACCTCCTCTTGGGTCTTCCTCTTTTATGCTGTCTCTCCACCCTCCCAAGAATTATGTCCCTCCACAAGGACTGGTTCCTCTTTGCAAAACACCCTAAGTATGTAGTACAAAGCTTCCGAATCTTTGCCTCCAAGGATTTATCCCACCTACTCTTAATTATCATCTATTGAGTGTGTCTTTGCTCTTCTTTGAAGCTAAGTAGTTACAAAAGATTGTATGACTTACAAGGTCAAAACACATAAATTCTATAAAATATGAATAAAACTTTCCAGAAAAAATGTGTGCATCTTTGATCTAAGTAAATGAACTAGAAGAGCTCATTTCAGTTCCAACTGAGAGAAGAAAGCAATAATTGACATCATGAAAATAAGAAGATAAAGTGAAATCTGTCAACATACACTGAGAGTTTCAAAACACCTTCTCCTATTTGAATCTGAAAATACCAAGCGAAATATAATATACTTAGAAACAAGACTGGTTATATTTTTCTTTGGATAATCTGAATAGACTCAAATTTAAAAAAAAAAAACCAACACAAAAATCCTTCAAACTTCAGATGATGTTCCCTAACAAAAAGGCCTGTTCACCAGGCTTTGGACTCTAGCGCACCAGACAGCAAACCAGTCATGTGATTACATTTTAAGTCAGTATTTTCTTTCCTAGTTCAAAATAAAAGTAAGTCATTTAAAATGAAAAATAAATCAGTAAGCAAAAGCCACTGCCATAGGTTCAGTAAAGATTCATAGCTGACCCTCCAGTGAATTTTCAGAGGGTTTAAATCAAACAGGAGGAAATTGCCCATCTTTCTCCCATGTAGTAACTGGTGGCTTTGAACTGCTCACAGTTAAGTTTGCAGTGCAGCTTCTTACCTACTATCTGTTCCGAGCTCCTTCTGTTAAAATTATGAAGCGTTTAAGAAAAACATGTCCCTTGTGTGGATTAATTTCAGGATACTTTGAATATTTTGAGAAGCTATATTGAGAATACCATGTACTGCTAGGAAAACAAACAGATTTGTCCTGGAAAGGGTTAAACCAGGTGGCTCCTTGGAGGCAAGGATTCTGAGGCTCTGTCTAACATACTTTGGACATGTTGTGAGGAGAGACCGATCCTTGGAGAAGGATATCATGCTTGGGAGGGTGGAGGGACAGCGCAGGAGAAGAAGGCCCTCTATGAGGTGGATTGATTCAGTGACTGGGAT
The DNA here is from genome assembly GCF_000299155.1 of Elephantulus edwardii. Lineage (NCBI taxonomy): Eukaryota > Metazoa > Chordata > Mammalia > Macroscelidea > Macroscelididae > Elephantulus > Elephantulus edwardii. The sequence goes on along the minus strand of NW_006399834.1, from coordinate 4,811,840 downwards.
GATTGTGATGGGAGTGTCAGAGACAGTGTGATTGGCACAGGACAGAGCAGAGTTTAGGGCTGTTGTGCATAGGGTCACTATGAGTCGCAAGTGACTCGAAGGCACATAACAACAACAACAACAACATACTGAGGTAAGAGTTATTTCAACATAATAATGCTCAATTGTTGTTGTTGTTAGGTACCCTTGAGTTGAGTACTACTCCCAGCAACTCTATGAACAGCCAACCTGAAACCTGCCCTATCCTGTGTGACTCACCATCATCAGTAAGTAGGCAAAGTATACATTATATTGGTAAATAATGTTATATTTTAACCATGGATTCTAGTAAAGTTTCAGAATAATTTGTGAACATTGTTTAAAGATAACAATGACATTGAAAATTTGGTTTAGATGGCACTATTGAAGGATTCTGTTATTGGGATGATTTCTTAGCAAGAATATGCCAACATTACTAATTCCAAGATTTTCTCTATCTTAATGGTTACAGTTATAAAGAGGAAAGAGTATGCTTTCTACAGACCTATAAAAAAGGGACAATTAGTGACTGCTTTCTCCAGATCCGTGTTCAAGGCTGTCATTGACTAGAAAGACAATGACAATGTAAAGAAATACATTTCATTTCTTTAACATTGCTGTTATTTTGTATCCATTTATTATTTTGGTCTTGTGATATATTTTAGTAATTAAAAGTTATTTAATCAGTAATATTAGTTAAATATCTAATAAAAGAAAAAATAATATATATGTGAATGTTTATAAATGCACATCACACACACACACACAGCAATAGAAACATATAGGAAGCACTGGTGGAGTAATCCATAGAAAATTGCACTGCTCCTCATGAGAAAGTTGGGCAAATCTCCTCTTACGTAAAGCCAAGCCTCTGAAAACTCATTAAGAAGCCAACTGAGTCAGTTTTATAAAGGAAATGTAAATAATAAAAAGAAGAGGAGGAAAATATACACAAAATAAACCAAAAATCATAATTCATATCTTAATGAAGAAAATAAAAAGTTTGTGTTGAATCTCAATAGAATTCGTTTTATTTGAAAAAAAAACGTTTTATAAAGTTGAAGAAATTGAAAAAGTAGAAAAATGTTCAATGATATTATATAGTTGGAAATAATTATCCACAAATTTATATCATTGGAGCTGCTAATGAAAAATTTAGGTATTGAGTCCAACCACTATTTGTAAAGGAGAGATTGGACAATCATTTAAATAAAGATTCATCATTTTGAAAAGCAGAAAGGGTATTCCTACTCTGTTCTATATAGTAACTGTGAGCCAGAATCATAACGATGGTAGTAGATTTAGAAATGTTTGTTTTGAAATAAGTCTATCATATTATACATAATAGTTTAAAAAATTAATATTTTATGAGATTTTTCAAAACTGAAACACAAAGCAAAACAGAATGACTACCCATATTGACAGTTACTCAACAAGCACCGGTACAATGAATGAAAATGCTTCCAACCAAAGCCCCATGACTGTCATACAATTTTGTAATACTGGATATAAAGAGAAATTGTTTCCGAGAAACAAAACACACAAAAGTGTGTGGTTATAGAATTTTAAGAATAGAAAGAAAAATATAAATGCTTTCTGAATGACAAAAAAGAACTTGTTTAAAAGTCCTTAATAAAGAGATACATAGAATTACAAAATTAATTTTTGTGTTGTTAGATGTCACCAAGTTGGCTTTGACTCATAGCAGCCCTATATACAAGAAAAAGAGATATTATTTCATCCTTTTCCATTCTCACAATCTCTGCCATATTTACGTCTACTGCTGTAGTTACTATGGCAATTCCTATTGCTAAGGATCTTACTCTCTAATGACCCTTTACTTATCAAAGCATGTGCTTGTGTAGGGACAGACTGACTTGAAAATATGCACAAAGTCTCATCATATTTGCTTGCAAGTGCCTTTCTTTTGAGAGACAAAGTTGTTTATTCTTTTGGAAGTTCGTGGTTTATTCAATTATTTTAATCAATACATCAATTACAAGATATTAGAGTTATTTTGGATTTCCTTATTCATTGTCCAACTTTCAATTGCATATGAGACTGAAAACAAAATAGCCTTAGGAAAGAACACCTTAGTGTTCAAAATACCATCTTTGCTATTTACCGTTAAAGAGAGACTCTGTAACAGATTTCTCCAATTCAATATGCCTGCCATTACATTCATGGTTTGGGATTTTACATCTGACTGTAGTTGTTGTAATTATGTGTTCTATGTATGACTCAACTTCTGCACATGAGTAGTTGGTGGTCTGTTCCACAATCAGCTCCTGGCCTAGTTTTCACAGCTGATATTGAGCTTCTCCAGCGGTTCCTTCTGCAGATGTAATCGATCTGATTCCTATGCATACAATCAGGTGAAATCCAGGTATATAACCTGCGTTTATGTCACTTAAAAACATATTTGCTATGAATTCGATCATTCTCTCTCCAGCTCCATTTCTGTTACCGAGTCCATATTTTTCAACTACTGAATCTTCTTCTCTGTTCCCAACTTTTGCATTCCAGTCACCCATTATTATAAATGCATATTGATTGCATGTTCAATCGATCTCCGATTGTAAAAGTTGGTAAAAATCTTCTATATCCTCTTCCTTAGCTCTGGTTGTTGGTACATATATCTGAATGATAGTGGTTTTCACTGGAGTTCCTTTTATACGTATGGATATTATCCTGTAACTCACATATTGCACTTCAAGATGGATCTAGCAACGACTTATTTAACTATGAAAGCAACTACATTTTCCCTCACCTTTTCATCTCCAGAGTAATATATCCTATGATCATCTGACTCAAAATGCCCCATGCCAGTCCATCTCATCTCACCAATGCCTAGTATGCCAATATTTATGCATTCCATTTGTTCCTTAACAATATCTAATTTCCCTACATTCAGGGTTCTCACATTCCATGTCCCAATCACTAGTGTCTACTTACAACTGTTCCTCTTCCTTTGTATTTCCATACTTGAAAGCTCAACCTCAGTTGCCCTTTATGTTATCTACATGTGTTCTATTGTACATAGGGTTTTCAAGCTGAAATTGAGAACAATTAAACCAAATCCAAGCAACCAAATATTGACTTTGAGTCTATGCCACCTGAATTCCAGAACATTGAACAGTAATGAGCGAAGTCCAGACGAGTTCTGAGAGGATATCAAGGGTATCATCCAGGAAGAGTGCAAACTGTATTGCAAAGACAGAAGAGGAAGAAAAGACCAAAATGGATGTCAGAAGAGACTCTGAAAATTGCACTGGAGCTCAGAGAAGTGAAAGCACAAGGAAGAATTCAAGATACTAAAGAGCTGAATAGAAGATTTCAAAAGGCAGCACGGGATGACAAAATATTACAATGAAATGTGCAAGTAGTTGGAGTCAGAAAATCAAAAGGTCAGAACTCTCTCAGCATTTCTTAAGCTCAAAGAACTGAAGAATAAATTCAAACCTAGAGTTGCTATAATCAAGGATGCTTTCTGCAAGAACGTTAAATGATCCAGGAGGTATAAAAAGAAGATGGAAAGAATATACTGAATCACTGTATCAAAAGGAATTGGCAGACACAGAAAAATTTCATGAAATAACATATGAGGTAGAGCCTATGGTGATAAAAGAAGAAGTTCAAGCTGTTTTGAAGGAAATGGCAAAAAATAAGGCCCCAGGAATAGATGGTATACCAATTGACATAAATCAGCTAACAGATGGTGCCCTGGACGTGCCCTCGAAGTTGTGCCAAGAACAACCACTTGGCCAACTGACAGGAAGAGATCTATATTTGTTCCCATCCCAAAGAAAGGTGACCCAACAGAGTGTGGAAACTATAGAGTGTGTCTGATACAGGCCATGGTCTTCGCAATCACTTGTTATGGATCAGAGAGTGGGACAATGACCAAGGAGGATAGAAGGACAATTGATGCCTTTGAGCTGTGGTGCTGGAGAAGAGTACCATGGACTGCTAGGAAAACAAACAGATTCATACTGAAAATGGTTAAACAGGGTGGCTCCTTAGAGGCAAGGATTCTGAGGTTCCATCTAACATGCTTTGGACATGTCATGAGGAGAGACCGGTCCTTGGAGAAGGACATCATGCTTGGGAGGGTGGAGGGGCAGCGCAGGAGGGGAAGGCCCTCTCTGAGGTGGATTGATTCAGTGACTGGGATAATTGTGATGGAGTGTCAGAGACAGGGCGATTGGCACAGGACAGAGCAGAGTTTAGGGCTGTTGTACATAGGGTCGCTATGAGTCGCAAGCTACTCGACAGCACATAATAACAACAACAACATGTATGACTCATAGCTATCCTATAAATACTAGTTCCAAATCTGGCCCTATCCTCAGTAGTCAATCTTACCATCTCTGACACACTTGGCCTTGTTGCTACAGTCACTATGTCAATCCATCTCATTTTTGTCTTCCTCTCTTACATTGACCCTTCACCTTTCCATACACTGACACCATTCTCCAAGGACTAATCCCTCCTGGCAACCTGCTCAAAGTACATGAGACAGAGTTTCATAACACTTGCCTCCAATGAACACCATTGGTTTTCATTTTCTCCAGCATAGAGCTGTTTGTTCTCTTGGTAATCCATGGGATATTCAAACCTTCTCCAGCATCACAGTTCAAAAGCATCAATTATTCTTTTGTCATTTGCTGTCACTGTTCAGTTTTGAGATATATAGCAAGCACCTGAATTAATATGAATTTTTATATATTTATATGATTTGTATATATAGTGTATTAAAATTACTAAAATCTAAACCATAATGATGAAAATTACATTTAAAAATCAAACTCAAACTCAATGTCTTTGAGTCAACAGTTGGTTTCTGAGACTCTAAACCACATGGGAGGAGACTATCTATTTTTCTCCCATGGAGTTCCTGTGTATTCAAATCACTAGAGAGCTATGATCTTTGAGTTGGCAATGCAATTGCCTAAGTACCAGACCACCAGCGTTACCTGTGTTCTAAGAATAATGACCCTGGGTTACTTTGCCAAGAAAGGAAACACTTCTTAAATTACTGTTCTTTGCTTGATCTTAGAAATCTATCTTTCCTTTATCTCAGAAAATAAAATGTTGGTACATTATTATTGTTCCTTGGAAGGAGGAGCGGCATCCACTTCCATAATGGCTTGCCTCTGGAAACCCTATGAACCTGGAGAGAGAATGAGAGACACCCAAGCGTTGAGGACTCTCCTTCCTTCGATTGGCACAGGACAGAGCAGAGTTTAGGGCTGTTGTACATAGGGTCGCTATCTATGAGTCGCAAGCGACTCGACGGCACTTAACAACAACAACAATAACAACATTATTATTGTTGTTGTTATGTGCCATTGTGTCACTTATGACTCTGTGACCCTATGCACAATAGCACTGAACCTTGCCCTATCCTGAGTCAACCTCACTATCTGACACATGTGCTCTTATTGCCACAGTTACTGTGTCAATCCATCTCATCTGGGGTCTTCCAATTCATATTAACTCTCCACCTTTCCAAGAATGATGTCCTTCTGCAAAGACTGGTCCCTCCTGGTAATATGTCCAAAATATATGAGAAAGAGCCTCAAAATTCTTGCCTCTAAGGAGAATTTGTTTTCACCTCTAAGGAAAGACCTGATTGTTCTCTTGGCAATCCATGGTATGTTTAATACTCTTCTCTAGAACCACAACTCAAATACATTAATTCTGTTATTCTTAATCATTGTCCAGTTCTCAGATGGATAGTAAATAATTAATAATATAGTTGCCTGGACTAGGTGCAACTTATTCTCCAGACTGCTATTGTTGCTTTTCAGCACTCTGGAAAGGGCCCTGACAGCAGACTTTCCTAAAGCAACTCATCTTTTGATTTCCTGGCTATTGGTATCACGAGTGTTTATTGTAAATCTGAGCAAAATGAATATATTAAGAATTATTTAGAAGTTAACTATCTTAGGAAATGTTATTACTAAAATGTCATCATGAAAAGTTATTAGTGTTATAATTGAAATTCATAATGACTATATGTGGTTAATGTTATTATTTTAAGTATATTTACAGTATACTCAAATAAAAACACAACCACAAAACTGTCACTGGCAGCAATAATTGGAGTGGGTAAATGATATTTTTCATTATCCACTTGAATCAATCCTATAGTGTGCCCCCTTGTTACTGATGTGCCATGAAACTTATCTTCTAAATTTATTTTCTTTGATCTGTAATTGTATTCTATTCTTTATTGTCTTTGTAAGAAAGTTACCTCTTTTCTCTTTTCCTTCTATTATATGGATAGTAAAAAATCTTGATAGTGGTTATTAAAGAAGTGAAAAATGGTTCGTTTTTTCTTGAAAATAAACAGACTTCTCTTAGTAACCTGTTTCTGTGATGTATGTGGTGTTTATTTCATGAGGGTTTAATTCTTAAGTGTTCTATAGGACATTTCTTAGTGCATTTCTTAGGACATTTCTATTTATAACCTTATTGAAGTGCTTTTCAAATGCAGAATAATCTTTGTTGTGCTATTTACTACATTCAGTGTAGCTCAGTACATAAATTGTGTGAAGATACTCTTTCTACACAAGAAAGCATCTCTGTTCAGAATACAGACAACTGCACTTGCATAGTCAACACTAAAGTCTCATACTTTTCGTATTTGTGCCAAATTACTTTTGGTAATATTAATTGAAAGAAGCCTGTTGGCATATTAAATAGAATTTGTCTCTCCACACAGCTGAGTAACTATACAAAACATCCATCCATCAGTCCTGACTACACTATCAAATATTACACTATGGCATCAACCCAAGACATTCTAACTATCTAATCATTGACTTTACATTTACCTCAATCTATCTCAAGACAAGACATGAAATGCTTACTGCAAAATTACATTTCCATCAATTTCTGATACAAGGAGATGAACTTTCAATGGAGCAATTGTTTTCTAAATGGGTTTTTAAGACACAGTGTATTGGGTCTTGAGTTCATTGATTTGTATTGTTCTGTGAAGAACAGGTTGAAAGGGGACATCTATTCAGTAGAACAGAGAGCTGGAAGGAGATTGCTTATTCCCTGAATCGGAGCATCAAACTAAATTTAAAACCTGCTCAGGAGCAAATTTCTTTTGATCCCTGAAAATAAAATTTCAAAATCCTATAAGCAAAGAGATATCTTATATCTTTTGGGGAATTTTAAAGAGAAAAATGCATTAGCTCACTAGAAGTTTTGAAGAATTGGAAATGGGATATAGCACCTTTCACCTCTAGGTTGCCATTTGATGAATGTAGCCTAGGTTTAAAGTGACCATAATCCTTTCATTGTGTTGCAATACAATAGTTTAAGAAGTAGGCAGAAGACTTTTATCAAGATATAAACTCTTGGATGATCAGACACAAGAAATTTGTGGATTGTTGAGTTCTTCTCAGAATCTATAAAATATGCATGTTACTTGAATATGACAATATATTTACTCATACTAAAAAAATGCAGCAAAATGTATGTTTTCTCCCATACACATCTTTATTACTCCCATAGACAAGCTTTATTATTCAAGTATGCCAACACATGAACTTTAACTGTTTTATTCCCAGCTCAAGTAACTGCAGATTCTCTTTCTCTTTATTAATTATAATACATTATTAACAACAGCATAGACTCCCATAATTTCAGAATTTATATTTCTCTACCATTATAGCTATTATTTTGTTCAAAGCCATATATAACATCTCTCAACTCATACATAATCAGTTATAAGTTTACTTCTATCCTGTTTCAAGTTATTGTTGAACTAGGAGAAATCTTTGAATGAAAAACCTTACTCTTAGAAGTATTTAATAAGACTATCCAGTATTCTTGTTGATGCAATGCAAGAAAACCACATAATTCTGGAGAAATAAAGGTATAAAAATATTTAAAAATCCTGCAATGTTCTCTTTGTAAATAAAGATACTAGTTTGATTTTAAGTTTAAAATGCCATGATTGAGGAACTGCATTTTTATTTTCCAAAACATAGGAAAAAATACCTATCTTAAAAATAGAAAGTAAATTGATGCTTGTACATTTGGCCTTATAAATAATTTGTTCAGAAGCTTATGAAGGCATATTACAGACATTTCACTAAATCAATGGTGATTAGTTTTATAAAATGCAATGTAGAGGAATGATCATATGAAGCACAATATGAATGAAGAATGTGTGAAACACAATGTATATGAATATAATACAATGTATATGAGCTTTGTATGCAAACCAATATAAAAAGAAAAAAAATACATGTTACAGAAAAGGAATTTTAAAGACAGCTTGAGAAGTGTTATTTTAATAACTTAAAGTAGAAATAATGTGATCATATCTTCCAAACACATCTGACTCCCTCACTCTACAGTCTTCAATACTCAACTTCTCTTCTCTGTATCTTTGGTTCTTCCTTTCTAACCTCTTTCATTTCTTCTCTCATGTTTTAGAGGAAATTAACATGTTTTACTACTGAATTTTTCATCATTTCATAATTTTGTGATTTTTATCTTTCCTTTTCATTGCAATAGCTATCCTTTCTATTGCAGTTATATTTTTAATAAAATGACTTACAAATATAAAATACACAAAAATATTTCTTTTTAATATGCTCCATATGTAAAATTATATTGTAAATTGGGTTTTTATTCCTATGTTAGTATAACAACACATCTTTTTTTCTATCCTTAAATTATCTGTTATATCAAGCTAAAATACATGGGCAGTAAGCAAAAATTCAATGGTAATACATAATTACATCTGTCTCAAATCAGAATGTTGTTTTACTTCTTTGTAAGTATCTAGGGCTCAGTGCTTCTCCTTTCCTCAAGTTCATTTATTTTATGATCAACTCTGTCCCCACAAATACTCCTGTTTTGCACACACTTGAATGAGATTATCCATTCACATAAGTGGTATATTTTCTGAACGTTGCAAGAAAGAAAGAAATATTCCAAAGTGTAATGTACTTGAAAGTAAATATTCCCATTCCTTATTGTAAGAGCAATATTTTTCAATGTTTTCACTGGTAATTTTGCTCTTATTAGCTTTTGTTTTGTAATATTTATGTGTTGGTCTATAAATCAAAAGGTAAGTAAGTGATTCAAACTCACCAGTCACAACATACAAGAAAAATTTGGTAGTCTGTTTTCTGAAAATTTACAGCCTTCCAAATGTTATGAACTGTTCTACTCTTTCTTATAAGATTTCAATGGTTCAAAATGAACTTGCAGATAGTAGATTTATAGTGGGTAAATAGTGGGTTTACCGACTTAATACTGTCTCTCTTCGTGACACATTTTTAATAGAGTTTCCTTTTCATAACTATCAAAAATCATCAAAAATACAGACAAAAAGCTCTTATGTAAAGAATATAATATTCCCTTTGCTCTCTCCTTTCTCTATAAGATCAACCTGTAGTCCCTCTCTCTATCAATGGGTTTCTCAAAACAACATAAACTCTTGACCTACTTTTAAAATTATCAATAGTTATTCAAGTGGGCTGAGAGTTATTGTTTTACTTACCTGTGAAATAACAGGCTTATTTTATAAAAGGTCTACTTACAATGACCAATACACTTTTTAAAAACTCACAACTCATTGAAAAACAATATGTGAACTCTACTATCTATTTGTAATCTAATTTTCCAAGACTATATATTCCCCCAAGAATATGAGCATCAAGTAACTACTGAGCAATTTGTCACTATTTAGTTTCAATCAGATATATTTAGTAAATCATTATTTTGAAATTAATCTTTTCCACACTCCGATATACAGAAAAACCATGAATGATTTTTTTTTATTTAATTCACATATTGCAATGTTGATGACTTTAATGGTTCATCTTTTATTCACCAGTTTATTCAATCAGAGAGTCAGTAAAAGAGAAAGACCCTCACTGACACCAATTATCACAGTGACCACAATATTGGATACAGCAGAGAATGTGAGAATCAAATAGAATCAGGCAAAGTTGGAGCAGCTTGGTTTCACTTTCTTCAGAACAGACTTGTTTGTTCTATTGGCAGTTCCTGGGTCTTTTTAAAAAATTATATTGGCTTGTATATAAAATTCTTACACATCGTATTTCTTCCACATACATTGTGTTTCATGTAATCTTTCATTCACATTATGTTTCATACAATTATTCATGCACTTTGCATTTTATAAAACTAATTACTATTGATCTATGTCTATAATTACTCCATCTTTTCAAGTGCACATTTAATCTTTCCCATTCTTTCTCCCCCCCCACCCACGTATCTGCCCACTAAAATCTGCTGTCTTAGTGATTTCCTTTCTACCTTATTTCTACCCTCTTTATCCATTCTCCTTCTCTTTTTGGACACTTATACATATCTTACTAGTTGTCCTTATAGTTTTACAATAATGGTCTTTTAAGTAGGAAAAACTATTGAAACTTGACAGAAGCTACATTACAAGTTTGGGTTGGAAAACAGAGTCTTACTACACAAACATTGATCAGTTATTTATTTAGCTTCGTAGATATTCCAAAGTAGATTTTCTTGGCATAAGTATTTAAGACTATTTTTCTTACTCTCAATATTCTCTGTTATAGTTGTTATGTGACATCAAGTTGACTATGGCTGCTGGCAACCCTATACACCTTAGTTTTAAACATTGCTCTATCCTGAGTCAATCTCACTGTCTCTGACATACCTACATTCTACCCCAGTTACTATCAATCTATCTCATCTGGGAACTTCTTCTTCTGCCCTGTCCTTCTACTTTTCAAATCATGATATCCTTATCCAAGGACTGATCCCTCCTGGCAACATGTCCTAAGTATTTCAGACAGAGCTTTAAAATCCTTGCCTCCAAGGACCAGCTTGGTTTCACCATCTCCAAGATGTATCTGTTAGTTCTCTTGGCAGTCCATGGTACACTCAATGCTCTTCTCTTGCACCACAAATCAAAGGCATCAATTCTGCTTCTGTTATTGTTGGTCATTGTCCAAGTCTCTGATGCATAGCAAGTACTTACAAAGACCATGGCATTGGATTAGGTGTAACTTCTTCAACTATAATGATGCTACCAAATGGCCCAGTGGTGAGAATTTTCATTTCTTGATGCTAATCTTCAATTCATATTGCAAACTACAGTCCTTGGTCTCTGCAGAAAGGTCTGAGCCGCTGTATCAAGGGTTGGCTGGAGGGAAGGAGATGGGAGTGCTGACCAGGCAAGGAAGCAGTTGGAAGGTGAGGAGTGAAAGTGGATGCTGGTGAAAATGAATGCTGAAAGAGTATGGCTGAGGCAAAACCAAATCAAAGGCGCCTGGGGGAGAGAGGTGGGGAACCAGCACTCAATTGGTTATTTTTGCAATGGGAAGTGTATCTAATCTGCTCTTCTGGGCAAAATGCTTATCTGCCAGATATTGCCCTAAATTGAACATCTAAATTAAGGCAGACTAGGGAGAAGGATTGGCCATCCACTTCCAAACAACAGGCTTTTGGAAACCCTATACAAAATACAGCACACTTAAATTAGACTAGTAGTTATGGCACCTGAGGCTAAGCCCTGTTTGGAAAACACAAAATAGGAGGAACAGTTGGAAGCAGACACTATTTATTGGAATGTGTAATGTGAGAAACATGAGTGTAGATAAACTGGATATTGTTAGGAGTGAAATGAAACACATAAATATTGACATACTAGGCATTGGCAAAATGAGAGGGATAGGATCGGGACATTTTGAATAAGACAATCATTAATTTGCCAGAAATGAAAATATGAGGAAAAATATGGTCACATTCAGAGTTAAAAAGACCATTTCCAGATCCAGCTTGAAACAAGTGTTGTGTCAGGATAATATCCATACACATACAAGGAACACCTGTTATTACCCATCATTCACATATATGAATCACCAACCAGAGCCAGAGAGGAGGAAATAAATTATTTCTCCCAACTTTTGCAGTCAGAAATTGATTGAAAATGTAATCAGAATGCACTAACATTAATGAGTGACTGGAATGTAAAAGTTTCAAATGTAGAAGAAAAATCAGCAGTCAGAAAACATGGGCTTGGTGACAGAAACTGAGCTGGGGCTAAAATGATAAAGTTTTGTACAGTCAATGATTTATTCACTGCATATACCTTTATTCTCTATTAAAGACGCAGAAAGATGTCTATATTCTCAGTATTGTTTAATATAGGCATCAGAAATTATTTGTTTCAGGTATTGTCTCCTTAGGAAAATAATCTATTAGAGGTCTCTTAGAAGTTGCTGTAAACATTTGTTATGAGGTATATTTGTAAAATATTGAATTGTGTTGAAATTGTACTTTTCCTGAAATTTGTTTTGCAGGACACTGCAGTGATAACCAACTCAACGGTAATGAATTTGGGTTTGAATAATATTATAAAAACTAAAGTCAAAAAAGTTTATTGATATCTATCTGCCACTCTATCTCTTTTTGTCTACATAATGTTTATTTTTTCTCATTTTTACTTCTTCAGTGAATCTTTGCACAGCATTTTACAAAAGGACCTGCCTCTTCATTAATGTTTTATTGCATATTAACAACCCTGCTAGCTGTAACTATTCAAGACTCCTTATATAAAAGTAAACTCATTCCCTTTTAAAATTTATAACAATTTTCTATTCTAAACTTTTGATGATCAACATTATGATCAAATTCTTTATTGTTTACATAAATTATAGGCAGTGCAGAGATTTCAATATACTTTATATCCAATTTTTCCTATTTAAATCTCAATCATTAATGTGATAAATTTGTCATATTTACTGAAAAAGTAGTAAAGTATTGATTATAATATTATAAAAATTATTTGACATACAAAATAATAATATCATTGTTGTTGTTGTTGTTATGTGCCATCGAGTCGTTTGCAACTCATAGCGACCCTATGCACAACAGCCCTAAACCCTGCTCTA
>NW_006399834.1:4787905-4797137 GCF_000299155.1 Elephantulus edwardii | reverse complement strand
CAGCCTTTTGGAATCTTCTGTTCCGCTCTTTAGTATCTTGAATTCTTCCTTGTGCTTTGGCTTCTCTACGCTCCAGTGCAATCTTCAGAGTCTCTTCTGACATCCATATTAGCTAATATTTAATGCACAGTTTATTTTCTTAGTTTTTAGCTAATTCCCTTTTTCTGTTGAAAGATCCCAAAGAGGTTAGTTTTGCTGTAGTGAGGACAGTGTGTGACTCGTAAAGCTAAAAGATCTTTGTACTACATGCCTGAACACGAGGGAAAGCCCAAAGCTGTGAGGGTCAGAGAGAAGTCTTCTAGAGAGCACAACAGTGTAGAGGCTATCATGTTTGACAAGTTGTGTTCTGAGTGTTTCCAACCTGAATTATAATCTCTTACTTTTCCTATTCCCCTAATTATGATGACTATTGTCTGTGAGTTCTGTGTGGTCATTGCAACTAATTCTTAAACCCAGTAGGACAGAAGTGAGAATCATGGGAATGATGGTAAGTGCTGAGATTATTAGAAGAAGGTGTTGATCACAGGGTTGGGGAAAGGTGCTGTGTCTAATCTCCTTAGTATTGGCTTTGTGCTGCTGATGTTCTTGTTAGGATTTTCTTCCCTCTTATGAAGTTTGTGGATGTCAGACTTCACCATCCCCAGACCCTCCACACTGCTTTTATGGTTTGTTCTTGTTGTTGTTGTTATGTCATTGAGTAGATTGTAACTCATAGCGGCCCTATGAAAAACAGCTCTGAACCCTGCCCTATCCTTTGTCATCTTCATCATCTTCAACACATAATAGCCCATTGTTACAGTCACTCTCTCAATTCATCTTGTTGAGGGTCTTTCTCTGTAATGCTGAACCCCCCACCTTTTCAATCCTGATGTCCTTCTCCAAGGACTGACCTCTCCTAACAAAACACTCAAAGTATGTGAGATGGAGTTTTATTGCCCTTGCCTCTAATGAAAATTCTGGTTTCACTTTTCCCAGGGCAGACCTGTTTGATTTCTATGAATTCCATAGGATATGTAATACTCTTCTCCAACATCACAACTTAAAGACAATGATTCTTCTTCTGTTGTTTTCCTTTTTAGATGCAATTGAGAAGAAATTGACAAGCAATTGAAAAGACTATGCCTTGGATGAAGCACATCTTAATTTTCAAACTGATATCATTGCTTTTTGAAATATAGAGAGGTATTTGACAGCAGATTTTCCCAAGACAATGTGTCTTTTGGTTTTTTGACATCTGATACCACAGTGTTGGTTAAAGATTCTGGAATAATGAAACAGTTGACAACTTCAATCTTTTTTTCATCTATGGTGATGTTGTCTTTTGGCCCAGTGGTAACGATATTTTTGTCTTCTTGATGTTCAGATGCAATCCATAGTGAAGGCTATAGTTTTTTATTTTTCTGCAGCAAGAGCTTCAAGTCCTTTTCAATTTTGGCAAACAAGGTTACAAGGTTGTTGTGATCTGCATAGTGGAGGTCATTTATATTCTTCCTCTGATCCTAATGCCACATTCTTCTTCATAAAGTTCAGCTTCTCAAATGATATGTTCAGTGTACACATTGAACAAGTATGGGAAAAGGATAAAGCCCAATTGCCCTTATGCCAAATTTTTTTCTATAAATTTTTATTTTATACTAGTTTACTTACAAAGTTTATTTACATTGTTTTTTATACTAGACTGTTTAATATCACTGCATGGTTGTAAACCATGCGCTGTTCCCTTCCTCTGTTCAGAAAATTATTTATTGGTTGAGGTGTAGGTTTTTATAATAGCACTCTACAGATGGTAGTGATGTTTCCTTAAATTCTTGATTATTTTTGTTTCTCAGATTTCCTTTGCTTTTTGATCTTTAGTAATTTTATAGAATATCGATTAAGGATTGTGGTTGCTATTGTTGTTGTTGTGTACCATCGAGTCAGAATCAACCTATAGCTGACTCTCCAGCAAGTTTTCAGAGGCAGTTAATCTCACAGGCTGATATTACCCATCCTTCTCCTGGAGAGCAGCTGATGGCCTCTAACTACATGACTTCGGATTGAAATGTATGATGTCCCTCAATGAATAATTGTCTGCTATTGGTTTTGTTGGTGTTGTTATTTGTTTTGGGTTTTTGATTTTGTTTTTTTCTCTTATGAGTAGATTTCAGTTAGGAGTTCTTAAGAGGAAAAACACATAAGTAAAATCCCATTCTCATGAAGGGAGCTCTGGTGGCCTAGTGGCAAGAATCTGTGTTGCAATCCCTAAATCACGCAGTTTGAGGCCACCAGCTGTTCCTAGGGAAAAGAATGGGCTATCTACTGTATGATTAACTACCTCTGAAAACAAGACCTGCCGGAGGGTCAGCTATGGGTCAGATCTGACTCCACAGTACACAACAATAACAACAACATGTCATCATATCAACAACACACACTGTCAATACAGCGTATGACTAGTGATGTTGGTTTCACCACCTGGCAAATGTTAAGCTTGTGACAGACACCTTTTTAGTTCATAAGTTGTAATTTTCCTTCATGCTCTCACTGGATGTTTCCATCTAATTGAAATCGATACTATTAATTTTGTTGTTGTTGTTGATTACCTTCAAGTCGAGCATGACTCATAGTGATCCTATGAACAATAGACCAGAAGCCTTTCTATAACTATTGACATTTATGAAAGTTTATAGAGTTTCCAGAGGCATGTTGTTTCAGAAGTGAATTCCACTTACTTATTTTTTCCTCTTCATGAATTGTACCTTTTCTGTATACTTACATTTTTTTTCTTGTACTTTAAGACATATTACAGGCATTTCATTCTGATAGAAAATTTCCCTAGTGCTTTTAGGCAAAATTAATTAACCCTAATCAAATAGTGCATAATAAATACTTTTGGAAATTTCAGAGTTTTCTAAGAAAAATGCTTCAAACTCCATTAATAACCATGAGATGTATTTATGTTACTAATGCAAATAATGACAATAAAATCTTTAAAGAACTTCATTTACTTATTCATTAGTTCAGCAAAAATAAAGCAAAGAGTAAAAATTAAAAGAGACATTTCACAGAAACCAAAGGCAAATGAAGAAAAGGAAATTTAAATAGAGTATAAACTTGTTTGTACAGTGTCAACATGCAGAATAGACAAGGACAAGGAAAACAGAATGAGCATGAAGTTTAGATGTTAGAAATAAAGAGTTTTATCAGTCTGACACAGATGGCAAGGTAGATACTAGCCAGACAGACAGGGACTGAGAAGATTAGGAGGAAAAAAATTTAAAAAAAAACCACACTAAAGCTTAAATATGATTAAAGGCACTGATAAGGCATAGTAAGAACTCATTGTAGAGGAAAACCCCCTCTGTTTTACAGGACAAAAATGTCTCAAACATGAAAACACTTATAATTCAGAGTAGAAAGAAAGAGAACATTAGCATCAAAACCCAAGACAATGAAATAGTAATTAGATAGGTATTAAGAATAATATTGGTTTCTAACCTATCTCACCCCTCTTGGATCCTTATACTCATTCTACAATAATGGTTTTATGCAATATTTATCTTTGCGGGATTGAGTTAGTTCACTCAGCATAATGCTTTCTAGTCCCTCCCAAATTAAGTAATAATTTACAAAATCATTGCTCCTGAGTGCTGCTTAGTAGAGGTTAGAAGCAGAGGGATGAGGATGTGCTGCGTGTGTGTGTGTGTGTGTGTGTGTGTGTGTTTAATTTGTTGGGTGGGAGGATGAGGGAAATTGGAAGAATTTGTTCTTGAAAACAATGTATTTTAATTTTGTAAATAAACTAATAGAACCTTTCTTCTTTTAAAAAGACTACTATTGGTAATCTTGATATATTTGGACTGGGAAAAGAACAAAATGTCTAGAGATTAGAAGAAAAGAAAGGCTGTAGATGTGAAAAAGTGTCTGAGTGTTAATTAATTACTTTTGTAAAATAGATAAAAAGAAACTGCAATGAATGGCACACAGATTGGATAATACACTTAATTGGAGAAAATCTTAAAAAGTTATTAAGGATAATACATATTTTTATATGTAAAAAGGATTAAGAGCTATGTGGGAATGGCACAATCAGACCTTTGCTAACTCCACAAGTGCAGTTGCTCACATCATTGCCATCTATAGCACAAAACCAATTTCCATGGGGTCAGGCATGTCCCTCAAGCTCCTGCACTTCTTTGTACTAATTCCAGTGCCAATCTTATTGTTCTATTAAGTCCAAAATACAGAGCTCATAGAATCATACTCACAATTGTGAGATTTGTTAGGGAAGTTAACAAGATACAATTTCATTTGCAACAGGTTACAGTTCCTCAGTTATCAGCTTCTGAAGTATGTTCACAGGCCCTTCAGCCTTTAGCCTCATGGCTTTAGGCCAGTATTACCAATCTTTTATTCCCCCTAATTATGATCTTCTTTCTCAGTCCTCCAATAAACTTGGGTGAAGTTTCCTAGTCTGCTTCTATGAGGTAGCAGTCCCAAAGTTGGTTCTGTCACAGGTCAGCTCTCTGGCTCTCTGCTAAATTTATTGCTGCTCTTCTGTACATCTGGCTAGTAGAAGAATCTCTAACTATGAAGAGTACACTGCATTCTTTGCTTCTTCTTTGTTGGTAAGGAGATTCCCAAATTCTGCTGCTGAATCTGCTCATTTAATGTTAAGACTAGACAATCCTTTCCTTCTTAGACTAACATGCCATATTTTCATTTTCCCACCCATCCACATAGCAAAGTCAATGGCTAAGAATGCCATTTTTAGTAATAAACCCTTAACACCAAAATATCAAAGATAATTCAGAAGATTAAAAAAATTTCTCTTTGATATCAGCTAAATTTGGATTTAACAATGTATGTTGTTGTTGTTATGTGCCGTGGAGTCACTTGTGACTCATAGCGACCCTATGTACAACAGCCCTAAACTCTGCTCTGTGCTGTGCCAATCACACTGTCTCTGACATTCCCATCCTGATTATCCCAGTCACTGAATCAATCCACCTCATAGAGGGCCTTCCCCTCCTGCGCTGACTCTCCACCCTCCCAAATATTATGTCCTTCTCCGAGGACCTGTCTCTCTTCACAACGTGTCCAAAGTATGCTAGATGGAGCCTCAGAATCTTTGCCTCCAAGGAGTCAGCCAGTTTAACCTTTTCCAGGACAAATCTGTTTGTTTTCCTAGCAGTCCATGGTACCCTCAATACACAGCTCAAAGGCACCAATTCTCCTTCTATCCTCCTTGGTCATTGTCCAACTCTCTGATGCATAACAAGTGATTGCGAAGACCATGGCCTGTATCAGACGCACCTTAGTCTCCAGGGAGACACCATTGCTCTTCAGTACTTTGGAGAAGTCCCTAACAGCAGACTTTCCCATGGAAATGTGCCTTTTAATTTCCTGGCTACTGGTGCCAGGAATGTTGACTGTGGAGCCAAGCAAACTAAAGCTGTGAACAATCTCAATCTCTTCACCATCCATCCTGATGCTGTCAGTTGGTCCAGTGGTGAGAGTCTTTGTCTTCTTGACATTCAGCCTCAATCCATATTGGAGGCTGCAGTCCTTGGCCTTCTGCAGCAGGTACTTCAGGTCCTCCTCAGTTTCAGCAAGCAGGGTTGTGTCATCTGAATAACACAAATTATTGATAAATCGTCCACTAATCTTGACCCCACATTTCTCCTCATAGAGCCCAGCCCCCCGGAGAATCTGTTCTGCATACAGGTTGAAAAGGTATGGAGATAGGATGCATCCCTGGCGTACGCCCTTCCCAATTTTGAAACATGCAGTGTTCCCTTGGTCTGTTCTGATGACTGCTTCCTGGTCCAAGTATAGGTTTCGCATTAGCACGATCAAGTGTTCTGGGATTCCCATTCGTCTCAGAGTCAGCCACAGTTTGTTATGATCCACACAGTCAAACGCCTTTGCATAATCAATGAAACACAGATAGACATTCCTCTGGTATTCTCTGCTTTCAGCTAATATCTATCTAATATCACCTACAATTTCCCTAGTTCCACGACCCCTTCTAAGCCCAGCCTGGACTTCTGGCAGTTCTCTGCTGATGTGCTGTTCCAGTCCTTTTTGGATAATCTTCATTAAAATCTTGCTTGCATGTGAAATCAATGAGTTGTTCTATAGTTTCCACCCTCTGTTGGGTCACCTTTCTTTGGGAGAATGTATAGGGGGAGTAAATTATATATTTATCTAATTTTTATTTGAAGTCCTTAGAACATGAACTGAATCCAAAGTCAGGAAAGCATTTTTATTTGCTTTTTTTTTCCATTTGCAAGACTTGTTGGCAATTTCTTGACATATGTAGCAGAAAAATTTTGGAAGAGGTGAACTAGAATGTTGATTGGAAGAGGTGAACTAGAATGTTGATAAGAAACATGAATAATGTTATTTAGCTTAAATATGACTATCAGCTTTTCTAGGGGCAAGGCAACTATAAAATCCCAGTGACTAGTGCGAATAGTATTTTATATTTTATGCCTTACTGACACTTCTGTATATCAGTATTTGCTGGTTTTGGCTTTGAGTTCCTTCGTATATCTTTCTAAAATAATCCATCTTAAAATTGCATTTGTCTAAGATTCCATTAGAAAATGTAAGTAAGACAAAAAGACTAGTATAAAGCCTAAGCATAAAATGAGGTACTATGTACATCCTACATGGAGACCTTGTATGGGTAGGAAATTATTTAAAAAAACCCAAGATAAAACAAACAAACAAAACCAGAAAAAAAACAACAAAACCCACCCCAAAACATCCACCCATCCTTTATGTAAAAGCATGGTTAAATGGGAAGAAAAATACAATCTGGTCCATTGGACTGAAAGATGTGACCTTAAATGATTTTGATAGAGATATAATAAATTTTTTAAAAGGTATGAAACTTGAAATTAAGGTGTGTGCCAAGGTTAATAGAAAAGAAAACAAAATAAGGTGAGTGAGAAGTTTAGGTTGAATGATAGTTATTAAAATTTTCAGGTAGATTGTTGTTTGTTTTTTGTTATGAGCCATTGAGTTAACCCTATATACAACAAACCTGAAACCTGCTGTAGCCTGTGCCAACTCTACTATCTCTGACACCCCAGTCACTGAATCAATTCATCTCATTGATGGTCTTCCTCTTTTTCTCTATTCTTAACAACTTTTCAAGGATGATGTCCTTCTCCAAGGACTGGTCACTCCTTGCAACATGCCTAAAGTATGTTAGACAAAGCCTCAGAATCCTTGCCTCCATGGAGCAGCCTGGATGAACTTGTTTGTTCTCCTGGCAGTTCATGGCATACATAGCAGAAATGGAAAAGTCGTCATGAGATTTGTTATTAAAGTAGTATCAAGATAGTGGCATGGATAGCAACAATGAAAGGCAAATAATCAACTACCATATGGGACTGTTCATACATGACTGTTAAACAGACTTATGTGGATGACAGGGGAAAAGAGTGAGATTTCTGTTCCTCCAGGAAAACAAAGATATGACTTGATTTAAATAAGAACTAAGATGTTGAATGAATATTCTGGAATATGTGAAAGTCAAAAGAGAAACTTTTCAGTGGGACATTTTTCACTATCAAATGTATTATAAATACAAATTGCTGAGTCAAATATACAATTACTTCTTCTCAACTTACTTTTGGATTAGGCTAAATACATATAAATGGTACTGCTGAAATAAAACAGTTTGAGAAAGACATGCAGTTTTTTTTTGTTTTGTTTATTTATTTATTTATTTTTTACAGAGGTTTTGGATTTCCATTCATTCAAGTGGACAAGACAAAACACATGTTAGTTTGTTGCAGATGTTCGTTACTGAGTTCATGTACCATAAGTCTGTCTGCTGAAAGGAAACCTGCCTTAAAGTTGCTTTGACTACATCCGTATAAAAAATTAAGTATAAGCAGGAAATAAAGGTTACATTTTGGTGTAATTATAAATAATTTTACAAAATTTTAAGATGATTGTATATCAAAATAAATTTTAGCACAAAAATTTTTCTTATAATTTAAACAAACATTGTGTAAGTCTTGGGAAAATATGAGAGCTCATATTTAAGCATACTGATATAGATGCAGGCTTTTAGCTTTAAACATTAATAACTGCATAATATTTCTTCTTTGGAAAGTTGAATTTTTCATCATTTTTTAACTGCATATTCCTGCTTTGGATATTTTAATTCTTATAAAAAAGTTCTTGCTACACACTTAGGGGGGAAATCAAAACACTGTCATTTCAAACAAGCATCTGAGTATGATAATATAAAACACTGTATTAGTTATCTATTTCTTCATAACAAATTAACTAAAAATGTAATGACTTGAAATTTTTTAGAAAAGTATAATCTCATAGTTTCTGTGGGTCTAAAGTTAAAAAAGTAGCATAAATGAGTCCTCTAATTCAGAATCCCTCACAAGACATAAGTCAGAATGTCAATTATGATCTGTAGTTTTATCAGAAAGGCTGACTAGAGATGGGTAGTTTCAAATAACTCAACAGTGATGACAGTATTTAGTTCTTGCTGACTGTTAGCCTGAAGGTCTTAGATCATCAATGAGCTGCTTCATCAAGATGTAAAACAAGGGGAAGGAGGTAATAGTGAACAATAAATAAATATTAAAACAAAAAAAAGTTAACTTAGGGAGGAGGAAGAGATGGAGAGGAAATAAAATGTGCAATAATGAATGAATGAAAATTTGTCCTTGGGCAAAGTGATTTCAGGATTGCAGTGCAGCTTATTGTCACTAGGACACCAGAGCTCAGTAATCGCCCATACTTTTCCCACATTTTATTGACTAAAGGACAATAGCATGTCCTACCAACATTCAAGGTAAGGTAATTAGACGCGAGTACCAGGAATGTGTTCTGTTGGCCTAGGCGTAAGAAGTTTTGAGGCAATTTTAAAGGTGTGTAATTCAAATTGACCAGCTACTCTGAGAGAGAAGGATAGGCAATCTCCTCTCATGTGATTTATTGCCCCCGAAAACCCACTGGGAGGTCAGCTATCTGATTTGAAAGTGTATCTCATTTCACCTTTGTTCAGAATATCAGATTTATATGTGTAGATTACTTGGTTCAGAATATCAGAACACAACTTGCTTATGCAGTTTCATCATGGTTTTTGCTAATCACATGACAGTACTTTACATTGCCTATCAACAGAATGACATCATTTCTACATTTAAAACTGTATGTTTTTATTAACATTCATCTCCTGTGTGCCACAAAGCTAAATGTGTATATA
>NW_006399834.1:4769094-4787805 GCF_000299155.1 Elephantulus edwardii | reverse complement strand
ATAAATTGTTTTGGAAAGTGAATTTTTTTCTTTTAATTTTGTGTAATTGTCAAGTAGAGTAGTCAAAAACAAACAAGTAAGTGTTATTAACCAAAAAGACTTTGTCCCTTCTACTGTTCTAGTTAGTCTAATGCCAAACTTCTAATTTTCTCTTAGCTTCCATGTACTCCTACAAACTGCATCAATGCAACATCTAAAACCATTTCTACTATAATTATTTTGATTTGAAAAAATAATACTAATAAATTTTTAATCCTCTTAAGTAGGGAATTAAAAAACATCAGATAATTTAAATAAATCTATAACAACATAAGATCATGAGGCAATGGTGATGAAGGAGGAAGTTCAGGCTACTCTGAAGGACTTGGCAAAAAAAGAAAAACTCGTTATTTATGGAATACCAATTGATGTAATTCAGCAAACAAACACTGCCCTGGATGTGCTGATGAAGTTATGCCAAGAAATCTGGAGGACAATTATTTGGCCAACTGTCTAGAAGAGATCCATATTTATTCCCATTCCAAAAAATGGTGACCTGAGAAAGTGTGGAAATTATCAAACAATATCACTAATATTATACACTAGGAAAATACTGCTAAAGATTATCCAGAAATGACTGGAACAAAGAACTACTAGAAATACAGGCTGGGTTTAGAAGAAGTCGTGGCACTAGAGACATTATTGCCAATGTCTGATGGATCTTGGCAGAAAGCAGAGTACCAGAAGAATGTCTATTTTTGTTTCATTGACTAAGCAAAGGCATTTGACTGTTTATTACAATATATTGTCGATAACACTGAGGAAAACAAGAATCCCAGAACAGTTGATTGTGTTTATGTGAAACCTATACTTGGACCAGGAGGCAGTACTCAGAGCAAGGAAACACTGCATGGTTCAAAATCAGGAAAGGAGTTCATCAGGGACGCATCCTGTCCCCAGACATTTTCAATCTGTGTGCAGAACAGATCATTAGGTAAGCAGGCTTTATGAGGAGGAATGTGGCAACAAGAATGGAGGAAGACTCATCAACAACCGCAATCTTGCTTGCTGAAACTGAAGAAGACCTGAAGTGCTCACTATGGATTGAAGCGCAACATCAAGAAGACAAAGATTCTCACCACTAGGCCAATTGGCAGCTTCATGATAGATGGAACAGAGATTGAAGTTGTTAGCAATTACAACTTGGTTTGGTCCCACAGTTAATACTCTTAACACCAGCAGTCAGAAAGTCAAAAGACAAATTGCACTGGGGAAATCTGCTGCCAGGGATCAATCACTCCAGAGTGCTGAAAAGCAATGATGTTAGTCTAGAGACTAAGGTGTGCCTAGTCCAGTTCATGGTCTTCTCAATTACTTGTTATGCTCTGGAGAGCTAGATAATGACTAAGGATGACAGAAGAAGAATTGATTCTTTTGAGTTGTGGTGCTGAGAAGAGTCTTGAGCATACAATCCATGGACTGCTAAGAGAACAAATAGGTTTGTCTTGGAGAGGGCAAAACAAAATCCTTCCTTGGAGGCTAGGATTTTGAAGCTCCATCTCATATACTTTGGGCACATAGCCAAGGAAGACAGATCCTTGGAGAAGAACATCATGCTCGGAAGAGTGGAGGAACAGCGTAGGTAAGGGATGCCCTGGATGAAATGGATTGAATCACTAACTGGGGCAATGGGGTTGGTGTGTCGGGATTAGTGAGACTGTCTCAAGACGATATGGTGCAGAGCTGCTGTACGTAGTGTTGGTATGGGTTGTAGGCAAATCGATGGCACATAACAACAATAAATAATTTAAATGTGTTATCTTAATTCATTACATTAAGCCACAATACAAATTATAAAATCAGTATAATAATTGACTTAGAAAAAGTACTGATATTCAAAATAGGAAAAAATTACTTTGAAAAAGTTTTCCTATACTGGAAAGTTATTTTCTTTTTAGTCCAAAGTTCTTTAGATATGACATTAAAGGTAAATGTAGAGAGTAATTACAATATAGTATGTCTGTAAAGCATGGCTCATATGAATAGCTCAAAGCAATTTTATTACTTTACCTCATTAATCCTTGCAGTAACCTGCTGAGTGAATGTTGCAGATATTTTATTTCTTTTTAAAATACATTAATAAAAAAGAAACAAAATCTTTACCTTCCAGATGTCTTCTCAATAGCATATCAATTACTGCTTAAATTAAAAAGGCAGTAAGTTTAATATTCCAATTTAAAAATACATCATCAATTTATTAAATAATTTGTTAACTAATATTTATTAGGTAAAATTGTATACCAGATAATTATTAAAATGGACACTCTGAAAAAAGCCTACAATCAAGTGGCAAAGGCCTTAAATAGGCTGTTTTTCATGACTGTGGAATGGTACAATTATAACACAGAGCTTCAAAATCCTAGCCTCCAAGGACAGACTTGGTCTCACCCTCTCCAAGATAGATCTATTTGTTATCTTGGCAGTCCATGATATGTTCAAGACTCTTCTCCAGCACCACAACTCAAAAGCATCGATTCTTCTTCTACAATCCTTAGTCATTGTCTAGCTCTCTAGAGCATAACAAGTAATTGAGAAGACCATGAGCTGGATTAAGCACACCTTAGTCTCTAGACGGACATTGTTGTTTTTCAGCACCCTGGAGAGGTCCCTGGAAGCAGATTTCACCAGTGCAATTTGTCTTTTGACTTCCTGACTGCTGGTGTTAAGGGTTGATTGTGGATTTGAACAAGCTGTAATTGCTAACAATGTCAGTCTCCTCTCCATCTATCATGGGGCTGCCAATTGGCCCAAGGGTGAGAATCTTTGTCTTCTTGATGTTGAGCTTATATCCATATAGAAGACTACAATGTGATAACTAATGACATGTAATTTTCTCTTCTTTTGTTTTAGCTTAACATCCTTTACTATTTTGAGTGCTTCAATTTGAATTATATTTTATATTATCTTAACCATCCTTTAAAAGATTTCTAACAGAATAAGAAAGTAACTCTGGTGGCCTAGGGGTAAGAAGCTGTGTTTCAATGCTGAAGACAAATCGTTCTAATCCACCAGCTGTTACATGACAGAAAGATGGACAATCTTTTCTCATATGATTAAACTGCCTCCAAAACCCTACCAAGTAGGATTAGCTATAGGTGGGTTCTGACTTGATAGTACACAACAATAACAATGATAGTAGAACAAGAGCTCTAATGGCCTACTGTTAAGAACTTGTACTGTACTCCAAAAGGTACACAGTTTGAAACCACTAACTAGTGTGAGAAGCATGGAAAATCTCCTCCCGTGTGATTTACTGTCTCTAAAACTCTGCTGTATGATCTGCTATTAGTTGGTTCTGATTTGACTGTCAACTGGATTGTCTAATCTAGAGATGTGACACATTGTTGCCTTATTTACAAGAAGTGTTATGCAAATTTATACCAAAAAAATTAAAGACAAAAACAAAGAAACTTAAAATTTCTATCACATTTTACATTCTGAAACTGAACAAATAAGTTAAAAAGATGCATTAATAACAACTGGTAATAAGACTTCAAAAGTTGAAAATGGATTGGTGGTTGGAAAATAAGACTTTTGAGAGCAAAAGGGCACTGAAAAAACAGAAGCTTTTTAAAAGCCTAAATTAATGTGAAAAGATGCTGTAATTTTCTCAAGATCACAGAGTAGCTAATACAAATAGAAAAATGAAAACATTAGACATCAACTGAAAATCTTAAATTGGGGGGAGAGGCTTAAGCAGGATGATACAGCAAAGTATCATAATTCAATGTGGAAAGAATTAAAATAAAAAATTCAAAAGTAAAACAAACAAAATCAAACAAAACCCACTAGTTGAAAGAATTAAAAGTGAAAACAATCATTCCTCAACCCAGAAATGATGTCAGTTTGAAGACTAAGGTGCACCTGATTGAGGGCATGCTCTTTTCAATCACCTGTTATGCATCCAAGAGCTGGACAATGAATAACAATGACAGGAGAAGAATTTATGCCTTTGGATTATTGTGTTGGAGAGTATGGAATATTCCATTGAATCCCAAAATACCAAACAGATGTCTCAGGAAAAGTACAAGCAGAGTGATCTTTGGAGGCAAGGATGAAGAAGTTTCAATTTTCATAGTCTGGACATGTAGCTAGGTGAGGCTATTCCTGGAAAAGGGATGTCATGCTTGGAATGACTGAGGGTCAGCGAAGGAGAAGAAGACCTCCAACAAAATGAATTGACATAGTGACTTCATCAATAGGCCTTTAGTGTTTGTCAAAGATGGTGAGGATGGTACAGCATAGGGCACAGTTCAGGTCAGCTCTTCTTAGGGTCACTATGAGTCATACTCAACTTGATGAAAACTAACAACAAGAAGAAGCTACGACAATAAAAGTTTCTATCACCATATGAAATTATGAGAAGAAAATAGAAGGGGTCAGAGTAGCAAAAAGAATTTGATAATGCTCACCATTTCAGCTATAATCAAGATGCAGTGGTACAAAAAGAGGAATCTCAAACTGCACTGAAGATGTTAATAAAAATACATACATACATACATACATACATACATACATACATACATACAAGTTCCCATGAGTTGACCAATTGCAACTTAAGAGTTCCAATAACTAGATGCAGCTCTGGATATGCTCATTTATTAATGCCAGGATATTTGGAACAGAGCTAGCTGGCCAGATGACCAGAAGAGATCCAGATCTGGACCCATTCAAACAAAACCAAAATTAAGTCAACTGAGTGCACAAAATATTGATTTATTAATATTGATCCTTAATATCATACACAAGTAAAATCTTGCATAAGTTAATTTAAAGACAGCTGGAGCTGTGCATTGACAGGCAGTTGCCAGAAATTCACTCTGAGTATAGAAAAGACCATGCAATAAGGGTTATAATTGTATATAATAGATGACGCTTAGCTAAAAATGGAGAACAAAAACAAAGACTTACCTATATTTTATTAACCATAAAAATGAAGCTCTAGGAGATAAAGCAATTTATTATTATGGAATGCAGAAAGAGCTACAGTTGGAGAAAATAAAAGAACTCTCTAGGCATTTTTCAAGCTTAAAGCATTGAGAACAAATTCAAGCCTTGATTTAGAATATAGAGCGATGTGACAAAATTAAAAAAAAAAAGTCCAGAAGAATCAAAATAAGGAGGAGGAAAAAATATTGGTTGACTTCCAAAAATTTCAAGAAGTAGCTTGAGATAAAGAGCCAATGGAGATGAGGGAAGAAGTTCAAGTATCATTAAAGGCATTAGTGGAAATTAAGACCACATAAATTCATGGAATACAAATTGACATGATTCAAAAACAGATCCAAGCCTGGATGTGCTCATCAGTCTGTATGAGGAAATTTGGAAGCTAGCTTCCTGGCCAACCAAATGGAAGAGATCCCTAATTCTTCAAATTCCCAAGAAAAGTGGAAATTATTGAGCAATATAACATCACATGCAAACAAAATGCTGCTGAATATACTCTAAAAATGACCAGAAGAATACATTGGCAGAGAACTTTCAGACATTCAGGCAAGGTTTAGAAGAGGTCATGGCATCAGGGATACCATAGCTGATGTCAGATAGATCTTGGCTGAAATAGAATACCAGAATAATGTCTATTTGTGTTTTATTGACTTTGCAATGGTATTTTACTGTGTGAATCATAATAAACTAGATTAACACTGAGAAGGAGGGGAATTCCGGAACACTTAATTATGCTTATATTAAATCTATACCTAGATCAAGAAGCTGTTTTCTGAAAGAGTAAGAAAGCATTGCTTGTTTAAAAATTGGGGGGAAATGTGCATCAGACATACTTTTTCCATTCTTTCTTCATACCTATTCCATCCCTTTCTCCATACCAATCAATCTGAATACTAAGCAAATCATTAGGGAAGCTGTATGCTATGAAGAAGTGTGTGGCATCAGGATAGGAGGAAGACTCATCAATAACTTATGTTATGCAAATGACACATTGCTTGCTGAAACCAAGGATAACCTGAGTTTAGGGTTAGGGATAGCTGCAAAGAATCAAGAACTACAAGATTCAGTATGGGTTACATATCAAGACAGAGGTTACACAAAACCACTGGGCCAATAGGCTGTATAATAAGTTGTTTGTTGTTGTTATATGTTATGTTGTTATGTATAATAAGAAACAGAGAAAAGATTGAAGTGGCCAGTGATTTAAACTTCTTTGGATCTGCAGTCAACACTCTTGGTACCAACAGTCAGGAAATTGGTGTATATCCAGTTTGGTAAAGTCTGTTGTCAGAGATCTTTGCAAAGTCTTGAAATGCAAAGATGCCAGTTTAAAGACTAATATATGTCTGATCAAGTCACAGTCTTTTCAATCACCTATATATGAGAGTTGGACAATAAATTAGGATGACAGGAGAAGAATAGATGCAGTGGAGTTGTGGTCTTGGAAAGAGTGCTGAATACCCAATAGACAGCCAAAAGAACAGACAGATACGTCTGGGAGAAAGTGCAACGAGAGTGTTCTTTGGAGGCAAGGATGGCAAACTTTCAATACACATGTTTGCACGCATTGTTAGGAAAGACTTTTCCTTGGAAAGGGGCATATATATGGTTGAAAAGGTGGAAAGTCATCAAAGGAAAGTAATATCCTCAAGACTGGGGGGATTGATACAGTGCAGTAATGGGCTCAAATATGCCAGGCATGAGAAGGATGGTGCAGGATGAGATAAAGTTCAGATCTGTTTTCATGTGTCGCTATGAGTCATACCCATATTGACAGCACTACAACAATGACAATGAAAAGGAAGGACATGGCAAAAAATAAGGCTCCAGGAATAGATGGTATACCAATTGACATATTTCAGTTAACAGATGCTGCCCTGTACGTGCTCACCAAGTTGTTCCAAGAAATCTGAAGAACGACCACTTGGCCAACTGACTAGAAGAGATCGGTATTTGTTCCTATTCCAAAGAAAGGCGACCCAACCGAGTGTGGAAATTATTGAACAGTTTCACTGATTTCACATGCAAGCAAGATTTTACTGAAGATTATCCAAAAACGACTGGAATAGCACATCAACAGAGAACTACCAGAAGTCCAGGTTGCTTTCAGAAGGGGTCGTGGTACTAGAGATACTGTAGCTGATGTTAGATGGACCTTGGCTGAAAGCAGGGAATACCAGAGGAATGTCTATCTGTGTTTCATTGACTATGCAAAGGCATTTGACTGTGTAGATCATAACAAACTGTGGCTGACTCTGAGAAGAATGGGAATCCCAGAACACTTGATCGTTCTAATGCGAAACTTATACTTGGACCAGGAGGCAGTCGTCAGAACAGAGCAAGGGAACACTGCATGGTTCAAAATTGGGAAGGGTGTACGCCAGGGTTGCATCCTATCTCCATACCTTTTCAACCTATATGCAGAACAGATTATCCGGGAGGCTGGGCTCTATGAGGAGAAATGTGGGGTCAAGGTTGGTGGACGAATTATCAACAATCTACGTTATGCGGATGACACAACCCTGCTTGCTGAAACGGAGGAGGACCTGAAGTGCCTGCTGCAGAGTGTCAAGGACTGCAGCCTACAATATGGGTTGAGGCTCAATGTCAAGAAGACAAAGACTCTCACCACTGGACCACTTGGCAGCATCAGGATGGATGGTGAAGAGATTGAGATTGTACAGAGCTTTAGTTTGCTTGGCTCCATAGTCAACAGTCTTGGCACCAGCAGCCAGGAAATTAAAAGGCGCATTGCCATGGGAAAGTCTGCGGTTAGGGACCTCTCCAAAGTGCTGAAGAGCAGTGGTGTCTCTCTGGAGACTAAGGTGCGTCTGATACAGGCCTTGGTCTTCGCAATCACCTGTTATGCATCAGAGAGTTGGACAATGACCAAGGAGGATAGAAGGAGAATTGATGCCTTTGAGCTGTGGTGCTGGAGAAGAGTATTGAGAATACCATGGACTGTTAGGAAAACAAACAGACTTGTCCTGGAGAGGGTTAAACCGAGTGGCTCCTTGGAGGCAAGGATTTTGAGGCTCCGTCTAACTTACTTTGGACATGTTGTGAGGAGAGACCGGTCCTTAGAGAGGGACATCATGCTTGGGAGGGTGGAGGGACGGCGCAGGAGAGGAAGACCCTCTATCAGGTGGATTGATTCAGTGACTGGGATAATTGGGATGGGAGTGTCAGAGACAGTGCGATTGGCACAGGACAGAGCAGAGTTTAGGGCTGTTGTACACAGGGTCGCTATGAGTCGCAGGCGACTCGACGGCACATAACAACAACAACAACAACATGGGTAAAATATCAAAGAGTGACATTACTTCATTGCCCTCAAAGGAAACCTGTATAGAGCATACAAATCAATCATTTGAAAACAACAAGCTGGTAGTGTATGGTTTAAAATCATAATAGATTCATGTCATGACTTCATCTTTGACCCCTGCCTTTTTTATCTGCATGCCATACAAATAATCTGAGAAGTGGGATGGTATGAAGAATAATTTGGCATTAGAGTTGGAGCAAGACTTATTTAATTCCCATGATATACAAATGAAATAACTTTTCCTGTAGAAAATAAAGACTTACAGATTAGATTTTGTTGTTACTAGGTATCAGATCTAGAGGAGACCTGTTCCGTTGGAATTATCACATTGTGTTAGCAGTATAAACAGAGACAATAAATCATAGAACTTAACAGAAGCTCTATGGCCAGTATCTTCCCTCAGCAAGCGAAAATCTTTCTCTGAAGATGGTACATAGGATTTAGACTTTCATCCTCCTAAAGAAGGGATGGACAATGGAAAAAGTATGTAGCAGGGAATGGGTAGAGACAAGTCATACAAGCTTGGGGAGGACAGTGAATGTATTGGTTATTTCTGTAAGGGAAATGTCCTTCATCTGGTAGATAAAATACTTGTCTGTCAGATATTCTTCTATCAGTGGACATACTGATTAAGACAGACTAGAAAGAAGGATTTGCCATCTATTTCTCAAATATAACTGGCCTTTGAAAACCATATGTACACCAGTGTACACTTAAGAGTAGACTAACAGATATGGCAACTGAAGTTGACCCCTCAAATCTGGAACCACAAAGGAGGAGAAACAGTTGTAAGAAGAAAGTAACAATTGGTACCTGAAATGTGAGAAGCGTGAATGTAGGAAAACTAGACATTGTGAAGAAAGCAATGGAATGCATAAATATTGACATATTGAGTATTAGGGAAATGAAATGGATTGGCATGGGACATTTTAAATCCCACATTATATGATCTATTATGCTGAAGAAAGAAAGTTGAGAAATAGCAGAGTCACTTTCAGAGTTAAAAAGGCCATTTCTAGATCCATCTTGAAATATAGTATTGTGAGTGACGGGATAGTATCCATAAGCTTATAAAGAAGACCTGTTAATACCACTATCATTTAAACTTATGCACCTACAACCAGAGTCAAAGAAGAGTAATGAGATTATTTCTATCAGCACTTGCAGTCAGGAATTGATTGAACATGTAACCAAGATGCATTAATAATAATGGGTGACAAGAATGCAAAAGTTGGGAAATAGGAAGAAGGATCAGTAGTCAGAAAATATGGACTTGGTGACAGAAATGAGGCTGAGGATAGAATGATAGAATTCTATGCAATCAATGATATACTCACAGCACCTTTTGTAAGAAACATAAATGCAGGCTACGTACATGAATTTCACCTGATGAGATGCACAGGAATCATGCTGATTACATCTGTGGAAGGAACAGTTGGAGAAGTTCAAGATCAGCAGTGAAAATTAGGCTAGGTGCTGATTATGGAACAGACCATCAACTGCTCATATGCAAGTTCAAATTATAACTAAGGAAGGTAAAACCATATTCACAGGAATCAAAGTTTGACTTTTAGTCTATCTCCCATAAATTTAAAAACAACTCAGGAATAGTTCTGAGGCCTTGAACACCAAAGAATGAAGACGAGATAAGCTGTGGGAAGAGATCAAGAATATTGTTCATGAAGAATACAAAAAAATTATTAATTTGAAAAAGAAGAAAAGACCAAAATGGATGTCAGAAGAGACTCTAACTATTGCACTAGAGTGCCAAAAAGCCAAAGCAAGGGGAAGAAATCAAGAAGTTGGGGAGCTGAATAAAAGATTTCAAAGGGCTTCTTGGGGGACAAGGCAAAATATTATAATGAAATTCAAGGAGCTGGAGTTGGAAAATCAAAAGGGCCTAACTCGCTCAGAATTTCTTAAGCTGAAAGACTGAAGAATACATTAAAGCTATGAGTTGCAATGCTTTATTATACTACGGGCAGAATATTGAATGGTTAAGGAAGCATTGAAAGAAGATGGAAGGAGTACACAGAATCTTTGTACAAAAAAGAAAAGTTGGCTCACAGAAGAATTTCAAGAAACAACATGTGATCAAGAGGCAATGGTGATGAAGGAGTAGATGCAAACTGCTCTGAAGGACTTGGTATCAAATATAGCCCCAGGAACTGATGGAATATCAATTGACCTATTTCAACAAACAGATGCTGCCCTGGATGTGCTTGTCAGGTAGTACCAAGAAATCTGTAGGAAAATTACTTGGTCAACTGACTGAAGGAGATCGGTATTTATTCCCATTCCAAAAAAAGGTGACCTGACAGAGTGTGGAAATTATCAAACAATAACATTAATATCACACATTAGCAAAATCCTGCTGAAGATTATCCAGAAAAGACTTGAACAGTACATTGACAAAGAACTATCAGAAATACAAGCTGGAATGAGAAGAGGTCATGGCACTAGGGATATTAATTCCAATGTCAGATAGACTTTGGCAGAAAGCAGAGAGTACCAGAAAAATGTCTGTGTTTCATTGACTATGCAAAGACATCTGACTGTGTGGATCACAATAAATTGTGGCTAACTTGGAGGAAAATGGGAATCCCATGACACTTGATCATGCTTATATAAAGTGTATACTTGGACAAAGAAGGAGTCCTCAGAACAGAGCAAGGAAACACTGCGTGGTTCAAAATCAAGAAAAGAGTGTGTCAGGGATGCGTCCTGTCCCCATACCTTTTCAATCTGTATTCATAACAGATTATTTGGAAGGCAGGGCTTTATGAGAAGGAGTGTGACACCATGATTGGAGGAAGACTCATTAACAACCTACAATATGTAGATGACACATCGTTGCTTACTGAAACTGAAAAAGACCTGAAGTGCTTGCTGCAAAAGGCCAAAGACTGTAGTCTTCAATATGGATTGAAGCTCAACATCAAGAAGATAAAGACTCTCACCACTGGGCCAATTGGCAGCACCATAAAAGACGGAGAAGAGATCGAGGTTGTTAGCAATTACAGCTTGCTCGGATCCACAATCAATACTTTTAATGCCAGCCATCAAGAAATCAAAAGATATATTGCATTGGGTAAATCTGCTGTCATAGAGTTCTCCAGAGTGCTGAAGAGATACCTTTGAATTGTGGTGCTGGAGAAGAGTCTTGAAACGTACCATGGACTGCCAAGAAAACAAATAGGTCTGACTTGGAGAGGGTGAAAACAAGTCTCTCCTTAGAGGTGAGGATTTTGAAGGTCCTCATCACTTATTTTGGGCACGTGACCAGGAAAGATCAGTCCTTGGAGAAGGACATCATGCTCAGAAGGGTGGAGGGACAACGCAGGAGAGCAAGACCCCGGATTGATATAATATCTGGAGCCATGTGGGTTTTTGTGTTTCAGAGTTAGTGAGACTGGCCCAAATAACATGCCTCTGGAAATTCTATGAACTTTGATAAATGTTGATAGTTGTAGAGGGGCTTCAGGTCTTTTGTTCATAGGATCACTATGAGTCACGCTTGACTTGAAGACAATCAACAAAAACAAGGTTGTAGTTAGGTACCCTTGAGTTGACGCTTGCTCGCAGGGATCCTTTGAACAACATATTCAGAACTTTACCCTATCCTACACCATTATCACAATTGATCTTTAAGATTTTTTAAAGCAAAGATGTCACATTAGAGATAAAGGTGTGTGTGGCCCAAATCATGGTATTTTCAATTGTTTCATATGCAGGAGGGTTGTAACTATACCTACTCAATCTGTACTCTTAGCAAATGATTTCAGACATTAAACTCTATGAAGAAGAATGTGGCATAATGATTGGAAGAAGACTCATCAACAACCTGTTATTCAGATGACACAACCTTGCTTGCTGAAAGAGAGGAGGAATTGTGGTATTTGTTCCAGCCTTCAGCATGCATTGAATCTCAATATTAAAAAAAATAAAATAAAATCAATGAAATAAAACCAAAAGCAACAAACCAACAAACAAAAACCAAAAACCAAAAATTTTCACTACTGGAATAAAAAGGCAACATTTAGATAAAGAATAGATTGAAACTGTCAACAACATCATCTTACTTCGATCCACAATCAATACACTTGGTATCAGCAGTCAGATAATCAGTAGATGTGTTGCATTGGAAAAGTCTATAGTCAGGGCCCTCGTCAAATTACTGAGGAGTAATGATATCACTTTGATGACAAAGGTGTGCCTGATTCATGTCATGGTCTTTTCAATCACTTGCTATGTATCTGAAAGGTGGATGACAGAAGAAGCAGTGATTCCTTTGAGCTGTAGCATTAGAGAAGAATACTGAATATCCCATTGACTTCCAAAAGAACAATAGATATATCTTGGAGACAGTGCAGTCAGAGTGCTCCTTGGAGGCAAAGATGATAAAGTTTCATTTCACATACTATGAGTATGTTGCTAGGAGAGGCTATTTCTTAGAGAGGGACATGATGTATGGGAAAATGGAGAGATGACAAAAAATAGAATTTCCTTTCACCAGGTGAATTTATACAGCATCTGCAGTAATGAGCTCAAGTGCATCAGAGATGTGTGAAGATGGCACAGATTAAGATAGGGTTCAGGTCTGTTGCTACTAGGGTTGCTACGACTCAAGGCATCTAATAATATATACATGTGAAAATTTTAAATGAACAAGGTGAGTCAGAATAATTTATATTTTTGAATTGTGGTTTTGACAAAGAATGTTGACTTATACACCATGAGCTGGAAAAATAACAAACAACAAAAACCCAAACCCAGATAGATAGAGCTTGGAAGATGCACAGTCAGAAAGCTCCCTAAAAGTGAGGAAGGAGAGGTAGTCTTACACACCTCAGAACATTTTTTCAGGACGAGTCCTTCTCAGAAAAGAAACATCATATTTGGAAAAGTAGCAGAGAGACAAAAGAGGAAGTAAAAGGGGGGGGAAGAAAAAGAATAGATTGACTCAGCAGCTACAATAATGGGTGTAAGCATAGAAAGGATAGTGAGAATGGTGCAGCATTTGGCAGTATTTCCTTCTTTTGTGTATAGAATTTCTGTCAGTCACAGCCAATTCAAAAGCACCTCACAACAACAACAAAAGGATTTTTAAAAATACCTTAAGTATGACAGTACACAAAAAGAACAGCTCATAATACACTCTATTGAAGGATGTAATCCTTTCTATTTTAATCTGATTGTAAAGTAATCTGAAAAGGAGAAATTCTTTATATGTGTGCTTGATCTGCCTTCTTAAATTGTAATTTGATGCTATACTTTTAATGAGAAAAGTAGGCTGATCAGAGCTTTGTTTTGAGAAAAGAACACAAAGATGATAAAGATTAATTAGACAGGGAATGATAAATATTTTTAAAATATCTAGTAAAGAACTAATTGAAGTCATGCAAAGGATGGGAGCAATTAAATGTGAGAGTAGAGCTTTTAAGAACATTATGGAAATTATCAGCTTTACCAGTGTGCTTGTAAACTGTATTTTAGAAGCTAAAACACAAGAACACAATATAGGTAAACAAAAGCACATAATTAAAACCTTGCTATTTGGAAAAATACTTTTATTAACTATAAATAAAAATGGATATAATATATAATTACCTTTTAACAAATGAACATGAATTGATCATCTGTATTATGGCTCGTTTTCTCATGAATCTTACACTTTGCTAGCTGTTGGCTGAGACTTTCCCACAATCTCTTTTCACAGAGTACTTTGGATACTCATACCATGATAAATTGATCCCCAGGGCAAATTGTCTGACAGAAGAGAAATCTATATGGAGGTTTTATCCTATATATAATGTAACTTATGCCATCTAGAAATTAATCTGCACAATCATAAACATTCATTTTCTAGTGGGAATTGTTGGTCAAAAGTGAAGAATTTTATGTAAAATGATGTTGACATCTGTGGAAGATATCTACTGCCATATCATTTGTTGTATCCACCTAAATAACAAATTAGAACTTTACCACCAATATAAAATAAAAATTTTAAAAAATCAAAGAACTTATTGCAAATGGGCAAATGTGCTGTGAAAAGTTCTCCTTAAAGTGTTAAAGGGTAAAGACTTAATTGTGAGGCCTAAATACTGCTTTGCCAAGCCATTATATTCACAATCATACAATATGTACATGAAATCTGGACAATGAGCAAAGAAAATTAAAAAAAAAAAACCAAACAAACAAAGACACCACAAAACACAAAAACCTCTTTGCTACCAGTCTTAATTGTTTGGTGTGATTAAGTCAGTTCCTACTCATAACAACTCTGTTATGTACAACAAAACAAAAAACTTGGTGTCTGTTATTGAATGTCGTCCAGTCCAGCATGATGCATAGTGACACTATGAACAAAAGGCCTGAAACCTTTCTGTAACTAATATCATTTCTCCAAGTTCATAGAATTTCCAGAGGCATATGGTTTAGGAAGTGGATGCCACTCCTGCTGCTAAAACTGTCTTAAACTGAGAGCTCCACCAAATACTACTGACCACAGGTAATTGTTATGATATTTGACACCCCAGTGACACAGGTTTCAGCGTCACAGCAAACCCAGATTACTTCAATATAGCAAATTGACAGAAAGTGTTCCACTACTTAAAAAAATGTTCCTTCGAATTCTAACAACATCAGGCCCAAGGGCCTCAGGCCTGAGAGCCCTCCAGTATTCTTTGTTGATACTAAACAAAAGGCTTAAATCACAAAACAGCCAGACTTTTTTGGAGGTTAGGAAATGAGATTCGGAAGGTTAGGAAGGTTAGGAAAAGGATTCCCTTTTCTGGGACACTCTACCACTCTTGATGTCTTTCTCCAGGGGCTGATAACACTGATAACCTGTCCAAAGTATGTGAAAGGAAGTCTCACCATCTTTGTAGCTAAGGGGCATGCAATATTCTTCTCAATTGCAATTCAATGACACCAATTCCTCTTCAGTTTTCTTCATTTATTGTCCAATTGTCACATACAAATGAACTGGTAAAAAATAATATAGTTTTGATCAGGTCTACGTTAATATTAAAAATTCCATTATTCTCTTTGCAGCACATTTATCTCCATCATCAGCTTATAATTTGCCAATATACCTGGATTAGCATCAAGCATCTGAATTGCATTAGGAAAGATCATTTACTGATGTAAATCAGTCACTTCATTGTGTTTCTGTTTTATTATATCACTTTTTTCTGCCCCATATTCCCACATGTGTGTTGTCCCTTCCCATGGTATAGCCTCACCTAGCTCCATGTCCAAAAAATACAAGGTTTGTCATCTTTTCCTTCAAGGAGCAGTCAGGCTAGACTTTTTCCAAGACATTTTTGTCTCATCTTTTGGCAATCTACGGGATATTTAGTATTATTCTCCAACACCACGACTCAAAGGCTTCAATTCTTCTGTCATCTTTATTCCTTGTCCATCTCTCTGATGTATAGCAGGTAAGTGAGAAGACCCTGAGCTGAATCAAGTGCATCTTAGTCTGCAAACTGACATCATTGCACTTCATCATTTTGGAAAGGTCTGACTTCTCTCAAGTGGATTTGTACAATGACACATATCTCCTGATTTCCTGACTGCTGGTGTCAAGAGTATTGATTAGAACATGGAGTATATGAAAATATTTTTAGGGATATTTTGTTTGTCAGTTCTCTTTTTGTTTGTTTTCAATAAGAATGAACTAAACCAATGAGATATTACCCTAAAATTGTTGTTGTTATCTTTTAGTCAAAATGACCTAAAATTGTCTCTCCACGAGGTTTTTAAAGGCTACAAATCACATGGGAGGAGATTGCTAATCTTTTTCCTGTGTGGATTTGAACCACATGATTTCTTTGGGTGGGGGGAGGGAAGGTTAGGCAGTGCAACTTCTTACCTACTAGGACACCAGAGCTTCCTAGTATACACCTAACTTGGTACAAATTAAGCGTAGTGCAGCATTAAGTGTTTGTTAAGGTGTGAAACATGAAGAGTTCTCATATCCCACAGATAGGCAGTACAACCATTTTCCCAAGCATTATTGATAGTTCCTACTGATGTAGAAACATATGGAAAAATTATGTTTATGTACTCATAACCTATGGGTGATATTTCCCCCTGTGTTGAAAATTGTCCACATGACAAAATCAATAGAATGCGTAGATAAATTATTATGCTTTTATGCACTGAAAGTAAAAATTTAATATTGACATGGTTTTGCCATTCATTTATATACTTAGATATTAAAGACAGATTAAAACAACAAAATGCCTCTGACTAAAGATATAGGAAAATAGAACAGTGCTAAATCTATACAGAAGGAATTCTAACGTAGTTAATACCCTAATATAGCTATTAAATGTAAAAAAATAGTTGCAAATTTTGTGGGTTTAGTTTTGTTTATATAAAATTTATATTCCTGTGGAATATCTAACTATCTCTCGCTGTAA
The DNA here is from genome assembly GCF_000299155.1 of Elephantulus edwardii. NCBI lineage: Eukaryota > Metazoa > Chordata > Mammalia > Macroscelidea > Macroscelididae > Elephantulus > Elephantulus edwardii. The sequence goes on along the minus strand of NW_006399834.1, from coordinate 4,771,062 downwards.
TTACCTAAAAGTATTAACCTAATAATGCTGGGGAAGATTTTCCCTAATGTCTTAAACCCAAAGTCTTTAATTAAATACGTGAATGTCAGATCAGCTTCTTAGCTCTATTATTGCTATACTGAATAATACAATGTGGCATCAATATATTGTATGTTTCTCCCACACACTCATTAGTACTAATATTATCATATACTTTAATATAGTATGTGGGAGGTGTGCACATAAATTCTCATTAGCAATTGATGAAATCTCTGCTTATATTGTGCTCTATTCTGCAAGCGTTAATGCATTTTATTTCCCATCAGAATCAGGGAGGATATATTTAAGACATCAGCATAGCAAAGCACAGATCCTATTGGTTAAAATGCAATCTAACTATATAACTTCAACAGTACATCAACAGTCTTTGTAAATTTTAAATGAAGGAAGCGTCTTAGTTATGAAGTTAGGGTCTTAGTAGGCTTGTTGTTCTTAGATGTTTTTGAGTACTACTCATAGTGACTTCATTATCTCTGACCTACAGATGTTATACCAGTGGTTTTAAACAAATATAAATTAATTCTTTTACAAATTAGGTGCTTAGAAGTCCAAATTTGAAATGTCAGTTCTAGTTTCTGAAGGAAAATACTTGTTTCATTCAGCACTTAGAAGACTGACATTCCTTGGAGATTTCCATGTGTCTTGACCTTACCTAATGTCAAAGAGTTTCCTGGCAAAGGGACTTGAGCACAAAAGAATACACTCACTACTGTTGATTGTTTTTTTAATGAGACCTATTTACTACTATTCTACACCATTATATCCCTTTTTAGCTCTTGTGATATTGAAGGTGTTATAGTCCACACCCTAGGGAAATTTACATGAACACCTGATCAAGGTTGTTAAGGGATTGTTGTTGTTGTTGTTGATTACCTTGGAGGGGAGCATGAGTCATAACGACCCCATGAACAAGAGGCCTGAAACCCCTCTACAACCATCAACATTTAACAGAGTTTCCAGAGACATATTATTTAGGAATTGGAAGTCACTCTTGCTTCCAAACCTGAACCCTACTCTGTCCTGAGCCAATCTCACTCGCTCTGACACACCAACCCTCATAACCCTCTTCACAATATCAATCCATCTTATTGGGAATCTCCCTCTCCTGCACTGTCCCTCTACCATTCTGAGCATGATGTCCTTCTCAGAGGATCCATCTCTCCTGGCCACGTGTCCAAAGTAAGTGAGGCAGAGCTTCAAAATTCTAGTACCAAAGGAGAGACTGTTTTCACCATCTCCAAGACAGATCTATTTGTTTTCTTGGCAGTCCACAGTATGTTCAAGACACTTCTCCAGCACCACAACTCGAAGGCATCTATTCTTCTGTCATCCTTAGTCATTGTCCAACTCTCTGAAGCATAACAAGTATTTGAGGAGACCTTGGCCTAGATTAGGTGTACCTTTGTGCCAAGAATGACATCATTGCTCTTCAGCACTCTAGAGAGGTCCATGACAGCATATTTACCCAATGCAATTCATCTTATGATTTTTTTTGATGGCTGGTATTAAAACTGTTGATTGTGGATCCGACCAAGCTGTATGCTAACAACCTCAATCTCTTCTCCATCTTTTATGGTGCTGCCCGTTGACCCAGTGGTGAGAATGTTTGTCTTCTTGATGTGAGCTTCAATCATATTGAAGGCTACAGTCCTTTACCCTTTGCAGGAAGCGCTTCAGGTCTTGTTTAGTTTCAGCAAGCAAAGTTGTATCATCTGCATATCATAGGTTGTTAGCAAGTCTTCCTCCAATCTTGATGCCACACTCCTCCTCATAAAGCCCTGCTTCTTGAATGATCTGTTCTGTATACAGATTGAAAAGGTATGAGGAAAAGATGCATCCCTGACACACTCCTTTTTTTATTTTTAACCATGCATTGTTTCCTTGCTCTGTTCTGAGGACTGCTTCTTAGTCAAAGCATAGGTTTTGTAA
>NW_006399834.1:4765627-4767769 GCF_000299155.1 Elephantulus edwardii | reverse complement strand
AGGGTGGAGGGACAGCGCAGAAGGGGAAGGCCCCCTATGAGGTGGATTGATTCAGTGACTGGGTAATAATGATGGGTGTGTCAGAGACGGTGTGATTGGCACAGGACAGAGCAGAGTTTAGGGCTGTTGTACATAGGGTCTCTATGAGTCGCAAGTGAGGCGATGGCACATAACAACAACAACAACATTATATCTTTGTATTATACACTGTGAGGTAACACATTCAATTAATGTTAGGGAGTTTGGTTTTGATTTTAGCATTATAAAATCTGTAAAATTCATATTAAGAAAGGTATTAGATTGATCTTTACCTAATGCTTTCTTATGCTAAAGAAAAGATAACACTTATCTTTTCTATTCTAGATTCTTTTTTTGTCTTTCTTTCCTTTTTTGGTCCTATTTTATTGCATAATGGGTTATTGTCATTATTGTTGTTGTTAGTTGCCATCGAGTCAAGTATTAATCATATCAACCATATGATCAACAGATCTGAAACCTAGTCTATCCAGAGTCATAATCTGTGACATATTTGAGTCTATTCATTGCTACAGTTACATTGTAAATACATCTTCCTCTCTTTTTTTGAACTTCCAAGCATGATAACCTTTCCCAAGGAATAGACTGCCCTAGCAATATATACAAAGTCTATGAGATGAAGTTTTAAAATTCTTGCCTCCAAGGATTTGGACTGTGCTTTTTTCCGAAATATATCTATTTGTTCTTTTGGTCATTCATGGGAAATTCCATACTCTTCACTAATATCATTACTTAAAGGTATAAATTATTTTGTCATCTTTATTCATTGTCCAGCTTTCAGAGCTTAGCCAGTGAGTGAAAAGACCATAGACTGAATCAAGTGCAACTTAGTCTTCAAACTGAAATCATTGATCCTTAGTAATTTTGAAAAATACCATAGAGGGAACCTATCCACTCCAATACTTCTGATCTCCTGCATCCAAATATGATGAAATAATTGACAATTTCAATTTTTTCTCCATCTGTTAAGATGTTGCTATTGGTTCAGTGGTGAAGATTTTAATATTCTTTGAAAAATATAATTTATATGACATGCAAGCAAAATTTTGCCAAATATTATCAGTCTAGGCCAAAATCTTTGCAATTACTTGTTATGCATCAGAAAGCTGGACAACGAATATAAGAAGAATTGATGGCTTTGAGCTGTAGTGCTGGAGAAGAGTATTAAATATACCATGGACTGCTAGGAGAACAGGTTTGTCCTAGAGAGAATGAGACTAGACCTTGGAGGCAAAGATTCTGAAGTTTTATGTGATATAATTTGGACATGTTGCAAGGAGGAATCAGTCCTTAGAGAGGGACATCATGCTTGGGAGGGTGGAGGGACAGCATAAGAGAGGAAGACCCTCGATCAGATAGATTGATTCAGTGAATGGTGTATTTTAGTTAGGTGTGTTAGAGAAAATAAGATTGGGTCAGGATAAAGCATGGTTTTAGGCTGTTGTACATAGGGTTGCTATAAGTCGCAGGCAACTCAACAGTACATAACAACAACAATGTCAAGATGCATTTCAGATTGAAGGTCTTAATTTTCTGTAGCAAGTGTTTTTAACTCCTTCTCACTTTCAGCAAGCAAGATTGTTATCAACTGCATAATACAGGTTGTTACTGAATCTTTGTTTTATCCTGATGTAGCATTATTCATCATAGAGTCTGTTGTCATTGTTAAGTGCCATCGAGCTAAGTATGACTCACAGTGACCTTACTAACAAACAATCTGAACCTTGTTCTAGAATGAGCATCATTTCTCTAGTGTTCATAGAGTTTCCAAAGGCATGTTGTTTAGGAAGTGGATGCCAATCCTGCTTCCAAATCTGCCTTAATCTGAGAGCTCTACCAAACACTGTGTGTGCACTATGGGTAACCATTAAGGCATTTGACACACCAGGGGCACAGTGTTCAGCATCACAGGAACCAAAAGTTACTTTAGTACATCAAACTGACAGACCAGTGCTATACCACTTAAAGAATGTTCTTCCCAAACACAATTAACCGCAGTCTCAGGCCCAAAGTTCCAATCAGCTTTTACATACAAAAGCCCATCAGCCCATTCGCCAAATCCTGATTGACTTATACAAGAGGCTTCCAGCCTACAGTTAAAGCAGT
>NW_006399834.1:4751737-4765527 GCF_000299155.1 Elephantulus edwardii | reverse complement strand
TATTGGTTGTTTTTTTATTGCATTCACATTTATATGTGAGCTAATTGGTCTCCTGGATTTACTGTATTTAGCTAACAATCAGCTGTGGGCTGGAAGCCTCTTGTTTAAGTCAATCAGTATCTGGTAGGTAGGCCATTGTATTTAAAAGTAGGTTGGGCCCTTGCTAAGTCTCTAGCTTGATGGCTCATATGTGAAGCAGTTGTATTCTGGAGGGTAGGTTCTCTTGTTTTAGTTGAAAGTTGAGTGTAAACTCTTTGGTAATGTTGAAGTTCATAGAACTTAGTTTGTCAAATTATTTACTCAGCATACAGATTGACTAGATATGGAGAAAAGATACAACCTTCACACAAATGTTTCCTGATTTCAAAGCATTCAGTGTCTCCTTGCTCTGTTCAGACAATAGATTCTTGGTCAGGTGAACTGGTTTTAATAGAGCTCTCAGATTAAAACAGACTAGGATGCAGGATTGGCCATCTACATGTTAAACAACAGCCCTCTGAAAGCCCTATGAGAGACAAAGATACTTATCATTTTAGAGGTAGAGGGCAGTATGGAGTTGGTGACAGAAATGAGACTGAAAACAGAATGATAAAATGTTGTTTCCAAAAAAAACACAAACGGTGATTTACATATGGACCTCACCTGATGACTACATAGGGATAAGAGTGACTACATCTGTGAAAGAATTCACTGCAGAAGCTCAATATCAGACCACAGGCAGACTATGAATCTGATCATCAATTATACTTGTGCAAGCGCAAACTGAAACAAAAAAGAAATTAAAACAAGTTCATGAGGACCAAAGTATGATCTTGAATCTTTTCGATCTGAATTTCAAAATCATCTTAAGAATAAGTTTGAAGCATTAACCACCAATTATTGAAAACTGGATGAGTTGTGGGATATCATCCATTAAGAAGCAAAAGGCTATTACAAAGACAGAGGAGAAAGAAAAATTCAAAATGAATGACAGAAGAGAAACTGAGCATTGCGTTAGTCATTGAGGAGCCAATAGAAGGGAAACATACGGAAGTAAAGAAGTTTCAAAGGGCAGCTCAAGAAGACAAAGCTAAGTATTATAATGGAATGTGTAGAGGGTTGGCACTGGAGAATAAAAAAGGGAAGAACTTGCTTTGCATTTCTCAAGTTAAGAGAACTGAAAAAAATTTAAACCTCAAGTTGCAATGTTGAGATGCTATGGCTATGGGAAATATGTTAATGATTCAGAAACATCAAAAGAAGATACAGGGAATAAACAGAGTCATTGCACCAGAAAGAACTGACTGACACTGAAAAGTTTCAGGAAGAATCATATGAGCTTGAGCCAATGGCAATGAAGGAAGAAGTGAAAGCTGCATTAAAGACATTGGCAAAAAATAAGGCCTCAGGAATCGATGGGATACCAATTCTTTTGTTTCAATTAACAGATGCATCCTTGGATGTGCTCACCAGTCTATGCCAGGAAATTTAAAGGACAATTGTTTGGCCAACGGATTGGAAGGGGTCCACATTTGTTCGCATTCCTATGATGCAACAGAATGTGGCAACTATATATGAAAAAAAAATATCACTAATATCACCTGCAAGCAAAATACTGCTGAAGATCATTAAAAAATTACTACAACAGTACACAGAGAGGAAACTGTCAGAGGTTCCAGCAGGATTTAGAAGTGAGTGTAGTACCAGGGATATCATTGTTGAGGCATATGGATATTGGGTAAAGGTAAAAAAAAAATCCAGGAAAATATCTATTTATGCTTTATTGACTATGCAATGGCATTTGACTGTGGGTCATAACAAGTTATGGCTCATTTTTAGAAGAATGGTAATCCCAGAGCACTCAATTGTGTCCATGTGATACCTACACATAGACCAGGAAGTTGTTGAGTGAACATGGCAAGGGAACATACTTCGGGCATTTGGCTAGGATAATTTATTCGTTGCTAGGGGATATCATCCTTGGGAAGGTGGAGTGTCAGCAAAGCAGAGGAAGATCCTTAACCAGGCTAATTGACACTGTATACTGCAATGGGGTCTAGGAAGTATAAGAATGGCCTGGACTAGGACATGGCTAGGATCTGTTGTTTATGTTGTTGTTGTTGTTATGTGCCATCGAGTCATTTGCGACTCATAGCAACCCTATGTACAAGAGCCCTAAACGCCATTCTATTCTGTGCCAACTTTGTTGTCTCAGACACATTCATTCCCACCACTCCACTCACAGAATTGATCCATCTCATCGAGGGTCTTCCTCTCCTGCGCGGTCCCTCCACTCTCCCAAACGTGATGTCCCTCTCCAAGGACCAGTCCCTCCTTGCAACATGTCCAAAGTATTTCAGAAAAAGCTTCAGAATCATTGACTCCAGGGAACATTCTGACTTCACCCTCTCCAGGACAAACCTGTTAGTTCTCCTAACAGTCCATGGTATATTCAACACTCTTCTCCAGCACCACAACTCAAAGGCATCAATTCTCTTTCTATCATCCCTAGTCACTGTTCAGCTTTCCGATGTATAGCATGCAACTGTGAAGACTGTAGCCCAGATCAGGTTCACCTTAGTCTCCAACCTGATGTCATTGCTCTTCAGTACTCTGGAGAGGTCCCTGACAGCTGATTTTCCCGATGCAATTCATCTCTTGATTTCCTGGCTGCTGGTACCAAGAGTGTTGACTGTGGAGCCAGGCAAACTAAAACTGTTAACTACCTCAATCTCTTCACCATCCATACTGATGCTGCCAATTGACCCAGTGGTGAGAATCTTTTTTTTTCTTGATATTGAGCTTCAATCCATATTGAAGGCTCCAGTCCTTGACCTTCTGCAGCAAACGCTTCAGGTCCTCCTCAGTTTCAGCGAGCAGGGTGGTGTCATCTGCATAACGCAGGTTGTTGATGATTCTTCCACCAATCCTAATACCACATTCCTCCTCGTACAGCCCAGCGTCTCAGATGATCTGTTCTGCATACAGACTGAAAATGTATGGAGACAAAATACATCCCTGACAGACCCCTTTCTTGATTTTGAACCATCCAGTGACTTCCTGCTCTGTTCTGACGACTGCCTCTTGGTCCAAGTATAGGTTTCGCATTAGCACAATCAAATGTTCTTGGATTCCCATTCTTCTCAGAGTCAGCCATAGCTTGTTGTGATCCACACAGTCAAAAGTCTTTGCATTGTCAATGAAGCACAGATAGAAGGTCGTTCTTAACTTGGCAACACTTAACACACCAATAACAAAATCTTATTTGTTATTTTATGACTTGTTTGATAAAATAGAGAACAATGAGAAAAAAAAATAGAAGGTATTCCATGAAAAATATATTTACACAGTACTTTGAGCAATGGACTCAAACTCTTGGGAAGAACTAGTCAAAGTTTTATTCTGTTATGTAAAGAATTGCTTTCACTGGAGCTGACTAGATGATACTTAACAAGAGCAATAACACACTATTGCATTTTCAGATTTTATGTGATATATATGCAATATTATTATTACTATTAATTTTAATAAGAATTTAGAGAGATTTTAACTTTCCATTCATTCATTGTTGCACTTTTCTCCCTGCCCACCCCTCCCCTCTAGTTTGTTCTTCTCTTTGAAAAGTAAAGGAAAAAAATATTCCATTGTTAAACAATCTCTTCCTGCAAGTCCACTCCACTATGCAATATTTTAAGGCTTAAAGATTATCTCAGGACAATGTTTCATGGGCTCATCCAAGCCTCCTGATTCTAGGAAATCTGAAGTACATTAGAATTTGAAATTCTGTTCTATATTCACCCCAACCGTTTTATTAGTATTCTTCTCCAGAACCTTTGGATAAAAACATTCTGTAAGGGACACTGGGCCCAATTTAATCTTATAGCAAAAGAAGTAATTGCTCTTTGGGTGACTAGTCATATGTTCTATATTCTCCTTTTATTCCACATTTTATTTCTTCCTCTGTTGCTCCAGACCATTAAAGGTCAACCATTGTGTCATGATGGGTGTTTGAAAATAGTTTTTAAAAATATAATAGTGTAAAAGAATTTACCTCTTTTTTTATTTTGGAAACACAGAGAGAGATATAAAGCAGAGAGTCAAGAAAAGAAATGGTCAGATACATAATATGGATTTTAAAGCAGGACCTGTACTTAAAAGCATGTCACACTCTGCCCTAATGGCAATTTGATTAATAACAATAGTGTTCTTGCCACCGTGGCAGCTTGCAGCCAAGAGGTATTTTTGCCCATATAAAAAGCAAATCTGGTGTCATTTACAGTGTGATCGAAGAGAACTTAGTGATACTTCACTACAAGTTTTGAACTTCTAATGTTTAACAACAGTATCCTTTTTCATGGTCTGGTAGAACATGAGATTTCTAGCCTGAGAATTTTTTGTAGTTGGGCTGGAAGATAATTTCTCTACTAAGTGGATGGTCTATTTTAGGCATCTGTATATTTCCAATATAGCCCATAAATTGCAAGTAATAAGCGTTGAATATTAAGTGGACAACAAGAAAATCATTGATGTACATAGCAGCTTTCAGGAGCACACCTCAGAAAGGATACTGGGAGTTTAACGAGGGCTCAGAGCTCCATTCACACTGCCAATCTTGCCAGTGCAGGTGGATATTTGTTTGGGATTTCCTTCACTATAATTTTTACTCTATGCTTATTTAATATACTCTCCTTTATCACTTTTAGATGTTACTGTTGTATAAATGTTTCAGTTGTTCCTACATGTGATAATATTCAGTGATGTCTTGACTCATGTTGTTGAAATCTTTGCTGTATTTTCCCAGTACTCTTCAAATAAACTAGTTGCAAATATTATAATTCCTCTACTTTATCTCTGCAGAAAACTAGTCCTAAAAATGGTACTAAGATACTAATTGCACTGTCCCAATCATACCTAAATCTATACACTGTCAATAGAATCAAATAGGGTGATGCCAGGGATGGTGCAGCTGCACTTTTGTATAGAAAAGGCTGCCTTACACAATGGTTGTGATCCATAGCTAGAGCAAATGTCCTCACTGTATGTACTGTGACTAACCAGGTCAATTTTTTGATTCTCAAGTGGACTTCTTGAATCCTAATCTTTAACATCCAGTTTGCCTTTTCTCTATCATCTGATTCTCCTTCTCAAGAGCATTGAAATCTAGGTGCCATTCTGAATTCTCATTTGCCAGGTAATAGTGTGAGTCATTGACTCATGAGCAGAAAAAGATACCTTCTTGTCAAGATGCACAACACTGACTGCTTCTCATTTAAAAAGACAACATTGCATTTTCTGTTGGTGTGTATACCAGATATTCATATAGACAGAACCAAAGAGTTCCCTGACTTTAATGAATGTTATATCTAACTTTTTTCATATACTTCCTCAATTTTTTCAACTAGCTTGACTGCAAACATTGTCAGCATATAAGTATGATTTATAAAAAGCATCCTACACCATTTGCATCCATGTTGCTACTTGCCATTTTACTCAGTTTTCTAGCCCTTTTAGTAGTTATATGTTGCTCAAGAAATCCTTAAAGTAGACACAAGCCTGTCTTTGGAGAGTTTGCTTGGCAATATTTAAGTCGTCAGGTCCTGAGGTAGAATGTAAGTATTAAATATGTAACTTGACTAACTGAATGGAATATCCCATGAAACTGTACCTTTAAGCATCCAAAGAAACAATTAAATCTTAGGAGCTTTTTTACTTCATACTGAAACTCAGCAATGATTCTTTTTATTGTTGTTTCCTTTTTGGTTATTAATGTAAATATGTATATCAGGAAACTTTTGCCTAAAAAACTTGTAATAATAATTTTGTAATATAATAATATAAAACATAAATAGTAAAAAAGCAAATAAGTACGTGGAAAATCACGAAAATTAAGAAAAAAGTTTTGCCCATCAAAAGACTTTACCAAAAAAGTGAAAAGACAAACTACTAAGTGAAAGACAATCTTGTTGTTATGTGCCCTTGAGTCCTTTGCTACTCCTAGTGACCCTATGCACAATAGCTCTGAAGCCTGCCCTCTCCTGAATCCTGTCTTCAACAGACCTACCTACCCCCAGTTCCCCAGTTACTATGTCAACCTATCTCATCTGGAATCTTTGTCCCTTGTGAAGTCCCTTCACATTTCTAAGCATGAAGTTCTTCTCCAAGAATTGATCACTCTTGGCAACATGACCACAATATGGGATACACAGATTCAAATTCCTTGCTTCCAAAGTACAACTTGGCTTCACCTTCTGCATAACAAATCTATTTGTTCCCTTGACAGTCCATGGTATGTTCAATATTGCTCTCCAGCACAACTCAAAAGCATTGATCTTTCTTCTGTCTTCTTTAGTCACTATCTAGCACTGATGTATAGCAAAAAATTGCAAAGACCATGGCTTGGTCAGGGACACCTTGGTTTCTATATTGGCATTGTGTCTTTTCTGCATTTTGGAGAAATCCCTGACAGGTTTTTCCTAATAAAATGCATCTTTTGATATCCTGACTGCTGGTGTCTATTATGGAGCCAGGCAAACTTAAATTGTTAACAATTTCAATTTCTTCACCATTTATCATGTTGCTGCTAATTGACCCAAAGGTGAGAATCTTTGTTTTCTTGATGTTGAACTTCAATCCACATTGAAGACTACAATTCTTGACCTTCTGCAGCAAATGCTTCAGGTCCTCCTCGGTTTCAGCAAACAATGGTGTTTCATTTGCATAATGAAGGTTGTTGATTAGTCTTCATCTAATCCTGATGCTATGTTCCTTCTCATAAAGTCTGGTCTCCCGAATGATTCTGTTCAGCATATAGATTGAAAAGGTCTGTAGACAGAATGCATCCTTGACACACTCCTTTCCTGAGTTTGAATGATCTATGTTTTCTTGCTCTGTTCTGATGACTACTTCCTGCTCAAAGTACAGGTTTCTCATGAGCAGAATCAAGCATTCTGGGATTCCCTTTCCTCTCAAGGTTAGCCGCAATTTGTTAGGTGTAGTACAGTTAACTCTGACTCATAGCAACCCTGTGCACAATAGAACAATACTCTGCCTGATCCTATGCCATCTTTAAAAAACCCATTGTTAAGGGAGTTCTGGTGACATAGTGGCAAGAAGCTGCCCTGCAATCCCAGAGGTACACGGTTTGAATCCAATCCATCAGATGCTCTTCTGGAGAAGAAGGGGCAATCTCCTCCTGTACCAATCAGATCCAATTTGATGGTACACATAATAATAATAAAATAACAACAACAGCAACAACAATAATAATAATAACAGTAAAAAATTTTAAAAAAACCAATTGTTGCAGTCACTGAGTCAATCCATCTTGTTGAGAATCTTCCTTCCCTTAGTTGGCCCTTGCTTCACCATGCCTGGTACCTTTCTTCAAACACTGGCCTCTCCTGATAACATACCTAAAAATATGTGAGATGCCTTTGTTTCAAAGGAGCACTCTGGCTGCACTTAATCTAAAACAGATTTATTTGTACTTTTAGCAGTTCATGAAGAATGTATTTGGAAATAATACATCTGACACAAATCTAAAAAACCAAAAACATGCATAACACTTTGAACTCTTAAAAAGAAAAACAAACAAACAAACAAAAACCAAATTAATCTGATCACAAAATGAGGGAAAAGGTTAGACATTTCACCAACAAGGCAATTAAAAAACTACCAACCACCTGAAAATATGCATCACATCACTAGGCATTGTTTCTGCCATCAAGTCAAAATAGAACCCTGCTTACTCAGGTACTGCCCTCACAATCTCCGTTGTGCTTTAAGCCCTCTGTTGCAATGATGGGCAATTCATGTCCTTGTACATTCTCTTCTTTTTTACTAACCCTCTATTTTTCCAAATACCATGTACTTTTCCATAGTTTGGCCCATCCTAAAAATATGCCAAAAGAACGTTAGACAAAGTCTCATTATCACAGTTTCTAAGAATAACCCTAAACTGTACTTTTTCTTAGACAAATTTATTTATTCTTTTGACAGTTGTTGGTTATAGTTTATATTCTTCATGAAAACCATAATTTAAAGGCATCATTTTTCTTTTCTTCCTTAATCATTGTGCAAATTTCTATGCATATTTACAAAATTACAAATGTCTTGAATCAGATGTGTTTTAGTCTTTAAAGTGACAACCTACTCTTAGCAGTGTAAAGATGCAAGTAGAAAGATACCATTAGAAAGATGCAAAAATCAAAAGCACAATGAGATTTCATTTCACTTTTACTGGCAAAACAAATAAGAAAAACGAATAAATGTTTTTGAGGATATGGAAACATTTATAACAAAAAATAAGTGTTTTTGAGGTTATAGAAAAATTTAAATATATTCGTACTTTTAGCAAACTCAAAGCTGATGGTTCAGAAAATGAAATAGCCATCATGGAGACCAATATGTTGGTTCTTAAAAAAAAAAAAATTAAAGACAGAATTGTTACAAAACCCAGGAGCTCCACCACCACGTATATACCCAAAATACTTGAAGACTCGGAAGCGTATGTGCTAATGTTCAATGGAGTACTATTTACAGTAGTGAAAAAGTGGAAATAAATTAAGCGTCCACTAGCAGATGAATGGTTAAACAAAGTGTGACATATACTTGTAATGGTATACTACTTAGCCACTGGGAGGGATTAAGGGAGAATTTTAAAAATGATAAAAATACTATTCTATTGACAGGTAAAGTTGCATTTTCAATTATTTTAGGTGCTGTGAATAATTTGTACATTTGTATAAAAATAGTTCCTGTTTTAACATTTTCAGAAATTTGAAATATAAAAACAATATAAAAAACAATACTTTCCATATTTTTCTCAATGAGAAGTATACATTTTATCATGTTAAAGTTGTAAAAAATTATTTTGGCCTAAAATGTATAATAGTACTTTTTACAAGCAAGGTGTATTGGAAATTAAGCAATACTATGCAATGTTAAGCTGTGCTAAAAAGGAGCTCTGTTTTACAAATAAAATTTAGTGAAGTAGAGGTCTACCAATGCTAAATGTGCATATTCATTGTTTCATGACTATTTACTGAAAAGAAAATGTTGTTGTTTATAAGAGCCTAGGAAGATCAAACATTTAATTTTTATTGCACATGTGAAAGAAAGGAAGTCAAAGAAGGCTTTCCAATTCAGCACCACCATGTGGTTGCTATCTTTAATTAGAAAACAAAAGGGTTTCTTGCTTTAGAACTGTCTACCATAATTGTGAAGTTTGAGGCCAGGGTAAAAAAAATAAAGACAAAAAAACCAAAGTTCATATTGAACATGTTTAATGCTTTTTAAATGCAGGTTGCAGCTATGACTCATCTCATATTCCTACCAAATGTTCTCAGTCTAATCAGCATGGAGCTTTCTCCAGCTCTGGAGTTCAAAGAATCCTGGTAAGAAGCTGCACTACAGACCAAAGGTAGCCCTTCAAATCTGCCAGCTGCGCGTGAGGAAAGAAATGGGCAATCAATTGCCTTGTGATTTATAGCCTCTGAAAACCCATAAAAGAGTCATTTATGGGGCAGTTTGGACTGGACATAACATAACATAGGAAAACACATAGATCTGGTAAAATAGGCTCAAGTATATTAGAGCTGGTGAGAATGACATAGGATAGGGCGAGGTTCAGATTTGTTATTCATGGAGTCACAATGAGTTGTAGTAGACTTAACAAATCACAACACAGATCTAATAAAGCAAGTAAGACAGGGTGAAAGCTGATGCTGGGCCGAACTCCTGAATAGAAGATGCACCTAGTCTCATCCAAATTTTGACTATGTCAAACTTCCAAGGACCTGAGTGAATTGCATCTCCTGTTTTACTTCTTTGACTGTGTTCAAGCTGCTTTTAAGGAACTCTCAAAATTAAAGAATGAATTTACATAAGTGTAAGAGCTACTTTGCATATTTTAGAGAAACTAAACTTAAACAAAAGCAACCATTGTTTTAGTAGTGTTCCAGGCAGAAGTTGTGATTGTCCACTTATCCATCATGTACTTGTAAACTCAAAATTCTTCACCACCTGACCTGGGGAAACCAATGTGTCCTGAGTTTACTTTTAATGTAATTTTAATTTATTAACAACAAGCATTCTGACTTTCATTTTTTACTTGCAAATAAAATAGCCTTTGTATGTGAATGTTTGTGGTTTGCAGAGTATCTTTAGAGTGTGTTGATACAGATGTCTGTATCTTATTAGTGGCACTGTCCTAATTTCTACAATTAGCTTTTCTTGAAATATATGTGTTATAATAATGCCCATAATGATATCATAAAGTTCCAAGGCTTTCTATATGCATGTACTATTTGCATAGATTTCAAATTGGGTCTAGTCATTGACAAAGTAAGTTATGTTACATTTATTTTTTGTCCAACCTTTTTTTAGGGTACATGATTAGCAACCAAAAAAATTCTGTCATCTTACATTACTAGGGTCTCTCCAAGTAAATAAAAAATTCACATAAGAAATAATTATAGTTATTAACATACATATAAATTAAAGCCATATTTGTCACAGTTTGTTAATGTTAGAATTTGTTGAGTTACTTTAAAGATATAAGATAAAAGAAGGTTATAGTAAACAAGAATACAAATTGTGGAAGACCCATGAATATTTCAGCTAAGATTAGGTTTTATCAGTCGGCCTAATGGACAGAAAGTCTTGCTCTCAAGGCAAAGGTGGGTGACTCTACTCCACAGCTTTCAGGCCTGCCTTTAATAGGTTTGGTGAAGTATTCTTATGGGCTGTATAACCCTGGTCTGTCCACTTGCTGTACAGAGGTAACTCATGGTTGCTGTGAAGCTGAACACTGTGACACTGACGAGTCAAATGTGAGAATGGTTATCAATGGTGGACAGTGTTTCGTGGAGCTCCCCAATTAAAACAAGCTTGGAAGCAGGAGTGGCATCTAATTCCAGAATAACTTGCCTCTGGAAACCCTATGAACCTGGAGAAAGGACGAAAGTTATACAGATTTCCAGGTCTTTTGTTCATAGGGTTGGTATGAGTTGCCTACGACTTGACAGCATTTAACAACAACAAAGTGAATACCTCCAATTATTATATAATTCACTGCATTTTTATTATTTCAAATGTAAAAAATATATATATAACTTCTTCAAATCCTACAACTAAAGTTAGAATAATTATTTTTAAACTTGCTCCTGATTAGGATAGGTAGCGTTAAGTTGTTCTCATTTGAAATGTAGAGTCCATTTCATCCACTGTTAAAATCTGACTTAACAAATCAAACTCGAGGAAGGAAACAAATAGAAATCTATTGTTCAGCATATCTCCTGACAGTATATGATGAGCAGTATAATTTACAACACTCTGCATCATACCATTTACATTTAGAAGAGAGAAAAATGCTGATAAAAATTCCATTTGGCCTAGGCTTCCAGTATATGCTATGTTAAGCAGATTCAATCTTTTGGTTTTAAAACCTCATACATCCCTAATCATAACACGCCAGAAGCAATAAAACTACCAGAAGGAGTGAGGCTGTTTACTTCTGACACATTATAACGTCTCTGAGCCAGCAGTTCCCTAAAAACATGTGTTATTATTATCTCTGGATTGACAGCTCAGCACCCAAGGGCCTCTTTATCTCTCCATGGTTTGTTTTGAGAACCTACAAAAGCCTCCCCAAAATAAATGTTAAAATTTTATTTTCTATTCAATGAGTCATCTGCTTTTCTCAAAGGAAAAGAAAAACCATCTGATTATTTTTTCAATTAAACAAGTTCAGGTTTTGGGGACAAGAACAATAAAACAACAGAATTGCTAAACATGCTGGGTTCAAACACTTAATCTAAGTTGTATACATGCTTTTTATTGTTGAACATGCTAGTAATGGTAACCCTTTTAAATTAATACCAAGTAATAAAATTATCAAGATAATAATATAAAGGGAAATAAATCATTAATCAATGATTTCAAATTATTCTATATTTGTCCTAGTGAACACTGATCTCCTTACTAATTATGAAGAGACTTTTTCCTGTATAATGGTACAGAAAATTTGTAAACAGTCTATGTAGATTTGTGTTTTAATTAAATAATTTAAAAGTACTTTCTAGTATTTAAAAATAAATTCTATATTATCAGTTGGCCTATTTATAACTAATTCTTATCTGTTCTCTAAAGCAATTTCCAACATATACTCCTAATATCTAATTTTAGTTACTTATTCTAGATAAAATAAGTAATATATATGTATTTTAAAATAGTTTCTAATTTAGAATGGCCTCCTCTTTTATTAATCCAAAGTACTTAGTTTGTTTTTTTTTCCCTTCCTCATTTTAGAAACTCCTGGTTGGAAGCTAATATTCTTTCTTTATTATGCTCCATTTACTTTAATTATCCTTGTGAAAAACTAAAGAGAGAAAAGAGAATACTTGTATCTTAAATTATCCCTTATTAAAATTCAGAAAAAAATACAATGTGGACAATATCTTCCCAAACAATGAAGTTTGTAAAATAATAGACATTAGGATGAGGAAAAGGGAAGTTATACTTGAATATGAATAAAGTTATTTTATAATATTAAAATTTCATATTAACAGAACTTTTCTTTGTTAGTTACAGCATTTTAGATTTTCATGCTTACATTAGAGAAGTTTGAATTGTGGCAAATGTGTGCCGTACTTTGTCTATGTGTTTTGTACAGGGTTGAGTTTGTGTATGTTGACTAATAAAAATGTCTTTAAATTCACTCCTGCTACCGAGCCCAAATCTTAACTGTTTGTCCTTTATATCAGCCAAATTATAGCTATAGTCTAAGTCTCTTCTTCTTGGATTTTTAATCACTTCTGACCATTCTGATTTCCAGTTAGTACACTATTATTAAACTTGTATTTATCATAGGCTATCCTAACTTGATAAATTCTCTCTCTCTTTTACACACACACACATACACACTCACAATAAATGTTAATATCTATCTATCTATCTATCTATCTATCTATCTATCTATCTATCTATCATCTATCTGAATGTATATGTTTTTGATTGTATTTATTCGACCAAATATCCAATATGAAATGATCCACCAAGAAAACAATATAAAATTGAATTCCATTTCCTCTTCATAGCCGTCAGACCACTACTAGAGATGATTTGGCCTCACTCCATCCATGTCCCCCAAAACCCTGCAAGCATTTTCTTCCCTGTGTGATTGACACTGCCAATACTTCTTATAGTATGTACTTGAAAGAGATTAATAACATCTCAAGAGTCAGGCTTTTATTTCAGTATAGATGCATGCTGTTGTTGTGTATCATCAAGTAGGAACTGACCCATAACTGACCCTCCAGCAGGTTTTCAGAGACAGTTATTCACATGAGAGGAGATTGTCCATCCTATTCCCACAGGACAGCTGATGGATACAACCCACATGCCTTCAGGAATTAGTACTAGGCAGTCAGAGCACCCTACATGTGTAAGAAAGCTAATTTCAGTATTTGTTGTTGCTATGTACTGTTGAGTTCAAAGCAATTCATAGTTAAACCTCTAGCAGTTTTTCAGAGGCAGTAAATCACACAAGAGGAGACTGTCCACCATCTACCTTAGGGTAGTGGCTAGTGGATTTAAACCGTGTGCTCTTGGGTTGGCAGTGCAGCTTCTTACCACGAAGCCTCCAGAAATTCCTTCCATGGAATTAGTGAATATTAATTTCATTGTCGCTGCTTCTTGCCATAAAATGAGTTCCAATTTACTTTCTTTTCTCAACAGAACAAAATATTGCCCACTCCTAAGCCATTGATCACAATCACTTATGTTTTTTATATTCATTGTTGTTGTTATGC
>NW_006399834.1:4738965-4750627 GCF_000299155.1 Elephantulus edwardii | reverse complement strand
TTTTTTTTTAAAAAAAATATATGGAATGTACACAGATCAACTCCCTAAGTATTATATTAGTGAAATGAAAAGGTCTCGGATTATCTATTTTCATGCAATAATATTATCTACTAGGTCAGGGATCGACAAATCTATCAAGAATGGTATGATATTCATCATCAAAAGGAATATTTCAAAGTCTGTCCTAAAGTACAATGCTATCAATGATAGGATGGATACTTATATAAGGAAGACTTGTTAATAAAACTATTATTTAAATGTATACATCAATGGAAGCAGGAGTGGCATCCACTTAAAAAAAATGAAAATTTTGTGTTTAAGACTTTCATTCATAGGGTAGCTAAGGGTTGTCTACAACTCAACAGCACTTAATAGCAACAACAAAAGCATACACCAATGATTAAAGAAAAATATGAGGAAACTGAGGATTTAGACCAAATTCTTCAATATGAAACTGACTGGACATGTATTCAGGATAAATTAATAATTATCAATGACTGTAATGCAAAATTTGGAAGCAAAAAAATCAGGATTGCGCAAGTAGGCTTTGATAATCGAAATGGGGCCAGAGATAACATGATGGAATTTTATACAATCAATGATGTTTTCATGCAAACAACTTATTTTTTGAAAAAAATGAAAAGTACCAACAGTGACACTACACATGGTAGTTGCTTGATTAAAAAAAAACCACCAGGAATCAAATTGTATATATTTGTGGAAAACAACAGTGGAAAAGCTCAATGTTGGTAGCTGTAATAAAACCGCTTGTGGATAAAATCATCAATTACTCAAATGTAAGTTGAAAAAAATAAAAGTACACAGAACCAAAATATGACTTCAAATTTACCCCACTTGAACTTAAAAATCATCTCAAGAATCAATTTCTTGGATTGAACTCTGATGATCAAAGGATAACATCAAGGAAAACCAAAGGGTACTAAAAAAGGTACCAAAAACAAAAGACCAAAATATATGTCAGAAGTTACTCTAGAATTAAGAGTAGCTGACGTAAAGGAGAGAGAGATGGTAAACTAAAATAGCTGACCAGATTTCAATGGACAGCTTTAGAAGACAGAGCAAAATAGTATAACTGAATGTTCAAAGAACTAGAGTTAGGAAAGCAAAAGAGAAGAATATGTTTGGATTCTCAAGTTGAAATAACGGAAGAAAAACAATTCAAAGTTTTTGAAATTGCAATGCTGAAGGATTCTATGCATAAAATATTGAATAACAACGAAGCATCAAAAGAAAAGGAAGACACTACACAAAGGTACTGAACCAAAAATTAATTGATTGACAATGAATTATTCACCATATTACCAAGAAAAAACGGTACTTAAAGGAGAAATTCATGCTGTACTGAATAAAAAAAATATAATATCCATTGTACATTAATTTTGTATACAAACCAATGAAAAATAAAAATATAGGGAGAGGCAAAATAAGGTTCCAGCCTTTGATAGATATCAGTTAACGGATCTCAACAAGCATATTACCCTGGATGTTGTTGTTGTTGTTATGTGCTGTCGAGTCGTTTGCGACTCATAGTGACCCTATGTACAACAGCCCTAAACCATGCTCTATCCTGTGTCAATCTCATTGCCTCTGACAAACCCATCCCGAGTACCCCAGTCACTGAATCAATCCACCTCATAGAGGGTCTTCCCCTCCTGCGCTGTCCCTCCACTCTACCCAGCATGATGTCCCTCTCTAAAGACCTGTCTCTCCTTACAACATGTCCAAAGTATGTCAGACGAAGCCCCAGAATCCTTGCCTCCAAGGAGCAGCCTGCTTTAATCCTCTCTACGATGAATCTGTTTGTTTTCTTGGGAGTCCATGGTACGTTCAATACTCTTGTCCGGCACCACAGCTCAAAGGCGTCAATTCTCCTTCTATCCTCCCTAGTCATTGTCCAACTCTCTGATGCATTACAAGTGATTGCAAAAACCATGACCTGTATCAGGCGGACCTTAGTCTCCAGAGAGACACTGTTGCTCTTGAGTATTTTGGAGAGGTCCCTAACCGCAGACTTTCCCATCGCAATACATTTTTTTTATTTCCTGGCTACTAGTGCCAAGAGTGTTGACCGTGGAGCCGAGCAAACTGAAGCTGTGAACAATCTCAATCTCTTCGCCATCCATCCTGATGCTACCGATTAGTCTAGTGGTGAGAATTTTTGTCTTCTTAACATTGAGCCTCAGTCCATGCCCTGGACATACCCTGGATATGCCCATTCAATTATGTTAAAAAAATTTGAAAGACAGTAATCAACTGACAGGAACAGATGCATGTTTGTTCCCTTTCTAAAAGGTGATTCTGCTTATTACAGACAGGTACTTGATAACCTATTTATCCAATGCAATATGTCTTCTGATTTCATAACTTCTGGTGTCAAGGGTGTTGAATGTGGATCCAAGTAAGATGAAATAGTTGACAATGTCAGTCACCTGTCCATCATGATGTTGCCTATTTGCCAAGTGGTGAGGATTTTTGTCTTTTTAATGTTGAAATAAAATCCATAAAGAAGGCTGTGCTCTTTGATATTCTGTAGCAAATGTTTCAAATCCTCTTCACTTTCAGCCAGGAGAAAGATGGACAATCTCTTCCCATAAAATCAAACAAGATTGTGTCATCTGCAATTTAAAGACTAAGGTGACTCTAATCCAAGCTATGAACTTCTTAATTGTTTGCTATGCAAAGTTGGAAAATGACTAAGGATGACAGAAGAATAAATGCCTTGGGGTTGTGGTGTTGAAGGAAAGTAAGTAACATCCCATGAATTGCCAAAAAAAGGGTTATCCTGAAGGCAAAGATGGTGAAATTCTGTCTCGCCCATATTATTAGTAGGGGCTGTTTTTTGGAAAAAGACTTAATGCTTTAAAAAGTGGAATGTCAATGAAAGAGATAAAGCCCAGCAACAAGTTCATACAGTGACTGTAACAATAGGCTCAAATATATTAGAAATTATTAGGAAGGCACAGGATAGGATAAAGTTTGGATCAATTGTTCATAGGGTTGATGTGAGTCATAGCTGCCTTGATAGCACCTAGCAGCAACAATAGAAGATAGCAGATATTATTGAGCAGTATTGTTCATACCAAAATCTCGTAGATGATTGTTTTAAAAATGTGAGTAAATCCCAGAAATTTAAACTGGATCTCCAAAAGCCACGGAAGGAAGACTATTTTTGCTGATTAAATGGATCTTAGCTGAAAACAAAAAATACCAGAAAGATGCTTACTTGTGCTTTATTCTCTATGTAAAATCATTGGTCTGTGGGGATCATAGTATATTCTTGATAACATTGAGAAAAACAAGAATTCTAGAACACGTTATGCAGAATTTAAATATAATTTAAAAAACAGTATTTTGAAAAGAACAAGAATATATTCCATCATTTAAAAACAGGAAAGATGTGACTCAGTGTTGAATTATTTCTCCATTCTTACTTATTCAGCAAGCTGAGCAAATAATCTGAAACACTGGAGCACATGAAGAATAAAGTGTGAAATCAGAATCCGAGGAAGAATCACTAATAATCTGCTATCTGCAGATGACACTACTCTGCTTGTTGGTGGAATTATTGAAGAAGAACCAAGACCATATAGCCTTTCACATGAATTATTTCTCAAGGGGAATAAAATCTTCACACCTAGACCATTACATTACAAGACAATAAAAAGAAAAAAGAGTGAAGTTTATGAATTTCTTTTTTTCTTTAATCCATAGACAATACTTGTGGAAACAGTGATAAAGAAATTAAAAAGTCTATTGCATTGGGCAGATCTACCACTAAGGACCTCTTCTAAGTACTAAACCACAGAGATGTCAGTTTAGAAATAAGATGTTTTTAATTCAAGTAATGATATTTTCCATTGCTTCATACATGCATGTGAACTTGAAATTATATTTACGTTCATTTCAGTAATTGTGAGTTTTAATAGTAAAATTTATCCTTGACTGTCCACCTAGTTTTAATATTTATAATTTTGGAATATGGCTCATTAACCAAGTTTTATTTGGTGCTTATTTTGTAAAAGTACATTGGGAAACAGCCTATCTTATGCATTTTTATATCTTTTTTTTTTCATGCTTTCATGCTACAAGGCAATTTGAATAGTTTCCAACGAACTACAAACTCTGAAAAGCTGAAAATATTTACTATTTTCACCTTCACAGAGTTTGTAGACTCCTATGAAAATTTTCAAACTAACAATAAATATTGTTAACTTAGTATTATTTATGTTAAAAACACCTATTAATTGATTAATTTGATAGAAATATTATCATAACCTAAATTTCTTAAAAAAGAAGTAGAGTTGTTGAATAAAGAAACAAAAGTCTTGCCAAAACTCTTATGGACCATGCTTAATCATATTTTCATTCCCCTATGTAATCGGGTCTCTTTTTCTAATATTTTCCTGTGTCCTCAGATCTTATTTAATATAAAACATTCCTTGGAATAAACTTCTTAATCTAATCATCAAAATCAACTAAGATTTCAATCTATTTCTTTTGTTTCTTTTCTAGTTTCTTTCTGGTTTTTTTTTTTTTCTGTTGTTGTTAATTGTTGCTAATTACCAAATTTAGGAACCTTTCAACTGAAATAAAAGAGAGTAAAGGAACACGTGAGTTTCATTGAGTGACCTTTGCTGTTTCCGGATTCCACTTCTTCTCTCTCTCTGTAGGACATCACGTTCTGCTTAGAGATATGAACTGATACCCTGCAGAGCTACTGGATCAATTTCTAGAAGTTTTGAATCTAAACCTTACTTCTGAGTCTTGTTTGGGGAAATCTGCAGTAAACAAAATCTTAGATAGACAGTAATTAGAACAATAAGATGAAGATGACTGTTCCTTCTATTGAAGAGAAGAAAAAAATTAAATAAGATATAAAAAAGAATCTTTATCTCACTGTGCCATTCTCATTTTTAAAACCTCATCAATTGGAGATGTATTGCTCCCTTTGTTTCTTTTTATTTCTTTCTACATTATTTCTTGTACCTTTAAAGATTACTCAAGATCTCAGTTTATCATCAAGAGACTTTGGCTGAAGGATCTTCAGCATTTTCTGGATTTAATGATAAAGAAAATGCTACAATGGCCCATGTCCAAGAAGATTAAGGGTGATCTGTGGTTAGTCTACTCTCTTGAGAGCATTATCTAGACTAAGTGTAAAGTCATCGAGTAAAGAAATAATATTCTGCCAAAACTGTCATGGACAAGGAATTTATAATATTTTCATTTCCTTCTGCAATCAAGTTACTTTTTCACAGATTTTACTGTGCCTAAGTTCTTCTTTCTATAACAACATTACTTGATAAATAAAAATTGTCAGGATAATTTAGTAGAATTATCAAATATTGTTTTGTTGTGTACTATCAACTCAGATCCAGCCCATAGCTGACCCTCTCGTGGGTTTTCAGAGACAGTAAATCACATAGACATTGATTGACATCTTTCTCCATGAATCTCAGTGGATTCAGCGTGCATGTCTACAGTATAGTTCTTCAGAAATGTAGAGATATTGTTTGAAAATTGTTTTTTAAATCTAATTTAACCATATCTACATATCTATCATCATTATTATCATAATCAGTTAAATATCTTCGGTTAACATATGATATGATTCTGGCAATATAAATATCTTGGGCAAACTTTTAACCTCCAAGGTGTTGAAAAGCAGTATTGAATATGCCATAGAACTATCAAAAGAATAAACAAATATGTCTTGAAATAAGTCCAGTGAGAATTCTCCATAGATTCAAGAATGATGAGACTTTCTCTATTTTATTAGGACAATCCTGTCCCTAGAGGACAGCATCATGCTTGGTACAGTAGAAAGTGAGAAAAAGCAAAACCCTCAACTACGTATTTTCCACAACAACAGGCTAAAGCACAGCACTGACTTTGATCATGTTGCAGGATCAAGTGAGGTTTCACTCTCTTGCACCGAGAGTTACTATAAGCTGGAGACATTTGGATGGCACCTATGAACAACAGTCTCATCTGTGCTGATTAAGTGATTTCTGAAATTAAAATTGTTTATTGCTTATCTAAATAGATTCTATTACATATCTTATGGTATGTTAATTACCCTTGGAATATTCATGTAAAACAGAATGACAAACATTACATTTTTTAATTAGGTGGAGAAACAAAAATTTCAAAGACAAAAATATACTTCCTACTCAGTTAATTATAAATAATTAACTATTCATACTTGAAAAATCTAATATAGGATATCAATCCTCTAAGTGCTCTTTATTATGAGAATATAATATCAACTTTATACCCACATGCTATTATTTCTTTTAATTTCTTAAAGCTAACTTATCACTGCTTATGATTTAAATAATTTTTTAAAAATCTCATTTACCAAATTATGACAGTAATCAACAATCTCTTCATCCTCATTTTTCCTAATTGAGTACTTTCAGGGTGACCTTTGAAAATTATCTTTTTAATTCTGATTCTATGCTGTAAGTATAGACACAAAGGTGCACCTAATCCAGGCCGTGGTCTTCTCAATTACTTGTTATGCTTCAGAGAGCTGGACAATGACTAAGGATGACAGAATAAGAATAGATGCCTTCAAGTTGTGGTGCTGGAGAAGATTTTTGAACATCTAGTAGACTCCCAAGAAAATATTAGTCTGTATTGGAGAGGGTGAAAACAAGACTCTCCTTGGAGGCTAGGATTTTGAAGCTCTGCCTCACTTACTTTGGGCATGTGGACAGTAGAGAGTGGTCCTTAGAGAAGGACATCATGCTCAGAAGGGTGGACAGACTACACAGGAGAAGACTCCTGATGAAATGGATTGATACAACAACTGAGGCAATGGGGGTTGGTATGTCAGAATTAGTAAGACTGGCTCAAGACAGGGAAGGATTCAGAGCTGTTGTACACAAGGTCGCTATATATTGCAGGTGATTCAATGGCACATAACAACAAAAACATACTATGACAGGTCTAGAAGTAGAAGTGGCATCCACTTTCTAAACAATATGACACCAGAAATTCTATGAACTTTGATAAATGTTGATAGTTATTGAGGGGCTTCAGGCCTTTAGTTCATAGAATCACTATGAGTCATGCTCGACTCAAAAGGCAATCAACAACAATATATATCTAAGTAGTTTGAACTTACAAATGAATAGTTGATGATCCGTTCTACAATTGGCCAAGTTTTCACAGCTGATATTAAGCTTCTCCAATAATTCTTTCTACAAAAATAATCAATCCGATTTCTGTGCACACCAGCAGGTGAGGTCCGTGTGAATAGTCATCATTTGTGTTTCTCATAAAAGGTATCTGCGTTGACTAAATGATTGTACAAAATTCTATCATTTTATGTCTAGCCGCGTGTCTGTCACCACCATGTTTTCTGAGTATTAATCCTTCTTCTCTCTCCCCAATTTTTACATTCCAGTTACTCATTGTTATTAATGTTTCTTAGTTGCTTGTTCGATCAATTTCTGACTGTGAAAGTTGGTAGAAATAATCTATTTCTTCCTCTTTGACTTTGGTTGATGGTACATATATGTGAATGATAGTGGTAAAACAACATGTTCCTTTTATGTGTGTGGTTCTTATCCTGTTGCTCACAGTATTGTATTTCAAGATGGATCCATAAAATGGTCTTTTTTTTCTTTTTTTTTTAAAAAATGGTCTTTTAAACTATGAATATGACCCCGTTTTTCCTCACAATTTCAACTCCAGCATACTACAACATGTAATTGTCTAGTTCAAAGTGCCCCAAGCCATACCAGTCCGTCTCATTTCTTGACTGCCCAAGTGACTCAACAGAGTGTGGAAATTATCAAATAATATCATTGATATCACATGAAAGCAAGATTCTGTTGAAGATTATCCAAAAAGACTGGAACAGCACATCAATAGAGAACTGCCTGAAGTGCAGACTGGGTTTAGAAGAGGTCATAGTAAGAGGGATATTATAGCTAATGTCAAATGGATCTTGGCTGAAAGCAGAGCGTACTACCAGGGGAAGGTCTGTGTTTCTTTGACTGTGCAAAGGCATTTGACTGTGTGGATAAAAAAAAAACTGTGGCTGACTCTGAGAAGAATGGGAATCCCAGAATACTTGATTGTGCTTATCCAAAGCCTATACTTGGACCAGGAGGCAGACAGCAGATCAGAGCAAGGAAACACTGCATGGTTCAAAATTGGGAAGAGTGTATGCCAGGGATGTGTCCTATCTCCAAATCTTTTAATCTATATGTGGGACAGATTATCTGGGAGGCTGGGCTCTATAAAGAGAAATGTGTCATCAGGACTGGAGGCAGACTCATCACCAATCTGCTTGCTTTAACTGAGGAAGAGCTGAAATGCTTGCTGCAGAAAGTCAAGGACTGCAGCCTTATAGCTCAATATCAAGAAAATAAAGATTCTCACCACTGGTCCAGTTGGGAGCATCATGATGGATGGTGAAGAGATTGAGATAATTAACAGCTTTAGTTTGCTTGTCTCCACAATCAACACTCTTGGACCAGCACCCAGAAAATAAAAAAAAATGAATTGCATTGGAAAAATCTGCTGTCAGAGACCTCTCCAAAGTACTGAAGAGCAACAATGTCAATCTGGAGACTAAGGTGCACCTGATCCAGGCCATGATTTTGTAATTACTCACTATGCATCAGAGAGCTGGACAATGACTAGGAATAATAAAAGCAGAATGATATCTTTGAGCTATGGTGCTGGAGAATTGTATTGAATATGTCATGGAAGGTTAGGAGAACAAACAAGTTCATCCTAGAGAGAGTGACACCAAGCTGCTCCTTGGAGACAGGATTCTGAAGCTTCGTCTGACATACTTTGGATATATTGCAGGGCAGTATCAGTCCTTGGAGAGGGACATCATGCTTGGGAGGGTAGAGGGACAGCACAAGAGAGGAAGACCTTCGATGAGAAGGAATTGAGTCTCTGACTGTGGTAATGGGGTTAGGTGTATCAGAGACAATAAGATTGGCACAGGATAGAGCAGGTTTTAGGGCTGTTGTGCATAGGGTTGCTATGAGTCGATGGCACATAACAACAACAATAACAAAAAAAATTCTTCCTTAAAAATATTCAATTTTGCTATATCCATGCTTCTTACATTTCATGTTCTAATCACTAGTGTCTGTTTGCAGTTATGTTTCCCAACTGAAGGGCTTAGCCTCTGGTGGCTTATTTGCTAGTCTACTGTAAGTATGCTCTATTGTGCATAAGGTTTTTGAAAGCCTGAATATGGATGGCCAATCCTTTTTCCTAGTCTGCCTTAATTTGGAGATGGATTTTAATTGAAAGCAGTGAGTACCAGAGGATACCTGTCTGTGTTTCATTGACTATACAAAGGCATTTGATTGTGTGAATCACAACAAATTGTAACTAACACTGAGAAAATAGTTATCCCAGAACAATAATTTGTGTTCATGTGAAGCCTATTGTTGGATCAGAAAGCACTAGCCAGAACATAGCAGGAAAATACTGCATGATTCAGGATCAGGAAACTTGTGTGACAAGGATGCATCCTATCTCCAAACCTTTTTCAATCAATATGCAGAACAGATAATTCTGGTAGCTGGATTTTTTGAGGGGGAATGTGGCATCAGGATTGGGGGAAGACTCATCAACAACCTGCATTATGCAGATGATACAACCTTGCTTGCTGAAACTCAAAGGACATGAGGTGTTTGTTATAGAAGGTCAAGGACTCTAATCTTCAATATGGATTGAAGCTAATCATCAAGAAAAAAAGATTCTCACCTTGGGCCAATTGGCAGCTTCTTGATAGATGGAGAAGAGATTAAGATTGTTGATAACTTCAGCTTGTTTGGTTTCACACTCAGCACTCTTGGAACCAGCAGCCAGGAAATAAAAATAATTGCATTGGAAAAATCTGCTGTCAGAGCCCTCTCTAGAATACTGAAGAGCAAAGATGTTAGTCTGGAAACTAAGGTGTGCCTGATCCAGGCCATGATCTTCACAATTATTTGCTATGCATCAGAGACTGGACAATATTGCCTTTGAGTTGTGGTGCTAGAGAATAGTGTTGTGGTGCTAGAGAATAGTGTTGAACACACAAATTGTTGAACAGACTTCCAGGAGAACAAACAAGTCTGTCCTGGAGTGTGTGGAAACAGGCTGCTTTCTTAAGGATTTTGAAGCTTGGTCTCATATAGTTTTGGCACGTGGATAGAAGTGATCTACCATTGGAGAGGGACATCATGCTTGGAGGGGTAGAGGGACAGTGCAAGAGAGAAAGACTCAGGATGAAATGGTTAACTCTATGGCTGGAGAAATTGGATTAGGTCTGTTTTAGGTGATGAGATTGGCTCAGGATAGGGCAGGTATCAGAGCTAATGTACAAAGGGTAGCTTTGAGACACAGGTGACTTGATGATACAAAAAATATCTTTAGAGCAGTATCTAATAGTTAAGCATTTTACCCAGAAGAGTAGATTGATTACATCTGTGGAAAGAATTATTGACAAAGCTCAATATCATCTGTGAAAATTTGTCTAGGTGTTGATTGTGGAACAGACTAAAGATATCTAAGTTCTAACTGAAGGTAAAGAAAATTAAATCTAATGCATAAGAACCAAAATTTGACCTTAAGTCTATCCCACCTGAATTTAAAAAAAAAAAAATCTCAGGAACACATTTGAGACCTTGAACACAAATGAGTGAAGACCACATGAGATGTGGGAGGATGAACTAAGTCCGTCCCACAAGGACAAATATTGTATAAAGACATTATTGTAGACTGAGTATGAGGATCTAAGGGGGGTGGGGTGGTGGAAGATGCAAGCAGAGAGATGAGTATGTGTGGAAAGGGGGAATTAATCATAAGGTTGTACAATTTGATGGGGAGTGGTCATGGTAATTGGAATAATCTGGTCTGAAAAAGAGTGTACTCAAAATTTGTAAATAAACTAGTATAAACAAAAATAATATTATTCATGAAGAATGCAAAAGTCATTCATCACAAATATAGAGGAAGAAGAAAAGACTAAAATGAATGTCAGAAGACACTCTCAATATTACAGTAGAGCACTAAGAAGCTAAAGCAAAAGGAAGAAATCAAGAAGTAAAGGAACTAAAAAGATTTCAAAGGATAGCTTGAGTAGACAAAGCAAAGTATTATAAAGAAAATAAAAAGAGATAAACTCACCCAACATTTCTTAAGATGAAGAAATTGAAGAACAAATTCAAGCTTCGAGTTGCAATATTTTCCCCTTTATATATTTTTTGTTATTATTAATTTCAATGAAAATTTACAGACTTTGGATTTCCATTCATTCATTGTTGCACTTTTCTCCCTGCTGATCCCTCCTCCCCCAATTTGTTCTTCTCTTTGAAAAGTAAAAGAAAAATTCTTTCATTGTTATATAATCTCTCCCCTCCAGTCCAGTCCACTATGCAGCCTTTGATCAATATTTAAATATGTGATAGGTGGCCTAGTGGCAAGAAGCTGCGATGCAATCCTGAAGGCATGCAGTTTGAGGCCACCAGGAGCTCCACAGGAGAAAGATTAATGTAATTAACTGCCCCTGAAAACCCATTAGAATGTCAGCTATCAGTTGGTTCTGACTCAATGGTACACAACAATATAGAATATTGACTGATCCAAGAAGCATCAAAATACAATGGAAGAA
>NW_006399834.1:4736531-4737060 GCF_000299155.1 Elephantulus edwardii | reverse complement strand
TAGAGAGGTCCCTAACAGCAGACTTTCCCACAGCAATACGTCTTTTAATTTGCTGGCTACTGATGCTAAGAGTGTTGATTGTGGAGCCAAGCAAATTAAATCTGTGAACAATCTCTATCTCTTCATCATCCATCCTGATACTACCAATTTGTTCAGTGGTGAAAATCTTTGTAATCTTGATATCAAACCTCAATCCATATTGAAGGCTGCAGTGCTTGACTCTCTGCAGCAAGTGCTTCAAGTCCTCCTCAGTCTCAGCAAGCAGAGTTGTATCATCTGCACAACACAGGTTGCTGATAGATCTTCCACCAATCCTGATGCCACATTTCTCCTTATAGAGCCCAGCCTCCCGGATGATCTGTTCTGCATACAGGTTGAAAAGCTATTGAGAGAGGACACATGTCTGGCGTACATCGTCCCCAATTTTGAACCAAGCAGTGTTTCCCTGCTCTGTTCTGACGACTGCCTCCTGGTCCAAGTATAGATTTCTCATTAGCACGATCAAGTGTTCTGGGATTCCCATTCTTCT
>NW_006399834.1:4732202-4734656 GCF_000299155.1 Elephantulus edwardii | reverse complement strand
TTTGTATTTCCATACTCAGTTGCCCTTTCTGTGTGTGATTTAAAATCAGGAAAGGGGTGTGCCAGGGTTTCAACTGTCTCCATACCTTTCCAGTCTATAAGAGAAGCTGGGCTTTATGGGGAGGAAAGTGGCAACAGGATTTGAGGTAGATTCATCAACTTTCCTTATGCAGATGACACATCTTTGCTTGTCAAAACTGAAGAGGACCTGAAGCATTTGCAACAAAAGCTCGAAGACTGAAGTTTTCAATTTGGATTGAAGCTCAACATCAAGGAAGCAGATTCTCAACACTGGGCCAACTGATAGCACCATGCTAGATACAGAAGAGATTGATATGGTTAATTTCATCTTGCTTGGCTCCACAAACAACACTCTTAGCTCCAGGAGTTGGGAAATCAAAAGATAAATTATTTGGGAAAAATTCTAGAGACTAAGGTCCACTCGATCCAGGCCATTGTCTTCAGAAGTTTTTGCTATGCCTTGGAAAACTTGACAGAGACCAATGATGACAGAAGAAGAATCATTGTCTTTGAGTTATGGTGCTGGAGAAGTACATTAAACATATCATGGACCATGCACAAACAAGTCTGTCTTCAATAGGGTAAAATCAAGTCTGTCTTACAAACCTTTGGCAGGTGGCCAGGAGAGGCCAGTCCTTTGAGGAGGACATCATGTTTGAAAGATGGAGGACTCAGGAGAGGAAGACCCCAGGTGAGATAGATTGATACAGTAACTGGAGTAATGGGGGGATCAGTGTGTTGGAGAGAATGAGATCAGCTCAGGATAGGGCAGGGTTCAGGGCTGTTGTGCATAGGGTCACTATGAATCACAAATGACTCAATGGCACATAGCATCAGCATACTTAAGTAAGCAAGGTCCGATAGCTTAGTGGTAAGGAGTTATGCTGCCAACTCTAAAGCACCTTCAAGTTCAAGTGGTCAATCTTCTGTACAGTTTTGAACCTCTGAAAATCCACTGGAAGGTCATCTCAGAGTCAATTCTAACTCAAAGGCAAACAATGAAACATCAAATATAAATATGTTAAGTTTATTTTTACTTTTTAAGTTTTGACTATTAGACATTTTCTATTAACAACCTACCATGTACAATGAGAATCTGGATCTCCCTTTCACTTCTATAGCTCCCACACAAACACTAGCCCCCTCAACTCTCATCATCCTATTAATAGCTTTATCATGATTGTTCTTGATTAGTTCAATGTTCTTTATTGACAATTCATAATTATAGAAATGGTTTTATTATCTTAGGACTATCTCATAGAAGAAAGGGGTTGAGGATTAACTATTAAATGTTCTTTCTTTCAAGGGGGTTCTGTTGGCCCATTGAGTAAGGAATTCACTACCAAAACAAAGGTAGGCATCTTAAATACAGCAGCTGCTTATCGGAATAATGGGAAATCTCTTCCCATGAAATTGACAGCCTCTGGAAACTCACTGCAAGTAAAGATAGGAGTCAGTTCTAATCCAAAGGCGTATTAAAGCAGCAATAATAACATCATCTTTCTATGAGTTTTTCTATGTAGTCCCTTTTAAGATTTTCCCTTCAATACCAGGTTGTTGTTGTTGTTGTTAAACATCTTCCAGATGAATATAAATCATTATGACTCTATGAGTGATGAAATTGAACCCTATCCTATTCTATACTGCTCACTCTCCTCATCGCTGCCACCCTTGAGCCTATTGTTATAGTCACTGTGGCAATCCAGCTCATTGACAGTTTTCCTCTCCTCTGCTGACTTTCCACTTTTCCAACCATGATGTCCTTTTTCAAGGACTGCCCTCTTCTAACAAATAAGTTATTGTTGTTGTTGTTATATGCTGTTCAGTTGAGTAGGACTTATAACAACCCTATGTGAGTGCTGGTGACCTACTGGTAAGAAACTGCATTGCAATCCCACAGCTCAAATCCACCAGCTGTTCCACGGGAGAAGGATGGGCAAAAACCTCTGTGCAATTTACTGTCTCTGAAAACCTGCTGGAGGGTCGTCAGCTATGCACTGATTCTGACTCAACAGCACGTAACACCAACAACAAATAGACCTGAATCCTTTTCTGCCCTGTGCCTAATCATCTCTGTCACACTTAAGCTCATTGTTGCAATCAGTTGTGATACTGGAGAATAGTACTGAATATCTTATGAACTACTAAAAGAACAAACAGGTGAGTCTTAGAGAAGGTGCAGCCAGAGTGCTCCTTAGAGGCAAGAATATTGAAGTTTCATGCCACATACTTTCAGTATATTGTTAGGAGAGTCTAATTCTTGGAAATGGTTATCATGCTCGGAAATGTGGAACAAGCAAGTAGAAACCATTTTTATTGGGATTTGAAAATTATTAGGCATATATCTGCTTCCCGTTAGATCTGCTTCCTGTGTAGATCATAACAAACTGTGGCTGACTCTGAGAAGAATGGGAATCCCAGAACACTTGATCGT
>NW_006399834.1:4721213-4731337 GCF_000299155.1 Elephantulus edwardii | reverse complement strand
GATTGGCACAGGACAGAGCGGAGTTTAGGGCTGTTGTACATAGGGTCGCTATGAGTTGCATGCGACTCGACGGCACATAACAACAACAACAACATCTGCTTCCTACATCTCTAAATATATTGATATTTTTTCCTCAACTCTAATCTTTCCGTGAATATTTATTTAATTTCTATACTCTAAAACTGTTAGCACTTCAAAAAATAATAACATTACATACATGTTACAAATTCATCATTGCTAACAGGTCTCTTGTTTTTGTTGGGTACCATGACATTCAAACCTATTCATAGCTGACCCTCTAATGGGATTTTTTCAGATGCATTTACTCACATGGCAGGATGTCCACTGTTCTCCTTTGGAGGAGATGATGGATTCAAGCAGCTTATCTTTGCATTGACAGTGCAATTCCTTATCACGAAATCACCTCTCAAAAGGTCTCACAACTGTAATGTGGTACAGAATAGGACAGAGTTCAGATCTATTGTTTATAAGATAGCAATGAGTCAGAGCTTTGTTCTGTTCACACAACAGCTTCTTGATCTAGGTAAAAATTCTGTAAAACAATTAAGTATTTTGGGATTTCCACTCTTTTCAGTGTGAGCCATAATGTGTTATGACCTACAAAGTCAAATGCTTATGCATAGTCAATAAAACACAAATAGACATTTTTTCTGCCTTCAGCCAGGATCCATTTGATATCTCTGGTGTCATGTCCTCTTCTAAAACCAGCTTGTGCTTCTGGTTATTATCTGTAAAAGTGCTGTTCCAGTCACTTTTGAATGATCTTCAACAATATTTTGCCTCCATGAGATATTAATGATATCGGTCAATATTTTCCATATTCTGTAGGATCACCTTTCTTGAAAAATGGAGGCAAATGTAGAACTTTTCCCATTAGTTGGCCAGGTAGCTGTCCTCCAAACTTTCTGATATAAGCTGTGAGCATGACAAGAGCTGAATCTGTTAAGTCAAACACACTAATTTTGGGGGCCACATCTGTTGCCAATGCTTTTAGCACTGCTTGAGCTTTGTCATTCTTTACCATTAGCACTTGTTTATATAGTACTTCCTGAAACTTCTCCATGTCAACCAATTCCTTTTGCTACAGTGATTCTATGCATTCTTTCCATCTTCTTTTGATGCTTCCCAGAACATGTAAGATTATGCTATTAGCATCTTTCAGTATTACAACTTGAGATTTGAATTTGTCCTTCAGTTCTCTCAGCTTGAAAAACACTGGCTGAGTTCTTCCCCCACCCCCTTTTTCTTTAAGATCAGGAAGGATGTGCCTCAAGATTTTGTCCTTTCCCCATACGTATTCAAACTGTGCATTGAACAAATAATTCATAAAGTGAGACTCTATGAAGAGGACTTGGACATCAGAATTGGAGGAAGATTCATCAACAATATGTCATGCTGATGATACAACTTTGCTTGCTGAAAGTGAGGAGGATTTGAATTGATTGAGGTAGAAGATAAGGACGATAGTCTTAAATATGGATTATATCTCAATGTAAAGAAGACAAAGATCCTCACTAGTTATCATCATGTTGTTGTTGTTGTTGATTGCCTTCAATTCGAGCATGACTCATAGTGACCTTATGAACAAAAGGCTTGAAGCCCCTCAACAGCTATCAACATTTATCCAAGTTCATAGAGTTTCCGGAGGAATGTTGTTTAGGAAGTGGATGACACTCATGCTTCCAAACCTGTCATAGTATGTTATGTGCCACTGAGTCACCTGCGATGTACAGCGACCCTATGTACAGCAGCTCTGAACACTGCCCTGTCCTGAGCCAGTCTCAGTAATTCCAACACTCCACATTGCCCCACTTACTCTATCAAGCCATCTAATCCAGGGTCTTCCTCTCCTGTGTCATATTTCCACCCTTCTGAGCATGATGTCTTTCTCCAAGGACAGATCTCTCCTGGCTACATGCCCAAGTAAGTGAGGCAGAGCTTCATAATCCTAGCCTCCAAGGAGAGACTTGGTTTCACCCTCTCCAAGACAGACCAATTTGTTTTCTTGGTAGTCCATTGGATGTTTGAGACTCTTCTCCAGCACCACAACTCAAAAGCATCTATTCTTCTGTCATCCTTAGTCATTTTCCAGCTCTCCGAAACATAACAAGTAATTGAGAAGACCATGGCCTGATCAGATGCACCTTTGTGTCTTGAATGTCATTGTCACTCTTCAGCACTCTGGAGAGGTCCATGACAACAGATTTTTCCAATGTAATTCATCTTTTGATTTCCTGACTGCTGGTGTTAAGAGTGTTGATTGTGGATCTGAGCAAGCTGTAATTGCTAAGAACCTCAATATCTTCTCCATGTCTTTTGGTGCTGCCCATTGGCTCAGTGGTGAGAATCTCTGTCTTCTTGATGTTGAGCTTCAATCCATATTTTAGACCACAGTCCTTGGCCTTTCACAGCAAGTGCTTTAGATCTTCTTCAGTTTCAAGAAACAGGATTGTATTATCTGCATATCATAGGTTGTTAAAGAGTCTTCCTCCAATCTTGATGCCACACTCCTCTTCCTAAAGCCCTGCTTCCTGAATGATCTGTTCTGCATACATATTGAAAAGGTATGGGGACAGTATGCATCCCTGAGGCACTCCTTTCTTGATTTTGAACCAAGCAGTGTTTCCTTGCTCTGTTCTGAGGGGACTGCTTCATGGTCCAAGTATTGGTTTCGTATAAGCAGAATCAAGTGTTCTGAGATTCCCATTTTACTCAAGGTTAGCCACAATTTATTGTGATCCACGCAGTAAAATGCCTTTGCATAGTCGATGAAACATTGATAGACATTCTTTTGGTACTCTCTGCTTTCTGCCAAGATCCATCTGACATTGACAATAATGCCTTGAGTGCCACGACCTCTTCTAAACCCAGCCTGTATTTCTGGAAATTCTCTGTCAATGTATTATTCAAGTCTTTTCAGTCTTTTCTGGATAATCTTAAGCAGGATTTTGCCAGTGTGTGATATTGTTCAATAATTTCCACACTCTTTCAGGTCACCTTTTTTGGAATGGGAATAAATATAGCTCTCTTCCAGTCCATTGGCCAAGTAGATATCCTACAGATTTCTTGGAACAACTTTGTGAGCACATGCAGGGCAGCATCCGTTTGCTGAAATAAGTCAATTGGCATTCCATCAGTTCCTGGGGCATTATGTTTATCATCATGATAGATGAAGAAAAGATTGAAGTTATCAATGATTTCATCTTGCTTGGATCAACAATCAACAACTTTGGTAAAAGCAGTCAGGAAATCAGGAGACATAATGCATTGGGAAAGTCTGCTGTCAGAGACCTCTCTAAAATACTAAAATGTAATGATGTCTGTTTGAAGACTAAGGTGCACCTGATTCAGGTCATGGCTTTTTCAATAATCTATTATGTATCAGAGAACTGGACAATAAATAAGGATGACAGAAAAAGAATTGAAGCCTTTGAATTGTGATGCTTGAGAAGAGTACTGAATATCCTATGGACTTCCAAAATAAACAGAAATGTCCTAAAAAGGATATGACTTGAGTGCTTCCTAGAGGCAAGGATGGTGAAGCTTCATCTTTCATACTGTGGGCATGTAGCTAGGTGAACTTATTCCTTGGAAAGAGACATCATGCTTAGAAAGATGGAGGGTTAGTAAAGGAGAAAAAAAGACCCCCTATGAGATGAGTTGACATTGTGACTTCAGAAATGGGCTTTAATGCATCAGAGATGATAAAGATGGCACAGGATAGGGCATGTTTCAGGTTGCTGCTGTTCATAGTGCCACCATGAGTCGTATATAACCTTATGGCCCCTAACACCCCATGTGACATACTTGACTCAATAACTACACTCAACAACAATAACAAGACACTTCTACTAATTATTATTATTATTTATTATCAATTAAAACTACTATACTGAAGGGAAAACACACAGACTACCTAGGCTTGGGAAGGAATCTTATTTTATACCTTGCTTAAATCAAATAACCAGTTCCAAAAAACTAATACCCTGTATAAAAGTTCTGATGGTATCTGTTAAGTACTCTAAAAATCTCAAACTCATAGTTGTCAAGTTGGAACCAACTCAAAGCTGTGCCTCTGGTGGGTTTTGGAGGACTATAGATTGCAAGAGAGGACATTGTCCATTTTTCTTCCAAAGAAGTGCTAATGGATTCAAACCACCAGAGAGATGATCTTGAGCTAACAGCACAACTCCCTATAGGCTATGCTCCCTCTGTCGGGTACTAGTTATTAAATCCGAAAAGTTTCTATGTGTCTACTATTGGAAAATCATCTGCTGAAAGAAGGTAGAAATATTTTAAGACCACAGATGGGAAGAAACAAAGATTATTTTTTTCAGGTTAATGCTTGTACCAGAGGAAGATGTGCCTTACTAGTTAGTTACACATATTAAAATAGATTTTATTGTGATTTAAAAAAAAATAAATAAAGTATTTTACACACACACACGTTGTTGTGCTTAGATGCCATAAAGTCAGTTCTGACTCATAGTGACCCTGATAAAAGCATAAACAAACCTTGCCCAAGTCTATACCATTTTCTTGCCAAAATGTACGTCATCTCCATGCGCAAGTTGTTGTCACTGTTTAAGCACTGTAGTCACTGTTACAGTCATTTTTAAAATCCATCTCATCCAAGAACTTCTTCTGCTTTGCTGATCCTCTACTTTTTTAAGTATTGTTTCCTTTTCCCATGATTGGTCCTCATGCTAATGAACTTGAAAATACAGGAGGAATGATACCTTTTTCCAAGGACCGAGCCCTTCTGATAACATGCCCAAAATATGAGACAACGTCATAACATCACTGCCTCTCAGTTGCACCCAAGTTATAACTCTTCCAGAAAGATTTGTCTGTTCTTTTGGTAGTCCACACCATATATGATAGTATCAACACCATAACAGAAAGCCATCAAGTCTTATCTCATTTTAATTCAATATCCAACTTTTAGATGCATATAAAACAACTGAAAATACCATGTCTTGGATCAGGTACACCTTAAAACAGACATCGTTGCTCTGTAGAACTTTCAAAAGGTGCTTAGTAGCAGATTTTTATAATGCAACACATATTTTTCTTTCTTTACTGCAGCCACAATGGGTGTCTGTGGATCCAAATAAAATGGACTCCTTGACAGTTTCAATCTTTTCTCTATAATGATATTGTTTATTCATCCAGCTGTGATATTTTTGTTCTCCTTATGTTGAAGTGTAGTGCACACGGAAGTCTGTAGTCTTTTTTCAATAAGTGTTTCAAATCTTCCTAATGTTCCGCAAAACAGATTGTGTCATCTGCATAAAGCAGGATGCTGATGATTGATCTTCATTCAATCTTGATGTCACAATTTTTATACACCAGGAAATTGAGTGAGTCAAGTTTCTTGAGTTAATTATTTAACAATCATACTGGATAGGTATGGTGAAGCACATAGTACAACACATCCTTTACTTATTCTAAAGAATTCAGTATCCTCTTGTTCCATTTGAATGTCTTCTTTTTGTTCTAATGCAGATTCCACATTAGTGTAATTCTTATGGAATTACCATTCTTCCCAAACTTATCCATTGCTATCATGATCCACACAGTCAAATACTTTTTTATTGTCAATAAAACACAAGTAAACATCTTCCTGGTGTGCTGTGCTTTTAGTTAAGATCTACCTGACATCAGCAATAATATGCTTTTCATGTGAAATTAATTATATTGCTTAGTAATTTCCACATACTACTGGATCATCTTTTTTACAATAAAAAACATTTCTTCTTTCAGGTAATTACTAAAAATGAGTGATTTGATATCCAAGGTAATTAATTTTCAAATAAATGTTCTCCAGTTATACTTACTGTACACTTTTCTTTATAGATATATAATTAGCATTTTAAAAATCATTTATTATCTACTGGAGTGCTGAAAATTTATAATTTATTCTGT
Source organism: Elephantulus edwardii (assembly GCF_000299155.1). Classification (NCBI taxonomy): domain Eukaryota; kingdom Metazoa; phylum Chordata; class Mammalia; order Macroscelidea; family Macroscelididae; genus Elephantulus; species Elephantulus edwardii. The sequence goes on along the minus strand of NW_006399834.1, from coordinate 4,725,388 downwards.
GCTGTTGATGGCAATATTTTTTATGAGTCTCAATATTAAGTGAAGATCAAGGATAGCTTTAATAAGGAAAAATTATACAGAGAGTCAGCATAAATCTTGGGAATTTACAGGATAACAGAAAGGAGTTCAGTACTATTTGCATGATCAAAAAAAATCACATGATCAGAGTTGTAATTTAAAAGTCTATTTGCATGAAATTGATTTTTTTTAATTAAGTGCTCATTCTATTATATATGTGCTTTCGTACTATTTTGTAGTGCATCTACAACAAAAAGGAGACTTTGCATAGTCAGGATATTGACTTTAATTTGCTCAGGCTTGAGTTTAGGTTTTGTTCACAAGTATGGCATTTTCAGTTGTCTACAAGAATCTTAGAGTTTACAAATGTATAATGTACTTTGCAGTTTTTTTCTAGTTCAAAATCTAAGCTGGCAAATTCACGGCATGAAATGTAACTTAAGTGAGAAATATGTATGTGTACAAGTTGGTCTATGTTAGATGGATCTTAGCTGAAAGTAGAGAGTACCAGAGAAATGTCTATCTGTGTTTCATTGACTATGCAAAGTTATTTGACTGCATGGATCACAACTGTGACTAATTCTGAGAAGAATGAGAACCACAGAACACTTGATTGTGCTTATGTGAAACCTATTCTTGAGCCAGGAAGCTGTTATCAGAACAGAGCAAGGAAACACAGCGTGGTTCAAAATCAGGAAAGGTGTACACCAAGGATGCATCCTATCTCTATACCTTTTCAACCTATATGCAGAATAGATCATCTGGGAGGTTGGACTCTATGAAGAGTAATGTAGCATCAGGATTTGAGGGAGACTCATCAACAAACTGCATTATGCAGAAGACACAACCTTGCTTGCTGAAACTGAGGAGGACGTGTAGTGCTTGCTGCAAAAGGTGGAGGACTGCAGCTTTCAATATGAATTGAAGCTCAATATCAAGGAACTTGCATAGAGATTGAGATTGTTAACAGCTTCAGCTTGTTTGACTCCACAATCAATGCTCTTGTTACCAGCAGCCAGGAAATAAAAAGATGAATTGCACTGAGAAAATCTGCCCGGGCCACTCCACAGTACTGAAGAGAATGATATCAGTCTAGAGACTAAGGTGTACCTGATCCAGGACATGGTCTTTGCAATTGCTTGAAGTGCATGAGAGATCTGGACAATGAAAAAGGATGATAAAAGAATTGCTACATTTGAGTTGTGTTGCTGGAGAAGAATATCAACTATACCATAGACTGCTTAGAGAAAAAAAAATAGGTTCATCCTAGAGAGGGTGAAAATAGGCAGCTCCTTGGAAGCAAGGATTCGAAGCTCCATCTAACATAGTTTGGGCATGGTCCAAGGAAGGATTAGAGGGACATCCTGCATGAAAGGGTGGAGGGACATTGCAAAAGAGGACGACCCTGAAAGAGATGAACTGACTCAGCAACTAGGGTAACGGGGGTAGGTGAATCAGAGACGATGAACGTGGCTCAGGGTGGAGCAGGGTTCAGAGCTGTTGTACACAGGGTTGCTATGAGTCGGGGTGAACTCAACAGCATAAAACAAGTGCATTGGTAAAAGGAGGAATACAATGAAATTCAGTAATGTTTATCCTGAAATATTAATATATCTCCTTTCCTTTCAAATCAGGAAATTGAATATATATAATAAGGACAAACCACAAGGATGAGTTATTTTGACTGCGTCAAATAACATTCTCATAAACTCTGTGGATAGCTAATTGAAAGACAAGAGTGTATTGAGACCCAGTTCAAGTCTTTTCCTTCTTGACAATTATAATATGTTAATGATATTTAATAATTGTAATATGCCAAAGATACTTAATAAATGTGAATGCTTATTAATTTCCCAATTTTTACTTTTTTCGGTATAACTAGAGAAAACTATTAGGAAAGACATTTGGTTTTTAACATGAATTACAATATCCCAACTATCTGATCATCTTCTTTTTGTATATTACCTTTCTGTTTCCTCATATTGAATAGGATCTTTATCTATAGATAACTTTTTTTTAGTGCCATATCCCTCCCTATCATTGGTAAGATTCCAAGAAAGGTATCATTATTAATTCATTCTACTTTCTTTGTTCCATTTTGGGATGGGGAGAACTGAATAATGTGAGTTGTGGTTCTGTTTTTTTTGGTTTTTTTTTTTTCCTATTTCTAACAAATTGAGCAACAGGAAAATGGAGACATTTTTGAAATGTCTTGCTCTGAGGTAATCTGAGCAATTGTTGTTTTTAACTTCCATTTGGTTAAATATGTTTCCATCATGCTGTCTGTGTAGAGCAATGATTTGTTTTGCTGTTGCTGTTGGCAAAGCAGGAGGTGTAAATATGTTTTTCAAGTCCTCCAGGGGACTGCGAGGTCTTCCCCACTCCCACTCAGAGATTAGTTTAAAGTGCAGCCTCTCCTTCTTTGGCCAGCTTCCATCCATGAGCCAGAAAGCAATCCTTCTCCATTTGGAATTCACTGTAATATAACCTTGGCAAACCCTTAGAGGGAAAAAAAGAAAAATAAACTTTGAAATGAATGTTTACCACTATGTTCAGAATGTTGCAACTTTATATAGTAATGTCCTAATGCCTGCCTTTAATGGTCAAGCATGTAGGTATATGTGAGTATAGAGTTTATGTCTGTGTGTGTGTGTGTAGTCCGTTTGCATCACATACACAGACACACGCATTATACTCACACACCCCCACTCACTTTTCATTCTTCCTCATAGAAATTATACGTGTATGAAGGGACCATTTTTTACACTAAGACTGGAAAAGAACCCTTTCTTCTTCCAAATGCTCTTCCTACGTTATCTTTTTACGGCAGCTAAGAGACCTTCACATTCCACATCCTCCAAAGAGAATATATAAATAACATAATGGACTACAAAATAAAAAGCAAATAGGTAGTTAAGGAGACATGGTAGCAACTCTTTGAAGGCTTGATGCCAAGAAGGAAGTGATCAAAAGCTACTGTTCACTTAAAAAGGTCATTTGAAGACATAAAACTAGGAAATATGCCTATCCTTAAATAAATGGCTAGTTCTTAAGCTTGTGACTCCTTTGATTTAAAAACATCCACTTTTCATTTAAGTTTACAGACAATGGTGAGTACCAGACAATAGGTGTTCTTAATATAATTATTCCATCTTTCAAAAATGATATAATTAAACAGAAGGATTGTCTTGCTATCAGAGGATGAAAAGAAAATGCTATATATGAATGAATGTTTTGATACTAATTATTAAATGAGTTAAGAAGTGTCATCATGTTTATACCTGAATATGGAGAAAAAAGTAACGTTAGAGAATCTTCATAAATTTGGTTATATATTGGGAGCTCTGGTGGCCTAGTGGCAAGAAGCTGCAGCTACAATACCAGAGGTGCACGGTTCGAATCCACCAGATGCTCTGCCGGGGAAGGAGGGGCAATCTCCTCCTGTACCAGTCAGATCTGGTTTGACGGTACACACACAAAAAAATAATAAAATAAATATTTATAAAAATAAAAAAATTTGGTTATATATTGCAAGCATTGACAATGTACATATGTACTAACATGTAAAGATATTTTTGAGTATTCATTGCTTTTAATTTAAACTGTCAATTTAATGTTTATATATTGCAACCAATAACCAAGTAAATAGGCAACATTTTAAACTTAAATATCAGAAAGCAATGTCCATGCCTTTGCTAAGTTACTCATCGGACAAAACATTGATTCATTTTGCTCTGAGTTCCCTAAGTTGCTTTGAGTAAGTAGTAGCCTTCATCATGAGCATCTTGGCACCATCTGCCTTCATTTATTGTAATAGTCCATATATTACAAATATTATAATTTTATATGGCAAATGTTCAACTCAATTCATTAAAAACTCATTGCTAGTTAGTCAAAATGGACTCATAGATGATTCTCTAATGGGTTTTCAGAGGTTATATACTGTACTGAAGGAGATTGTCCATCTTTCTCCCGTGGAAAAACTGATGGCTTTGAACTGCATGGCTTTGGGTTGACAGCACAGCCATTTAGCCACTAGGCCACCAGAGCTCCCTAAAATTTACACTAGCTACATGCAGAGCAAATACATTTTTTAAGAGGCATAAACGCAGGTTATATACCTGGATTTCACCTGATGGTATGCATAGGAATCAGAT
>NW_006399834.1:4716076-4717241 GCF_000299155.1 Elephantulus edwardii | reverse complement strand
AAACCAGGCCGCTCCTTGGAGGCAAGGATTCTGAGGCTTCATCTAACATACTTTGGACATGTTGCAAGGAGGGACCAGTCCTTGGAGAGGGACATCATGCTTGGGGGGGTGGGGAGATAGCGCAGAAGAGGAAGACCCTCTATGAAGTGGATTGAGTTAGTGACTGGGGTAATCAGAGTGGGAGTGTTTGAGACAGTGAGATTGGCACAGGACAGAGTATGGTTTAGGGATGTTGTGCATAAGGTCGCTATGACGGCACATAACAACAACAACATAATGAAAAACAAAATCAACTGTCAAATGACCTAATATAATCAGAGAGGTTAACAAATGCATATTTTTTAAAAAGCTCTCAGCAATGGAAAGCTGTTAAAAAGTATTGTTGCTACAAAAAAGATTTTAATACGCAGATATGTTGGTAACAGCAGTCAGGAGATAAACATATATTACACTGCATAAAATCATTATCATAAAAATAGAAGGATGACTAGTAAAATGTGTATGAAGGCCCAAGGGGGAAATGGAAAGGAGCAGAGGGATGAGATAGGCAAGGGGAAATCATGAGGTCACACAATTTGATGGGCAAAGGGAAGGGGTGAAGAAAATGGGAACGATCCAGAGGGGACCTGAAAATATGGGGTAATGGTGGGCATAATTCAATGGTAATTAATTTTATAAAACACAAAATATTGGAATGATTATATGAAACACAATGTGAATAAAGAAAAGTATAAAACACAATGTAAATGATTTTGTATTTTAACCAATACTATTGTTGCTGTTATGTGCTGTCAAGTCACCTGCAACTCATAGTGATCCTAAGTACAACCCTGAACCCTGCTCTATCCTGAGCTAACCTTACTGTCTCTGACACATTCATTCCCATTACCCTAGTCACTATGTCAAGCCACCTAATGGAGGGTCTAACTTTCCTGCGCTGTCCCTCCACCATTCCAAGCATAGTGTCCATCTCCAATGAATGGTTCCTCATTGCAACATGCCCAAAGTATGTCAGATAGAGTTTCAGATTCATTGCCTCTAAGGAGCAGTCTGGTTCCACCCTCTCTAGGATGAGCCTGTTTGTTCTCCTAGCAGTCCATGGTATTCAATACTCTTCTCCAGAAATACAACTCAAAGGCATCCATTCTCTTTCTATCATCCCTAG
>NW_006399834.1:4706071-4706886 GCF_000299155.1 Elephantulus edwardii | reverse complement strand
AGGCTTTAGATATGTTTTTCATAGAATTACTATTTGCTGTACTAAACTTGATGTCACCTATCACCTATCAAAACTAAGAAAATCCGGAAGACAGATATTGAGTTATTTTTAATATCTCTTAAGTCAAAGACATTCTTTAACCAGCAAAAAAGTGGAACTCACATGATGGCCATTAAAGGCCATCAGGGTTAAAAGCAATAATCAGTATCACAGTTACTGCATAGGATCATAGTGGCTTGGTCATGACATAGAGACAGTCATGAAACTCTGTTAGAGTCTTAAGAGAAATTTGGCAAACGTTATAAAACTTACATAGAAAATGTTATATCATGTGATTGGTATGTACTGTCAAGTTGGAACTGGCTTATAACTTACACTCAGTAGATTTTCAGAGGCAGTAAATCCTATTGGAGGAGATTTCTCTCTCTCTGTCTCTCTCTCAAGGAGCAGCTAATGGATTTGAATTGCATACTTTTGGGTTGACCACTCTACTTCTAAACCACAAGTGTGTCAAAATTGCATTTACATTTTAGTAATTAATTATGTTAATTAAGTACTTCAGTCAAAAAGTTAGGAGCAAAAGTCCTAGTTAAAATAGGATTGTAACCATTTCATAAGAAGTGATGCCAATAGCAAAGGGAAGCAGATGGGTTTCCACAGTGGCTGCAACAACCAGCACAAATTTAGCAATGATTAAACAGGTGGTCGAGGCCTGAGGAGTGCTTCCTTGTTTTTGTATTGGTTACCATGGACCAGAACTGACTAGATGGCACAAATGAGAATAATAAAAATATTATGAAAAATTAATATATTGG
>NW_006399834.1:4704199-4705971 GCF_000299155.1 Elephantulus edwardii | reverse complement strand
ACCTGTAGGGCAACCTAGGTAGAACTATTAAGTATGGAAATACAAAGGAGGAGGAACAGTTGTAAGCAGACCCTAGTGATTGGAACATGGAATGTGAGAGCCATGAATGTAGGAAAATTAGAAATTCATCCATTTTAGTCTTCTGTTTCTTTCTTGTTTCATAGTAACCTTTTCCTTTCTTCATGGATGATGTCACTGGTCTCATCCCACAGTTCATCTGGTCTTGAGTCACATTAGTGTTCAATGTGTTAAATCTGTTCTTGAGATGATTTTTAAATTCATTTGGGATATACTCAAGGTGATGTTTTAGTTCTTATAGACTTAACTTTTCTCACCTTCAATTTGAACTTGTATTTTAGTGTTCTGATAGTTTATTCCATTATCAGCCCTTGGCCTTGTTTTCACTGATGATATTAAGGCCTACACTGTATCTTTCCACAGATGATGTCAATCTGATTCCTGTGTAGTATATTCAGTATGGTTCAAAATGAAAAAGAGAAGAATGCATAGTTTAAAATCAGGAAAGTTTGTTTTCAGGGTTGTACCTTTATGCATACCTATTAAATTTGTTTCCTTAGCAAATAATCAGATAAGTTGGGCTATATGAGGAAGAATGTGGCATCAAGATTTGAGGAAGACTCATTAACAACCTGTGCTTACACAAGGTAAAGAAGACGTAAAGCCATTAAAGAATTAGATCAAAAATTATAGCCTTTAATATAGATTACTTCTTAACATCAAGGGGAAAAAAATTCTCACCACTGGACAAACAGGCAACAACACAATAGCTGAAGAAAAGACTGAAGTTAGTAATAATTTTGTTTTACTTGAATCCACAATCACATCTACGGTAGCAACAGTCAAGAAATTTAAAAAAATAAAAATGTGTTGCATGGGGGAAATCTGTTATCAAGGACTTCTCTAAAGTTCTATAGAGCAAGTATGTCAATGTAAAGACGAAGATGCACCTGATCCAATCCATGATATTTTCAATGGCTTCCCACACATCTGTAAGTTGAACAATGAATAAGGAAGATTGAGTAAGAACTGATGCCTTTGAATTGTGGTTTTGGCGAAGAATATTAACTATCCCATGGACTGTAAGAAGAATGAACAAATCTGTTTGGGTCAAGGATGAACACAGGTCTTCCTTAGAGGCAAGGCTAGGGAAACTTGGTCTGACATACTGTGGGCAGGATTTCAGGTGTAGCCTGTCCTTGGAGAAAGATATCATGTTTTGAAAGAGAGAGGATTAATGAAAGTGAAGAAGACCCTCAATTAGACACATTTTTATAGCATCAGCAAGAATGGGTTTAAGCATGATAGAGTTCATGGAAACAGCACAAGATTGGGGAAGGGTCAGTTATGTTTTTCAAAGGGTTTCTATCAGTCCTAGAAACTTGACAGCACAGCACCTAACAAAACATCAGAAATAGTAGACAACTAGTTTTTATTTCTGTTCCTGAAAAAAAGAAAGATGAAATTTTAATATAGATATTGTGTAATTCTTTATATATCAATATGGTAACACTTCAGCAGTCACTCCTGGAAAAATGGAGAGACATACAACAGTCAAGGACAGCCTTGAAAGAAGTAACTTGTATGCTGTAGAGAATGTATATGGGAGTAAAGGGCAGAGAGTAGAACCAGTACAACTCAAAGCCATCAAGAAAGGATTAGAAAAAAAAATTTTCTAAAGACCAAAATGGATGTCAGAAGAAACTCTGAAGATTGCACTGGAGCATAGAGAAGCCAAAGCACAAGGAAGAATT
>NW_006399834.1:4693337-4702514 GCF_000299155.1 Elephantulus edwardii | reverse complement strand
GTTGGCGTAGGATAGAGCAGGGTTTAGGGCTGTTGTGCATAGGGTCGCTATGAGTCGGAAACGACTCGACGGCACATAACAACAACAACAACATTGATCTATTTATGCATGCATTCATATACAGGCTAGGCAGAGTTTCGGAATTATATTTTAATATGTAAATATGTACCGGCATGCCTTATTTTATTGCAATTCACTTTATTGTGACAGACAAGCATTTTTGACCAATTGAAGTTTTATTGCAAATCTGTGTGTAGCAAGGTTATTTCCCACAATGGTTTTCACTCCCTGCCTCTGTGTCACATTGCGGTAATTCTCACACTATTTCATACTATTTCATAGTGTTATTGCACACTTAAAGACCACCAACTCACTGGCATCAAGTTGATTCTAACTCCTGGTGATCCTCCATTTGTTTTGGGGACTATAAATACTAACTAAATTTCCTCATCTTTTTCCCAAAGGTTGTCTGCTGAACTTGAACCGCAGATCTTTCAGGAAGTAGGCCAAGAACTAATATATCAATAGGCATACACTACTGCATAATGTAAATATACTTTCTATGTGCAGTAGTAAACAAATAAATTAAAAAATCCTTGTATTTCCCTTTATCGTAATATTCACTTTACTATGATGGTCTGGAAACAAATTTGAAATATCTCTGAGATATGCCTGTAAAAAATTTAAAGACTATTGAATATTACTATAGGAGGTTAAACCTATAAATATTATGACAGAAATTGCAATAGAAATAAAGGGGATAAATCAGAATTTCAGAGTTAATGACTCAGAGTACTAAAAAAAGTAATTACATGTATACTTCCATTTTATATTTTTTAAGTTTGATTTTATTTATTATCTTATAAAAGTTTATTGTTCTATATTTCAGACATAACTAAGTACTTATAAAGTCGAATGAGCACCATCAAACTCACTTCACCGATTGGTAAAAAAAAATATTTCTTCAACAGTTGATTTCTTAATGCACTGGCCACTAACTTTAACTGATTGTCTTCAGGGGAGCTCTGGTGGCCTAGTGGCAAGGAACTGCAACAACAGTCCCAGAGGCGCACGGTTTGAATCCACCAGATGCTCTGCCAGGGAAGGAGGGACAATCTCCTCCTGTACCAGTCAGATCTGATTTGACGGTACACGCACACAAAAATAATAATGAAAAAAAAGAGATTGTCTTCATGCTGAATATGATAATCCCTTCCTATTACCCTAAACAATGTATATTATCTTACAGGCTGTGCAATTTTACATAAACAAATTCATTAGCAATTTTCCTTGTTTTATCAACATTATGTTAGATAAATATAGCACTATTATATTAATTTTTGCTGTTCTCCACTATTCTATTTTATGAATATGACAAAAAATTCCATCATCCTTTTAATGAATAGTTAAGCAATATTCTATAATTTATGTTATTTCAAACAAAGGTACAATGAATATTCTTGAACATGTCCCATGTGCAAATGTTTGAAAATTTTCCTAGGATGAAATATTTCAGGAAAAATCACTGAGTCATAGAACACATAGATCTTCAATTTTAACTAGTTGTTATTAAAATGGTTTATACAAGTTATATTAATTTTCATGTCCACTAGCCATGTATAAAAATTGCTTTTGCTTTAAAGTCTTGCTGACATAAGTTAGGCAGACTTTTCATTTTTCCCTCTATCTACTCCAATTCTGATTTTATTTGCATATCCAGAATTACTTGTGAGTTTGGACATGATGCTTTCCTCTGCTTATTGGTGACATTCACTTCACTTTCCTCAACTTATATTCAATATCTGAGCCCATTTTGGTGTGTATTTTGTTTTTTCTATCTTATAACCAATTTTAGAATACCATTACATATGTATTACATGCAATACATTACACTTTATTTCAAGTCCGTTACATATCCTGTGCATTCCCTCTCAATTTGAGGACTTTATTAAAAATGCTTAATGATGAACAGGAACTTTACATCTGATAAAACTTCACTTACCAATTCTTTTTATTTTTTAAAATTTTCAACACCACTAGGTCTTCTACATATACTTCATTAGAAACTCCTACTCATCGCCGTAGAGTTGGAAAATACTCATAGCTGACTCTAGCAGGTTTTCGGAGGCTGTAGATCACAGTGGAGGAGTTCACCCATCTTTCTACTGTGGAGCAGCTCGTGGATCCAGTCTGCCCTTGATTGGAAGTACAACTCCTTCTTACTAGGTCACCAGAGATGCCTATTAGAGGGTATTTCTTCCAAGAAGCAAAAATCTCACATCGCTTGTACATTAAGCAGTCTTTTCCAGAAGAATTGGGCTGTGCAGACAACTCTCTACCTCCTTACCCCTTGTGCTTCAGAGAGCTCCCCTTTATGAGACTAGGTTATTTGGCTTCATTTTCTGGTTGAGTTTGATAAGTAAGTATGAGAACAATAAAGGAATATAGATATGGGTATTTATCCCCTCTCATATCACTTTCGATCACAAGATTAGATTATTTTTTGTGTCAGCGGCTACCACTAATGATCTCTCTGACCAGACCAAGTGACCATTTTCTCAGGTTCCACATGGATGGATGACACAATACGTCTTCCTCTTTCTTATCAAGAACAGAAATGGTGATGGATTTCTAATATTACTAATCACTAGATGCTTCAACTTCCTGTTAGTTTCCTTAAAACTGCTGAAAAATAAACCTTTCAAAAAAAACCCACTTTCTGAATGAACCAAATGTTGATTTTTGTAATTTGTGTAGTATCAATAACATACTTTGGACATGTTGTGAGGAGAGACCGGTCCTTAGAGAGGGACATCACGCTTGGGAGGGTGGAGGGACGGCGCAGGAGAGGAAGGCCCTCTATGAGGTGGATTGATTCAGTGACTGGGATAATTGGGATGGGAGTGTCGGAGACAGTGCGATTGGCACAAGACAGAGCGGAGGTTAGGGCGACTCGACGGCACATAACAACAAGATAGTATCAATTAGAAAAACTTTCTTGAAGCCTATACACCCAACTCAAATACTCTCTTCTAGAGTGGTTTTATACATATTAAGGATATTAGTATATGACATAGATTATTGGTAAACATTAAGAACCCCTGATTGCTGTTGTTGTGGTTGTGTACCACTGAGGGGAACGGACTCATAGCTGATCCTCCAGCAGTTTAGAGAGGCAATAAATCCGACCAGAAGAGATTGCCCATCCTTCTCTGGTTGTACAGCTGTAAGTCTTTGGCTTTGAACTGTGTGCCTTCGGGATTGCTTCTTACTGCTAGGCCACAAGTGCTCCCGGACCCCCTTCCCAGTTAATATATTAAAGAGTTCATTCCACCAGTACAGTGAGTTTCTTCATTGTGATTTTAATAGATTAATTATAACTTATTTATGATTCTACTTAATTTTCCAGCATTCAAATTAATTATGGCTTTTTGATTGTTCATCTATAAAATCTTCTTGTTGCCAGAAACATTACCATATATAATACATATGAAGCCGCACTGCAATCCCGAAGCCACGTACGCTCAATCCACCAGCTGCTGCATAGGAGAAGGATGGGCAATCTCCTCCTGTGCAATTACTGCCTCTGAAAAACCATCAGCTCAGCTACGGGTCCGTTCTGACTTGATGGAACAAAACAACAACATAACAATTATCATGTCTTCACTCTGTCATAAATTTAATAATAATAATAATAATAATTGTAGCAAAATTTCCTTCTACATATGTTGTAGACATTTACATTCCCGTTTGTAATATTTAAACTTCTTCATTATCTAAGTTCCTTCAATATGAAGTGAAGATTCTCACCACTGGGCCAATTGGCAGCATCCTGATGAACGATGAAGAGATTGAGACAGTAAACAGTTTTAGTTTGCTTGATTCTACAATCAACACTCTTGGCACCAGCAGCCAGGAAATTAAAACATGTATTGCATTGGGAAAGTCTGCTGTCAGAGACCTCTCTAGAGTACTGAGGAGCAATGATGTCCGTCTGGCGACTAAGGTGTGCCTGATACAGGCCACGGTCTTTGCAATCACTTGCTACGCATCAGAAAGATAGACATTGACTATAGATGATAGAAGAAGAATTGATGTCATTGAGCTGTGGTGTTGGAGAAGAGTATTGAATATTCCATGTACTACTTAGAGAACAGGTTCATCTTGGAGACGGTCAAACCAGGATGCTCCTTGAAGGCAAGGATGCTGAAGCTTCATCTGACATACTTTGGATATGTTGTAAGGAAGGACCAGTCCCTGGAGAGGGACGTCATGCTTGGGAGAGGGAGAGACAGCCCAGGAGAGGAAGACCCTTAATGAGAAGGATTGATTCAGTGACTGGGGTCATGGGGGTAGGTGTATCAGGGACAATAAGATGGGCACAGGATAGAGCAGGGTTTAGGACTGTCATGCATAGGGTCACTATGACTTGCAGGCAACTCAATGGCACATAACCACAACAAAATTTTCCAAGTTGTAGAATGTAGTAGCAAATGTTTAGAATTTATTAATTTGATTATGTGACATGGTCTTTCATGGTAATATTCATCTGTATTGTGTTTATGCTAATGAAATGGATCATATTTATGTGCTTAAAAATAGTTTTCTGTTTCTGAGAACTATCACTTCATGTCTTAATATCCATTTTATGTTAATATATGGGTCTTTTTATTTTTAGTTTTATTTGTGATGTTAGCTCTCTTTTGCTATATCATGAATATAATTTTTATTACCATGTACCTTTTTTACTTTGCTGCTATTTCGCTTTACTATGCACTAATGTTCCACTTTTCTATAGAAAAGTTTTGTCTTTAGTTCTTTTTGTGATAAACACTTTCAGAAGTATTTATCACTCAAAATATTACAAACTATTCTTAGACAATCCTATTTTTTCACATTATATATTATATTCATCTTTGGTCCCTCTGTGGATTTTTTTTCTACTATATTTTGTGAAGTGTGGATGTAAATGTTCCTTTGTTCAATGCTAGTTATGTTTTTTAAAGCCTATTATTTCTTCCTCCTCCATTGACCTTTTTTCTTCTAAATAGTTTCAGCACTCTGAACTTACATGCAGTATTTCTGTTTTCAATATCTACAGTTTTGGTTTGTTATTGTATGTGTGTTTTGGTTTGTTTCGTTTTTCCATTAAGAACACATTTTCCTGCTTGTCTTATTTATTTCTAGTCTTGCAAATTGATTTCCTGTGAGTTCAATGTTGTCTTGGCTTCATGTGTGTGATATTTAGAAATGCTGAATTGAGTCTAAAACCTTAAGAGAATTATTTGCATTTCTTTCTGCTAGGCACCACTAATCACTAACAACCTTTAAATTAATGCTGCAGTTTAGTGTTTCCTGGATCATATAGGCAATATAAATAAGAAGCTTCAATCGTAGTAAAAGAAGAAAGATTTCTGAACTCTCAGGAAACCTTCTATTTTCCTACAATTCTAAGTTAATGAGATCTACAAACAACTTCAAGGCACCTGTGGTTGTAGCATCTGCTTATCGTTTTTATTTTAATTCCTCACTCTTACCACCTGTAGATTTAACTTACTTTCTTAGAAGTACAAAACATGTGATTATATTTTACATAATATTTTAGGATTTCTACAGTGAGAGGAATATATGTTTTCTAGTCAAGGATCTTTCAGAAAATGTTACTGTAAATTGATTTTTGGTATAAGTGAAACATAGAGAAATAATTTAAAGCAAGAAAAAAACCCACTTAGAGCAGTTTATTTTAGACAAAAAAAGAGGGGGGAAAAGTGAAGTGTGTACGTTTAAGAAAAAGAATATTTCACCAAGTATTCATACTTAAAGAACATTAAAAACTACAGCAGCAACAACAACAAAACCAAACAGGAAACCCTTATAAATAGATAAAAAAGCACAGGCTATGTCAAAGTGAAACAAAAAGAATATATTTTAAACTATAGTACAAAAGGAGAAGACTTATGATTTGACATATATGAATCATGGAGAATTTAGAAAACAGTCCTAAATAACTTGGATTTTGGTTTGTATTAAAGTATTTGAAGTATAATTATTATAGAAATTTGAGTTACAGTAATTTGGAGGGCTCATTCTTACACTTCACATTTATTCTATACTGTGACCACTTGGCATGTTCAGTTTCTTAGGATTATCATGACCTAAGACAGGGAGTTTTACTGTGAAAAATAGTCTTAGAATGTTATTTCCATCCAGGTATTTATGAATGCTTTTCGTATTGAACAAATTTGTTAAAATAATTTTATATTGATAATTACCTCAACAGATATTCAGTATGTTATTTATTACAAATCCCTTTATCAAGTAAATGTATATCTAACAGAGTTTTTTTAAAAAAATTATTTATTAATTTTCATGAAAGTTTACAGAGACTTAGGATTTTGAGTCATTCACTGTTGTGCTTTTCTCCCTGCCGACTCTCTCCTCCCCAAAGCTCTTTCACTGTTATTCAATCCCTCCCACCAAGTTCACTCCACTATGCAGCCTTCACTCTGGATTTCTGTAATGAGAATACCGAATCATATATCCCTTTTAGACGTTTCTTTCCCTCATCTGTTTCAATGCAATATACATACATCATTCCTCCCTTTCTTTTCTGTCTTCCCTCAACCCTGATGTCAGTCCCATTTTACAACAGTAGCCCTATGCAATATTTGCTATTCTTTTGTGACTGAGATATTTCACTCAGCATAATGTTCTCCAGGGTCATCCATTTTGCATAATATTTCATGAGTTACTTGTTTTTCAATGCTGCATAATATTCCATTGTGTGAATATACCAGAGAACTTCTCTATCCATTCATTTTTTGAGGAGTACTTGCTTTGTTTTCAGCTCATTGCTATTGCGAACAAAGCCACAATAAATATTGTGTACATATATCTGCTTGAGTGGCAGTTATGGTTTCTTTAGGGTAAATTCTCAGTAGTGCAATTGCTGAGTCAAATGGTATTTCTATTTGCAACTTTTTGAGAAAGCGCCTTACAGCCTTTCATAGTGGTTGTATCATTTTACACTTCCATCAGCAGTGAATAAGGGTTCCAATTTCTCTACAACCTTGCCAACATTTGATGTTTGCTGTTCTTTTAAATTTTACTATTCTTACTGGGGTGAGATGATATCTCATAGTTGTTTTGATTTGTATCTCTCTTAGAGCTAGGGATTTTGAACATTTCCTCATGTGTTTGTTTGCCATCTGAACGTCTTATTTGGTGGTATCTGTTAATATCCTATGCCCATTTTTCAGTGGGATTATTTACTTTTATCTTGTTGTGGTGGAATTTAACAGTTTTAAGGGAAGTTTAGGAACACTGGATTAAAGTGAGGCAAAGTTATATGGATCTATAACACAAATTAATATAAAAATTATTGAAGTTAAAAATAAAGATTATCAAACATATCATGGATTGGCTTAGTTTAGGATTAAATGAGCAGTTACTATGAGCTAATTCTTATTAATTGTATCATCTCATCAAAGCTGCTTAAATTGTTCTGGATATTTTATAATTATTATCACAGACATGGACCTGGGTCTAAACCTATTTTTAAGTGAAATCTCCTATTCTCTTTATTCCATACACAATATGGGTACCCAGGGACAAGGAAGCAGCTAAAACCTCTTAGGGAAGGATCTAATGCCTGTATATTTTTCTGAGGTATAAAATTACACTTTATAAATTATCATACACGCATATATTATACATATATTTTTATTGTTTAATAAATAAAAGGGAGCTAATAAGAAGGAGCTCTGGAGGCCTAGTGGTAGGGCTCTGTGCTGCAAGACGGAAGTCATGCAGTTCAAATCCATTAGCTGCTCCATCAAAGAAATAGTGGGCAATCTCTTCTGTGACTTACAGTCTCTTAACACTGGCTGGAAAGTCAGCTGTGTGTCAAGTCCTACTCAACCACACAACATGTCATTGTACTGTAACAACAACTGCATAGGAGTTCCTGGGTGTGCATGTATTTTCTGAAATTTAATGCAAAGATCTCACCTTAGTTTTTAGATGTCAATGATATCCAATTGTGTCAGAAATAAGAAAGCATATAGAAATATCTGATTTAAACCCAACTGAATCCAAAGTACAGCCATTGTAGAGCAGCATAGTATCTGATATTTTGTTTGTTCTTATTGTTAGGTCTTATCAATTTGGAACTGATTCATAGTTGACCCTCCAAATGGTTTTCAGACAATATATATTTTATGGACCGATATTTTCCATCTTTCTCCCTCACAGCAGATAGTGAATTTGGACCACATGTCTTTGAATTGGCAGTCAACTTCTTAGGACTAGGCCACCACAGTTCCTGATATTTTGATTAACAGTCATATTTTACCATTGTGCCACCAGAACTCCTATAACAGAGATACTAGAGTCTCAAGATTTGGAGATAGGATTTTAAGAATCATCTTTAATTTTTATTTTCATCCAACATACCTCGCCCCCCCCCTCCATCAATGACTGGGTAATTATATCATTGTTTTTCTAATAAAAATTTGTCTTGTTACTTGAACCTGAATCCTATTTCCACTTGTCTAAACTACTGAGTCACTTTAAAAAATAGCCCTAACTTTGTACAGTTTTATTTCTGAAAATTCAAGTCCTGTGCCCAGAAGCCAATTATCTGTTACCAGTTTAAAAATTTGGATTGTTTGCATTTCAAAATATACTTCTTCTTATATATTATATGTGAACACATTTTATACTTCTTGCCAATGAACATTACTCCATGTCAAATTTCTCAGATTTAAACACTTGCTAATTATGAATTTCTTTTAGCATCTGATCCAATACAGCTATGAAATATTATTCCGTTTTTCTTTCTCCTTTACTTGTTTGCCTTGTTAAGTTCTAGTTAACTAGAATTTGCCCAACTGCTTCATAAAACATTACTATTAGAAGAAATTTGAACACTTACATAACAAAGCAGGCATATTTTATTAATTATCTACTACTATATAACAAACCAAGAAAAAGGAAAGGTCTGGTAACTTAAAGTTCAAAGCTTCTGATCCACCAATGTCTCCTGGAGAGAAAGATCAGCAGTTTCCTCCAGCAAGTTAATAGCTCAGAAACCAGATGCAAAGTCCAAGTTTGAACTCCCTGATGGTTGTTGTTGTTGTTATGTGCCGTCAAGTCGCCTGCGACTCATAGCGACCC
>NW_006399834.1:4692162-4692652 GCF_000299155.1 Elephantulus edwardii | reverse complement strand
AGTCCTTGACCCTCTGCAGCAGGTGCTTCAGGTCCTCCTCAGTTTCAGCAAGCAGGATTGTGTCATCTGCATAACACAGATTGTTGATAAATCGTTCACCAATCTTGACCCCACATTTCTCCTCACAGAGACCAGCCACCCAGATAATCTGTTCTGCCTACAGGTTGAAAAGGTATGGAGATAGGATACACTTCTGGCGTACGCCCTTCCCAATTTTGAACCATTCACTGTTCCCTTGCTCTGTTCTGACGACTGTCTTCTGGTCGAAGATAGGTTTCTCATTAGCACAATCAAGTGTTCTGGGATTCCCTTTCTTCTCAGAGTCAGCCACAGTTTGTTGTGATCCACACAGGCAAATGCCTTTGCATAGTCAATGAAACACAGATAGACATTCCTCTGGTATTCTCTGCTTTCGGCTAAGATGCATCTAACATCACCTACAATATCCCTAGTATCATGACCCCTTCTAAACCCAGCCTGGACTTCTGGT
>NW_006399834.1:4688590-4690524 GCF_000299155.1 Elephantulus edwardii | reverse complement strand
CTTCTCAGAGTCAGCCACAGTTTGTTATGATCCACACAGTCAAATGCCTTTGCATAATCAATGAAACACAGATAGACATTCTTCTGATATTCTCTTGATATAACTTGATTGTAGTACATTTAATTTCATTTTGTATCTGCATAACAAATTAATATTAACTTAGAGGCTTAAATCAGCATAAATGTATGAGATCATTGTTTCAAAAATTCAAAAATCTGGACAGGGTTCAACTTGGTCTCCTGCTCAGAGTTTCACGCAGTTGCATTCTAGAAGAAGACAAATCTGTTTATATGGTTGTTGGCAGAAATCAATCCTCTCTGGTTGTATGACTGAAGTCACTGATTTCCTGCTGGCTAGGACCACGTTTCCAGCCTCAGAGAAGAAATATCATTAATGTTGTTTGCTACTTAGACTTCTTATAACAAGCAGTTTATTTCTTCAAAGCCAGCTAGCTAGAGAAACTCTTAGTGCAGTCTGCTAACATAGAAGACTCTTACATAGCATGATATAAAAATGACTCTTGGATTATATTTGCCTTATATTTTTGTTAGAAGTAAGTAAAATTTATATCTATACTCAAGGGGAGATGATTATACAGTGGTGTAATTCATAAACCACTCACGGAGAGCCGTTGTAGAATTCTACCCACTGTAGCTAATCACTAAGCATATTTTAGTAACTCACTAAATATTAATCAATAATTCTAAAAAATAGTATTTAAGTAGAAAATATTTTTTTCTTTTTTATTGATACACATTTTGTTTTAATAACATTAATAACATTTTGTTTAATAACAATTAAAATATCCACAATATATTTTCAGTCTTCTCACTTCCTCCCTATCAGTTTAAAGGCTGTTCCAAGTCATGGCAATTTCAATTGCTTCATATGCATTTGAAAGTTGGACAATAAAGACATATGACAGACCAATCAACTTTTGAATTGTGGTGTTGGTGAAAAACCTTGAATATCCCATAGGATACCAAAAGAATAATTTTGTCTGTCTTGAAGGAAGTATAACTAGTGTGCTCTTTAGATTGTGTTACTTGGTTTCACATACTTTGGACATGTTGTCAGGAAGGGCCATTCTTGGGAAAAAAATACATAGTACTAGGAAAAGGGGAAGAATCAGAGAAAGAGAAGAAGACTCTCAACAAGATGGCTTAAGCCAGAGATTGTCACAATGGGCTTGAGCTTGTTGGAGAATATAAGGATAGTGCAGAATAGGAAAAGTGTCAACTTGGCAACATGTAACAACAATAGTTTCTCCTTGTGATTCTCAGTTTAGTTAAATTTTCTATTCTACAACTTATTGTCTTCTAGACTTTATCCCTTCGATAAAGGCTTCTCTTTTAGCTCAGTATGATCAGCTGAGGAGTGACTATCTCCCTGGTAATATTGTTGACTGTATAATTCTGTTTATTGTTTGATTGCAAGTTGAACCAAGGGGTGACTTTTGTTCCAGGTTCAAAGACTAACTAATGATGATAGTCTCAGGGGTTCCATCAGTCTCTATCATATCATTAAGCCTGGTCACTCTTTTTATAATTTTGAGTTTTGCTCCATGTTTTCTCCTACTCTGTGGGTGGTGGTCGTTAAGGAGTGAGCAGCAGGTGGAAGAGACCAGAATTACAAGAGTGACTGAAAACTTGAGCCACTATATCTAGGGTTGGCTGGGAGGTTGGGTGTGGAGTGCTGACAACGTGAGGCAGCAGTTGGAAGTGGTGAGAGGGGAATAGGTGAAAGTGGATGCTGACCAAGCAAGGTAGGACTACAGAGGCAAATCACAGGTGCTAAATTTGGGAGTAAACACTGAATTGGCTACATTTGTAATGTGAAATATGTTTCATCTACTTTTCTGAGTAAAATTCTTGTCTGCTAGATTTGACTCCAAAGCTGAGAATCTAAATTAAGGCAGACCAGGGAGCTGTGGG
>NW_006399834.1:4675953-4688200 GCF_000299155.1 Elephantulus edwardii | reverse complement strand
ACTGTCTCCAACACACCTACTCCCATTACCCAGATGCATTACTGTGTCAGTCTATCTCATCCAGGGTCTTCCTCTCCTGTGCTTTACTCCAACCTTCTAAGAATTATGTCCTTCTTCAAGGATTGGTCCCTCTTGGCAACATGCCCAAAATATATGAGATGAAGCTTCACAATCCTTGTCTCCAAAGAGAAATTGATTTCATCCTATCCAGGAAGGATCTGTTATCTTGACAGTCGTTGGTATGTTCAATATTCCTCTCCAGTGCCACAACTCAAAGGCATTGATTCTTCTTCATTCACCCTTTGTCATTCATTGTCCAGTGCTCTGATGCACAGCAAGTAATTGTGAAGAATTAGTCTCTGGACTGATGCAGGTGCTCTTTAACACTCTGGAGAGTTCTCTGATGACAGCAGATTTTCCTGATACAATTAGTCTTTTGATTTTCTGACTGCTAGCACCACTTTTATTTGGTCCCCAAATAAAAACCAAATTATTATTGTTGTGTGCCATCAAGTTGGAACCAACCCATAGCTGACCCTCCAGCTGGTTTTCAGAGGCAATAAATTGCATAAGAGGAGACTGCCCATCATTTGCCCATGGAGCAGCTGGTGGATTCAAATTACATGCCTGCGAGATTACAGCACAACTTCTTAGCAGTAGGCCACCAGCGCTCCCTTCTTACTAGGCCACCAGTATTTGTGTAATGTCATGAGACAAACTATCCTACAATAATGGCCCCATTTTTAAAATTAAGAATGTCCTGTGCTTCAACGAGATACCATCTCACCCTAGTAGCAGTGACAGAATTTAGTAGTAGAACAGTAAGCAATAAATGTTGGAAAGGCTGGGGAGAGGTAGGAACTCTCATACACTGTTGGTGGGATTGTAAAATGGTGGAACCAGTCTGAAAGACAGTTTGATGTTTCCTCAAAAAGTAGAAATTAGAAACTCCATATTACCCAGCTATTTCACTATTAGGAATATACCCTAAGGAAATTAGAACTGAGACACAGAGATTTGTACACCAATGTTCATAGCAGTGTTACCATAGCAAGAACATGGAAATAGCCCAGATGTCCAACCACTGAATGGATTGAGAAATTATGGTACATTCACACAATGGATTACTATACAGTACTCAGGAGCATCGGTTTTGAAAAATACTATGTAAGTTGGGAGAGGCTGGAGAGCATTATGCTGAATGAACGAACACAGTCTCACAGGGATAAATATGACATAAGAACAGTATTGTAAAAATAGAAGGATAACTAGTAAAACATGTATAGGAACTCAAGGGGGAGAGGGCTGAGGATGGGTAGGGACAAAACTACAGGGTTGCACAGTTTAGTGGGTGGAGGGAGGGCAGGGGAAGGAAATGGGAAGGATTCAGGCAAAGAGATAGGGTAATGATGAGCAGGGTCCAATGGTGATTAATTTTATAAAACATGATGCTTGAGAAAGATTGTATGAAACACAATGTGAACGAAGAACAGTGTGAAACCTAACATATATGAACTTTGTAAACAAACCAATAAAATAAAAGAAAATTACATAAACAAACATAACGAATGCCCTGTGCTTAAATACCATTGCTTTTAAGGGTCAATTTCAACTGTACAGTACACAACAACAACAGGGACAAGGATTAGCCATCTACTCCTGAAATAAAAGGTCTTTTAAAACCCTGTGCACAATAAAACACACATATTGTAGAGTAGCATATATGACACTTGAGGCTGAATCCTTGAGTTGGCAAACAAAAATGAGGAGAAATTGGTGAAAGCAGACACTGGCGATTGGAATATGGAGTGTGAGAAATATGAATGAAGGAAAATTGGATATTATTGAGAGAGAAATGGAACACAAAGTTTTGACATATTTTGACAAATGGACATTGGTGAGATGAGATGGATTGGCATGGGATATTTTGATTTCAGACAGCCATATGATCTACTATTCTGGAAATGAAAAGGTCAGGAAAAAATGGGGTTACATTCATAGTTAAAAATGCCATTTCCAGATCCATGAAATACTATGTTGTGAGTGACAGGATAATAATCATACACATACAAGAAACACTTGCTAATACTACCATTCAAATATATGTACCAACAACCAGAGCCAAAGAAGAGAAAATAAATTATTTCTATGAAAATTTATATTCAGAAATCAATTAAACATGCAAACAGGATTCACTGATAATAATGGGTGACTTGAAAGGGAAGAGAAAAGTATTAGTAGTCACAATACATGGACTTAATTACAGAAATGAGACAGGAGATAAAATGATAGAATTTTGTACAATTATTTTTTCATTGCAAATACCTTATATATAAGAAACACAAAGGGCAACTATAACCATGGACCTGAGCTAATGGTCCACACAGGAATCAGATAAACAACATCTATGGAAAGAATCATTGGAGAAGTTCAGTATCGGCTGTGAAAACTAGGCCACGAGCTGATTGTGGAACAGACCACCAACTATTGATATACAAGTTCAAAATGAAGCTAAAGAAAATCAAACCAAATGCATAAGGACAAAATTTGACGTGAATCTGTCCAATATGGATTAAAAAAACATGCATACAAACAAACAAACAAACAAAAAGACTCAGGAACAGGTTTGAGGCCTTGGACACAAATGAGTGAAGGCCAGGTGATCTGTGGGAGGATAACAAGAATACTATCCATAAGAATAAAAAGGTTATCACTAAGACAAAGGAGAATGAGATGGATGCTGGAACAGACTCTGACTATTTCACTAGAGCATCAAGAAGTCAAAGCAAAGTGAAGAAACCAGGAAGTTTAGGACCTGAACATAAGATTTCAGAGGGTAACTCGAAAATACAAAGCAAGGTATTTAATGAAATGTGCAAAGAGCTTGAGTCGGAAAATCAAGAGGGTCAGACTCACTCTGAATTTCTTAAGCTAAAGGAGCTAATGAACAAATTCAAACCTTGAATCGCAATACTTAAGTGTGATATTGACAGAATGTTGAATGACCCCAGGGAGCATCAAAAGAAGATGGAGAAAGTACACAGAGTCACTGCACCAAAAAGAATTGGCAGACACAGAATTTATCAACCAACATGCAACCAAAAGGCAATAGTGATGGAGGAAGTTCAAGCTGCTTTGAAGGAACCAGGGATTGATAGAATACAAATTGATAGTTTTCAACAAACAGATGCAGCCCTGAATATGTTCACCAGCCTATACCAGGAAATATGGAGGACAACCACCTAGACAACTGACTGAAAAAAATCCATACTTCTTGTCATTCCACAAAGAGTAATCTAACAGAGTGTGGAAATTACCAAACATTTTTACTAATACCACACACAAGCAAAATCTTGCTGAAGACCATCCAACAACGATTGGAACAGTACATTGATAGACAACTACCAGAAATAAAAGCTGGGTTTAGAAGAGGCCATGCCACTAGGGATCTCATAAATAATGCAAGATGGATCTTGGCTGAAAAAAAGAGAGTATCAAAGGAATGCCTATCTGTGTTTCATTCAATAAGCAAAGGTTTTTGTGTGGATAACAACAGACTGTGGCTGACTTTGAGAAGAATGGGAATCCCAGAACACCTGACTGCATTTATGTGAAAATTATATTTGGAACAGGAAACAATTGTCAGAACAGAACAAGGAGTATTTCAAACATGTGTCCTGTCTCCATACATTTTTAATCTATATGCGGAACAGATCATTCAAGAGGCTGGATTTTATGAGGGGAATGTGGCAGTAGGATCGAATGAAGACTCATCAACAACTTGCGTTATGCAGACAACACAACCTTGCTTGCTGAAACTGAGAAGAAACTGAATCATTTGCTTCAATATGGATTTGTTTCAATATGAATTGAAGCTCTGTATCAGTAAAATGGAGATGCTCGCCACTGGCCAATTGGCAGCATCATGATAGATACATAAGAGTTTGAGATTGTTAATAATTTTAGCTTGTTTTGTTCCACAGTCAATACTCTTGGCACAAGGATTTAGGAAATCAAGACAAATTGCATTACAAAAATCTGCTGTCAGAGATCTCTGTGGAGTGCTAAAAAAGCAGTGATGTGGTTGATCCATGCCATTATTTTCACAATTACCTGTTATACATAAAAGAGCTGGACAATGACAAAAGAGGATAGAAAAATAGTTGATGTCTTTGAGTTGTGGTGCTGTAGAAGAGTACTGAACATACCATGGACTGTCAGAAGGACTAGCATGTTTATCTTAGAGAAGGTGAGGTCAAGCTGTTTCTTGGAGGCAAGGATTTTGAGGCTTCTTCTTCAAATCTTTTGAGCATGTTTCCAGGAGAAGGACATTATGCTTGGAAGGGTTGAGGGACAGTGCAGGAGAGGAAGGCCCCAGATGAGATGGATTGATTGACTCAGTAACTGGAGTAATGAGAGTAAGTGTGTCAGAGACATTCAAATTGGCTCAGGATAGAGCAGGATTCAGAACTATTGTTCATAAGGTTGCCGTGAGTCACAGGCAACAATGGTACACCACCCCTACCACAACAACAACTCTCAAGGATCTTGTATTGTGATTCTTTTTGGAAGGATCCCAGCTTTGGTCAAATAGCATCATTTACTTCTTTTGGTTTTAGTGCTGTGAAATTTGAAGTTCATGTGATCCATTTTTCCTTTAGAGTAATTGTTTCAGTACATCTTTACTTGTCTCTACTTTTTTTTTTTTAATGTATAGGGATAGACTATTAGTTTTACCTTAGGCTGATGCCCACAAGTTTTTAAGACCCTAGTTACTACTCAGTATAGTGAGATATAGAACATTTTCTTGGTGGACTATGTCATGTCAAATGGTCTTGATGTTACCTGAGACAATGCCTTAGACACCACAGGGAAAACAATTCTTTTCTTCAATGTGTTTAGTTATGATTGAGTAGTTTACTTACCTTTTCCCTTGTTTGCTATCCTATAAACCTGGATATGCTTACAGCATATATTAATAGGAATCATACATTACCTACCAAACCTATAGATTGTCATGGAGTAATACTCCATTTTACTTGTCTGTAGCTATTTATATTGCATGGCTATATATTTGCTAGTAGGTTAGGGTTTACAATTGCTGATTTTTCAGGGTTATGCTTATAATAATCTTTAACATTACTGAATGCGTTTTTGTGAGCCTCTCTGTGTATTCTCTTTCTTTAGTGGTTTCGTGCTTATCATTCCTTATTGTGTATTTTCATTCCATTCACTCATGTTAATATGTCTTTTATCTTTTTACTGATTTTTCATCCCTTTCTCCCTCACTTCCCCACACTGGTATAAGAGTGAATTTTTTTTCTTTATGAACATCTCCTAAGCTGTTCATAATAGTAAATGTATAATATTTGCCTTCATTTTGTTTGGTTCCGATGAGAGTCTTACTGTTTTTGTGGATATTTTAATAATAGAATATATCTGGAAATATAAGTATACACATACTCTTCATTGTTACCAAAGAGGAAAATCTAACTTGAAAAAGTGCCATTAGCTTATAGTATCTTGTTCTTTACACGGCTAGCTTTGACTAAACATTTGTTAGTTACTTATGGAATTTGAATATGGAGTTTGTTCGAAATATGGTTTGCTGTTAAAAAGAGAAACTTATTTCTAATTTTAAGAGTATCCACACTCTTGTTCATCTTTTAAACTTTAAAATGTGCACAGATAGCTTATAAAAGTATTTTCATGACTTATTACTTGATTCTTTTTACTCAATAAACACAAACTAATTAGGTAGGTGATTAGATTTTGTTTTGTTGTTGCTATGTGCTGTCAAGTCATCTGCTACTCATAATGCCCTATGCACAACAGCTCTGAACCCTACTCTATCCTGAGTCAATCTCACTGTCTCCGATGCTCCTACCTCCATTACCCCAGTTACTTTGTCATCCATCTCATCCAGGGTCTTCCTCCTGTGCTGTCCCTCCATCCTTTCAAGCACAATGTCTTTCTCCCAGGAGTGGTATCTCTTGGCAACATGTCCAAAGTATGTCAGACAGAGCTTAAAATTCCTTGTCTCCTGGGAGTAACTGTCCTCTCCAAGACAGACTAGCTTTGGGTTTGTTTTGTTATGTTTTGTTTTGTTCCAGTGAAAGCTTAAGGGGCATTTGAAACAGCCAATGAGATTGATTAGAAATCTACTCATAGAGTTATCCTACTAGAATACGGTCTGTTAAGGCATCAACTTTTCAGCTTTATAGATGTGGCAAATAAATTAGTGCTAAATTGTGTAATAACATTTTAACATTTTAAATACAATGACCAGTTTACTCAAGTAAAATAATTAATAAAGCATCATTCAAGAAAGTATCTAGATGTGAATATGAATGAAATCATTCACTGACTCACTTATTCAACAAATATGTGTTCCATTATTTCCGGGCATGAGACAGTTTTCTAAATTTCTTGAAGAAGGAAATGAGATCAGGAGGGACATCCTTAGAGACGTATCTTCCCACTAGAGAAAAGATCTATGAGAACATTAAATGCACTGTTATATCTAATTGTAGACTGTTGAGGGTGAAATAAAGTAGTGCCACTTTGTGGCTTCATCAGTCACAGACATGGTACTAACAGTGTAGAAAATACAGCAGACCACAGGAGAATGGTATTCAGTGACATCTTGCAAATGCTTTTTTTCTTCATTCCAGTCTAGTCAGCCACAGTTTGCTTTCACATAGGAAGGATCTCAGATTACCTAACAGTATTATCAGGGGGTTATATCAACTCACTGGCTTACTGTCTTAGCCTGGTTAGAAGAGACTTGGGCTTAGTCCAGATATCTAGTTTATACATTACATTGGTGATAACCACTTAATATCAAACATTGAATAATAGCCTCAGGATGACATGAAAACAGTGATTGTCCACATGATAAGCAGAAACTTACTGATAAATCCATGAAAAACACAGGGCCCTGCATGAACAGTAACGTCCTCGGGGAAAAATCTGGGCAGAAGTCACCTGTGACATTTTACAGGCAAGCAAGGGTAAGTTGCTTCCACTACCTACTCCTAAGACTAAACAGGAACCCCAACACTTGATTGGTCTATTTGGACTTTGGAGGATTCATAGCCTACATCTTGGAAAATTGTTACCTCCCATAGGATGAAAGTCACGCAAGTGTTGAGGACTTTAATTCATAGGGTCACTATGAGTCGCCTACAACTCAACAGCACTTACCAACAACAGCATCCCATCTATAAAGCTTCTCAGGAGAAAACTGTGTTTGAATGGGGGGCTGATCAAGAGCAAGCATTTGCTAAAATACAGAAAGTTGTCTCAGTCTCCTTGTCTCTAGTTCTTTCTGATGCACATTCTGCTGCCTGTGCTTATGTAGGTTAGATCTTATAGCAAAAACCTGAGAAGGCTTCCCTTCAGCAACCATTGGGATTCTGGACTAGATAATTTCCTTATGATGCTGCGTGATAGATGTCATTATAAAGAAAATTACTCACCTGCTCGTGAACGTTGGTTGAGACTGCTTCAGTAACAGAAGGACATAGATTATTATGAGACCTGAAATACCCATCATGTCATGGGTGATGTCAGAGAAACACTCTAATAAAAGTGGTGCCCTAAATAGTTCTATGATAAAATGGAATTTGTTTATACAGTAACAAGTCAGTGGGGGAATGCAGAAAGGCACCTACAGTATCTATGAGCATGTAGCCTCTTCCCCCATTGGTCCTACTCTTGAACTTCAGGAGAGACTCCTAGAACCGATTGCCACATGGGCAGTGCCCTATAAACAACTTCCTGCTGATCAGGGAGGGCTGCCTGGTTTAGGGATGACAGTACCAAGATTCATAAATAATATTTGATGTGCAAAGCCACCATATTAAGACCAATAGATATGAAGTCCCTGATTGAGGAAGGTAATAATAGATTGGAGCTTTGATGGCCTAATGGCAAGAAGTTGTGCTGCAATGCTGAAGGCTAGTGGTTTGAGGCTACCAGCTACTCTGCTTGTCTTCCTAGCTGTGACTGAGGAACTGGGAAAGCATGACAATTCGTATGTTTCAGGTTTTATTGATTCATGGGCAGTGGGTAATTGTTTAGCCGTATGGTCCAGCAAATGGACAATAGAAAACTGAACTATTTAAAGGTACATCATTGTTGAGTTTGGACCAATGGAAAAGACTCTGAAAATTTAGGGAATGCATAGTGTTGGACATGGCAATGCCCATTAAAAGTGTGTCCTCGTCACAACTGTTGAATGATTGTAATCATCAGGTGGACATGTTGGTGCATTCCCTTGAAGTTTCCAATAACCTTGAAGTGGCCATGAAATGAGTGGACATGGGAGTGCTGCAGCAATGAAGAGATGGACTGAAACTTTATATGTTCTTCTTTCTCCTTCCTAAGCACAAAACATTAATAAAGATTGCTCTGCCTGTCACCAAAAGAGATAGAGATTACAGAATGCTATGGAAAAGATTCCTGGGGAAGATGCCCCTGCCCATAGCTGGCAAGGATAAACTATGATTATATTGGACCAAGCACACCAGGTGGCTACAAATGGATCCTCACAGGAATAGATACTTACTCTGGCCTGGGCTTAGCATATTCAGTAGCCAACACAAATGCCAAAATACTATCAAAGGACTGGAATAAAAGATACAGTACCAGTTTGGGTCACCAAATGATATCCTCAGAACTAGGAAAACAATTGACAGTTCATAGAGTGCAGCAAAAGACTTAAAAATCATCATGTTAAATGGACATACTATGTTGTCTACCACCCTCAGAGTAATGGTATGATAGAAATTGGAATGGGCAATTGAAACATTTGTTATGTAAAGTGTGGGAATAAAGATGGGTAAGGGTATGAATAACTGGTTCACATACTTTCAGGAATCTGTGTTCATACTAAACATAAGAGAGGCTAAAAGGGGTTCATCCAGGACAGATTCTTAGATTTTCCAGGAGTATCTGGAGAAGATGAAGTGATGGGAAATTTGCTGGAGCTACTATATAATTCTTCCCCACATCACATGAAATTGTCTTCTTCTTGCCAGATGCTGCAGTCCCAAGTCCAGTGATTCAGCTATAGGTGCCAGAAACAAGAGTGATTCTTGAGCAAACAACTGTAACAATACTCTTAAATATTTACCTACAAAAATTCCCAAGGGTCTGATGGACTGGATTGTTACCTTCACTTCGTATTGTATAGATAAGGTTAATGATGAATAATACTGTCCTGGTATAAAAACAGCAAAGGCCTTATTTTTCCTTTGGCATCTAGACAAAGTGGAACTGACCCCATCAACAACATGCAATACAACCAATTCTATGAGGTCAGGCATGTTCCCCAACCTCTCATAGCTCCTTCTACTCATTTCAACACCAATCTTGTTGCTTTACTAGGTCCAAATTCCTATGCAACAGCTTAGGAGAGGAAGACCTCAGATGAGATGGATTGACACAGTAGCTGGGGTAATGTGGGTAAGTGTATTGGGAACAGTGAGACTGGTTCAGAGTAGGTCAAGGTTCAGAGCTATTGTAAACTGAGTAAGGAATGTTATAATAATGGAGTATGTTGTGCTTCAGAAAAAAAAAAGTAAAGCCACCTGCAGCTTGTATTTGGTTGGATATAATTAAAAGGGGAGATTTACCTAGAAGAAATGCTTGTTGGAAGAGGTAGAAATTGATATTGATATATTGCATGTTTACCCTGGTTGAAGGTTAACCCCCACATAGTACCCTGAGAAGATTTGCATTTGAATAGATTTTTATATTCACCTTGAACTTTTTATTGAAGAGATTTACATTTGAAAGAAAGCAGTAGGAAATAAGACTCTGCTGTATTATTTTTTTTTAATCAAGTCTTTTGGTTTCAAATTTACTGAAACAGTTAAAAAGTTAGTACTCATAGTCATCAGAGCATGTTTTCTAGGACTTGAAGTTAATAGGAGCTGGTAAGTATACTCTCCTGTAGTGATCAGTTACCTGAGTCCGTTAGAGTGGAAGTAGAAGGCATGCAATAATGAAGACAAGGCTGTTTGGACATGTTCGATTGACACTGTGGTCTAGCATCATTAAGCATAGAAGGATTGCTGCTTTGAGGAATCATGAGAACCCATAGCTTGTTGTCTTGGTTTCCAGTCAATTGGCCAGGTAGTTGTCCTCTCGATTTTTTGGGCTTCTCAGGCTAAGACTGAAGTAAAGGGACCAATCGGTCTGGAATGCATGAAGAGGTGTGGACTCCTGACTTTGTGCCTGATGCCAATTTTAACCAAGCCACAGATGGATAGAGATGAGTTGACAGACACTCAACCAGGTAAAGAAAAGATGTTTCCTGCTGTGAGCTACAGTTAATTGCTAAGGCTTGATGGCTTGCTCAGAACTGGATTTGCTAACAGATGCAGATGTTAACAGTTCAAACAGAAGCAGAAAATTCTTCAGAGAAAAGAATATCTTGTTTCCTCAGAGAACTGGTTTGAAATGTTGTTGTGTACCATGGAGTTGGAATTGGCCCACAAATGACCCTCCAGTAAGTTTTCAGAGGTTGTAAGAGGCACAGGAGGAGATTGTTTGTCCTTCTCTGTAGAGCACCTAGTGGATTAGAATCACGTGCCTTTAAGATTACAGTACAACTTCTTACCACTAGGCCACCAGAAGTCCCTGGGTTTGATATAGAAAAGTAAGTTAAAAATTGATTATATGAAATGGAAATATTAAGTCATGAGGCATGAAGTAGCTGTCTTGCAAGCAAGTTGTAAGGGGATAAGTTGATTCTTCAAATAGGAAGGTTGCTGGCAAGAAAAGCCAAGAGCTGTCTGTGGAGTCAAAAGTTTATTGCTCAAAATTACTTTCCTAGCTACTGATTAACTTTATTTTATGATGTATTATATTAAGGAGATAGGATTAGGATGGATACAGACACCACCCTACAGGAGGCTTAGAAGCTCAGGGAAGCTCATTGCTTGCACTTTTTGGTAAGCTTGCTTTCCTAGCTTTGGTAAGCTAGACACTGTGTCACAACTAATGGTCCATAGGATCCTGGCCCATCACTCATCAGTCTCTGCAGCACCACTCTGCATCACCCACAGTCATGTGAGTCATTTCTTGATGGGTATGAGTTTCGATGAGACCTTCCAGAAAACAATAGACCTGAAGGGACATAGAGGAATGGGTTACTGAATGAAGGAGGAACAGCTGATGTTAAAAATCACCACATATGATACAGCATATCAAACATTTGAGACAGTTCTTTACTTCTGCTTCTTAGTAACTGGTGTGCTACTAATTTTTGCAGAATGTATCCATTATAAATGCAAAAATTATATTGTTTTATCTACAATTCTGAAGTTTTAATCCCTCTGAAAGGGAATGATGAGCTATCTCTTTCTACAGCAATTTTCAACCTTGGAGACTCATTAGAGAGCCAGCAATCAGAATGGGAGAAAGACTTATCAACAACCTGGGCTATGCAGATGACACAAGCCTGTCTTCTTGGAGGCAAGAATTTTGAAGCTCTATTTGACATACTTAGGGCATGTTGACAAGAGGTACCAGTCCTTGGAGAAGGATATTAAACTTGGAAGGGTGGAGGGACAGTGAAAGAGAGAAAGAACCTGGATAGAAGGATTAACACAGTCGCTGTGGTAGTGGGGGTAGGTGTGGCTGTGGGGGTAGTGGGGACAGTGAGACTGACTCAGATTAGGGCAGGTTAAGATCTGCTGTGCATAGATAAAGTCATTGTGGATCATAAGTGACTTGACAGCTCATAACAACAACTGTATAAATAACATTCCCAAAAACACATTAAAGAATACTCAAAATTTATCTGTGATCTTAAAATAGGTTTCATTAAGTATGTATAATGAGTTAATTAAAAAAAATGCTTTAATTTATTTTATATGTTAGGAAATTTGAATTAGAAAAGAGTGAATAATTTTTTGTAAGAAAGTAATGTAGTTATATTAAGTGTCACTAGAAAGAATGAACTTCTTCCTTCATCACCATAGGCTCTTGCTCGTATGTTATTTCTTTAAATTCCTCTGTATCTGCCAATTCCTTTCTATATAATGACTCAGGATATTCTTTCCATCTTCTTTTAATACTTCCTGGATCATTTAATATTCTGCCCGAAGCATCCTTGATTACAGCAACTCTAGGTTTGAATCTGTTCTTCAGTTCTTTGAGCTTAAGAAATGCTGAGCGACTTCGGCCCTTTTGATTTTCTGACTCTAGTTCCTCGCACATTTCCTTGTAGTAT
>NW_006399834.1:4644841-4673577 GCF_000299155.1 Elephantulus edwardii | reverse complement strand
GTGACTGGGGTAATCGGGATGGGTGTGTCAGAGGCGGTGCGGTTGTCGCAGGATAGAGCAGGGTTTAGAGCTGTTGTGCATAGGGTCGCTATGAGTCGGAAACGACTCGATGGCACATAACAACAACAACAACAACAGAAAGAATGATAACAAACACTAGCTCATTCACCTGTCAATAGAAATTTTGTTAAAACAAACACTAAGATAGCACACTAGAAAAAGTACTAATAACTCACACATTGCACGAGGGTTGAAACCTTCTCATAGCTGACTCTCCGTTAAGTTTCCAAGACTGCACATCTCCTCAGAGGAGATTGCTAATCTTTCTTCTGTGGACCTGCTGGTGGATTTAAATTTCCAGAAAGGCACATCTGGATTAGCAGCATGACTCTAGGTAGACTATGCTATCAGAATAAAGAAAGAAAAACAACCCCAAACTGTTCTTCTTGTTGTTGTTATATACCATTGAATCAGAACTTGACTCTAGTGGGTTTTTGGAAACAGTGAATCACACAGGAGATTTCCCATCTTTCTCCTGTGGTACACCTGGTGGATTTGAACCAAGTTCCTTTGGGTTGATAGAACAGTTATAAGTGATACCACCATAAATGGTACCATTAAGTCACCAAAATAGGTATATATCCCTGTGTGTAAACACAATGGAAAATGCTTACTTAAAACAATTACCTTGAAGTTAAAGTCTCATGGCATCATGGAACATGTAAACCCAAATGTAATAAATTATAATTTATAACCACCCCTCTCTTGTTTATGAAAGATTTTTACTGGCTGTAATTCTTGAATGGAAGGATGAGATTACTAGTACTCATTAAAAGTCTTAATTTCTGAATTGTTTTTAGAAATGCATTGTTTGTTGGGTGGGGGATATTTTCTGTGTTCTTAAAGGTATAGATGAAAATAATGAGCCAACTTGAAAGGCTTCAACTCACTTTTTATGTCCTTATTATTTCCAATTGACTCCTCTGTAGTTTGGAAGTGGCAAATAATCACTGCTTTAACAAAATTGAATAAAATTTCAACCTATGTCAAAGACATTGTTTGAATTCACTTAAAAGTGTTTTATGTCTCTGCTCACCAACTTCCTTTCCCTAGTCATGATCTGCCCGTGGCAAACTGTTTCTCTTTGGGACTGAAAAGATCACTCCCACCGATACTCCTCTGACAGTGTGAATATTGACTTACACTTATAAAGGTCAAACGGTTCCACTAGTTAATAGGAATGACAAGAGCAGCTCCAACAAGTCTCTTTGAAGGGAATTTAACCTTCAAATTACAAAGCATGCTGCTTGGAGCCAATTTTGGCAATGAGCAAGAAGCCATGCTTCTCTGCCTTCCAAAAATACCAACTGGGGAGCCATTACAAAGTTAACATTACAAAAGGAAACAAGCATGCAATGTAGCAGATTTCTAATGTCTGAGGGAAGATCATCCAAAAATGCCACTTTCTTTGTCTTTTTTATTTAAAAGAAAGTTGGATACTGTGGAGTAATTCTTGGGACCTTTAACTGTCCCCAATGTTTAATAGCCTTTTTGGCCTTTCAAAACCATATGCTGTGAGATGATAAGGTACCACATATATTTTTCTCAGCATCATTCTGACACAAGATCAAGGGAAAGGTTTATTCCTCGTAGAGCATGGCATCTCCTCACCTATCTTTGCAAAGTCCGTTGCCTTCTGTTATTGTCTCCTGACTGAGGGCTCAGGGCAGGCCGACATAATTTAAGGTGTCTGAGAGTGTCACCTATCTGCTGACAGCAGTATCCTGAGGTACAAAGCAAGAAGGATGGGAGTGAGAGCACAGGGCTGGAAATGAGAATGAGACTTCACTTTCACTTTTCATCCTGGTGGAAAGTAAAGCCAATATTTTTAATTTTTAATAAAACACCTTTATATTGTGGTACCAACAGTATAAAGAATGTGCTGCATATAAATTAAAATGGTTCCCTAGTTCATCTTGAGCAGAGGAAGACAGGAGACATAATGATAAAGAGCGCCTTTTACAACTAATAAGTGGAAAGAAGAATAAGTCCTGGGTGTCTTGGAAAGCAAATCTTTCTTGATTTCAGAGAGTATTTTAGAAATGGCATTGCAGCTTTCAATGTTTTAAGTTTGGCATCAGCGAGATTTTAGATTGTGCTAAAAATCATTCTTAATGTCTTTCTGCTTTATCAGTGGGGGACCATTCAAGGAACAAAGTGCCAATCAGGGGCTCTTATTCCTCTTTAGCTTGAAGATATTACTGTGGAGGCATTATGAAGAGCATGATCTCTCCGCTTGAGATGCCCTTTATTATAACTCTAGTTAAAGGTCTGCTGACTTGACCATTAAAAACCCCTAATGCTCTAAGCTACAAAAAATTTCCTCTAAAATAAAGCTTAGTATGCTAAGTTGGAGCCCAAGGCAGCATTGGTTTTGATATATTTGAAGGGAATAAAGTAGTGGCTTTAAGTTAAAAAAAAAAAGAGGAACAAAAATATAAATATCAAAGCTTTTTGAGTTATATGTGTCATTGTGCTTGTATCTTCAAAAATAGCCTCATCAAATAGAATGAAGTTGGAACATAATTAGCTCATAATATGCACTAATCATTTTTATAAGTTTGAAATATAAAAATGTAATTAAAGAAAGATAAATGGATTATAGATGTAATAATTTCGTTGGGTGAGAAAATATCAGTAAATTTCAAGTAAAGAGTATTATGAAAGTACAGCATTTCTATTGTGGATCATAATTTGGAGCCTTTCAGTCAGTGAGTCAGATACTCCTAATGCTTAAGGCACTCCCAGTGTCTTAGTTATCTTTATGACTTGTGATGTTGTTGTTGTTGTTGTATACCACTGAGTCAGAACTGGCCAAAATCTGTCTTTCCAGTGGGTTTTCAGAGGCAGCTAATTGCACGAAAATAAAATACCACCCATCTTCTCCTGAGGAGCAGCTAGCTAACTGGTGGATTTGAACCTCTTGTCTTTGGTTGGTAGCTCAACTCCTTGTCACTAAGCCGCCAGAGTTCCCTTTAAGACCTTGAATAATTGAATTAATAAAGATTGGCCATCCACTTCCAAAATACAACAAGCCTTCAAAAAGCACTATGTACAATAGAGTACATTTAGAGCAGAATAACAGAAATGACAACTGAGGCTGAAACATCAAATTTGGAAGCACAAAGGAGGAGGAAAAATTGTAAGCAGAAACTAATTGGAATGTGGAATGTGAGAAGCATAAATGTAGGAAAAGTGGACATTGTTAAGAAAGAAAAAGAACGCAGAAATAGTGACATATTAAGTTTGACAAAATAAGATGGATTGGCATGGGACATTTTTAATCCGACCATCGTATGATTTACTATGCCAGTAATGAAAAGGTGAAAAAACACAAGGTCACTTTCATAATTAAAAAGGCCATTTCTAGATCCATCTTAAAATACAGTATTGTGAGTGATGGGATAATATCCATATGCATACAAGGAAGACCTGTGAATATCACTATCACTCAAATATATGCATCAATAACCAGAGCCAAATTGGAGGAAATAATGTCTACCAACGTTTGCAGTCAGAAATTGACCAAACATGCAATTGAGGTGCATTAATAATTATGAGTGATTGGAATGCAAAAGTTGGGAGCCGAGAAGAAGGATCAGTAGTCAGAAAACACAGACTTGGTGACAGAAATGAGACTGGAGACAGAATGATAGAATTCCACACAATCAGTTATTCATAGCAAATATCATTGATAAGAAACATGAACACATATTATACACATGGATTTCACCTGGTACACATAGGAAGCATAGTGATTATATCTGTGGAAGGTATTGTTGAAGAAGTTCAAAATCAGCAGTGAAAATTAGGCCAGATTCGGATTGTGGAACATATCATTAACTATTCTTATTCGAGTTCAAATAAACACTAAAGAAAGTCAAATCAAATCAACAGGAGTCAAAATTTGATCTTGAGTCTACTCACCTGAATTTAAAAACCAACTCAGGAAAAGGTTTGAGGTCTTGAACAGTAGTGAAAGAAGACCAGATGAACTGTGGGAGGATATCAAGAATGCCATCCATGAGGAATGCAAAAGGTCTTTACAAATACAGAAGAAGAAGAGCAAAATAGAGATCAGAAGACACGCTGAATATTGCACTATAGCACCGAGAAGCCAAAGCAAAGGGAACAAATCAAGAAGTTAAGGAACTAAATAGAAGATTTCGAAGGGCAGCTCAAGATAACAAAACAAAGTTTTATAAGGAAATGTGCAAAGAGCTGGAGTTTGAAAATCAAAAGGGCTGATCTTACTCAGCATTTCTTTAGCTGATGAAGCTAAAGAACAAATTCAAGTCATAAGTTGCAATATTTAAGTATGATATGGGAAGGTTATTGTATGATCCAGGTAGGATCAAAAGAAGATGGAAAGAGTATACAGAGCCTTTGTACCAAAAAGAATTGGATGACAGAAAAGAATTTCAAGAAACAACATATTATCAAGAGGTAATGGTGATGAAGGAAGAAGTTCAGGCTGCTCTGAAGGACTGGGCAAAAATAAAGCCTCAGAGATGTACAGAATACCAATTGACATATTTCAACAAGCAGATGCTGCCCTGGGCACGCTTAGCAGTTGTGCCAAGAAATGTGGAGGAAAACTACCTGGCCAAATGACTGAAAAAAGCCATATTTATCTTCCCCCGCTTTTTTTTAGGTGGCCCAACACAGTATGGAAATTATCAAACAATATCACTAAAATCACATGCAAGAAAAATCCTGCTGAAGTTTATACAAAAATAACTGGAACTACTGTTCAACAGAGAACTACCAGAAATGCTAGCTGGGTGTAGAAGAGGTTGTGAGCCTAGAGACATTATTCTAATGTCAGATGAATCTTGGCAGAATGCAAAGAGTAAAAAAGGAATATCTATCTGTGTTTAATTGACTAGGCAAAGGCATTTGACTGTGTGGATCAATACAAATTGTGGTTAACCTTGAGTAACACTTGATTGTGCTTATGTGAAACCTATACTTGACTCAGGAAACTTGCCTCAGAATAGAGCAAGGAAACACTAATGGTTCAAAATCAGGAAAGGGATATATCCTGTCTCTATACCTTTTCAATCTACATGCAGAACAGATCATTCAGGAAGCTGGGATTTATGAGGAGAAATGTGGCATCAGGATTGGAGGAAGATTTGTCAGTAACTGAATGTTATGCAGATGACACAACCTTGTTTGCCAAAATTGAGAAGAACATGAATCACTTGCTTCACAAGGTCAAGGAACTGTAGGCTTTGATATGTTTTGAAGCTCAGCATCAAGAAATCAAAGATTCTCACGATTGGGCCAATTGGCAGCACCATGATAGTTAGAGAAGAGATTGAGGTTGTTAACAATATCAGATTGCCCAGCTCCATAATTACCACTTTTGGCACTACCATTCAGGAAATCAAAAGATGAATTGCATTAGATAAATCTGGTGTCAGAAGAACAGCACAGGAGAGGAAGACACCAGACAAGATGGATTGATACAATAAATAGGGCAATAGGGGTAGGTGGTTCAGAATCAGTGAAACTGGCTCAGGATATAACAGGCTTCAGAGCTGTTGTACATAATTACAGGCAACTCAACAGCACATTACAATAACAACAGAGGCTTTAAGGAGAAGGAAGCAGAACTCAAAATTTTGGAATATGAAAAGCCTTCAATATTAGTAAAAACACACTTTTTGTGCCTTCATTTAAGGAAATCTCTAAAGCAGTGTGTGGGGTGTTTTTTGTTTTGGTTTGTTTTTCTTTTTCTAGTGATACACACTTTTTCAGATTACTTAAAAAGTAAATAAAAATGAGGGAACTAATTACATACTCCAGGAGAAGACTTTCAGCATACCAGTATTTCTGCAGTTCACAGACATAAATTCAGAACACATTAAAAGCAAAACAAACCAAAACAACAACAAAATAAAAAATAAACACTACATACACACTTTCCTGATCTGAAGAGACTATATGCAGTTGACAGATTATGAAAATGCATTGTTGCTTGGAAGATGAGAACCTCCAGAATATAAACTTGTGCTTTAGGTTTTAGCCCAAGGAAAGTCTATGCATTCTGCACTGGGTTTCTTAATCTCTGATAGAAAATCCAGTATTTTAAGACAGAAGAACTAAAAATAGAAGCTACCAAAGCTGTTTGTTAGTGAAAGAGATAGATTTAGAAATAAAAAACCCCTCAAATTCTGTGCTCAAATTCTACCTAAATCTCCTGGTGACTTTTGACCTACTTGAGTGTGGAGTTGATCACAAGCATCCTAGCTAGTAACAAAGGAATATAACTTGAGCTGTGTAGCCAATTTTTAATCTGACCAAATCGATGGAATGCTAGATAAAGAAAGGGGGGGAAATCGCAGAAAGTCAATACAATTTTGTGATTTTTTGAAAAATTTTTAATTGTTAATTTAGTGAAAGTTTACAGAAAGGATGGGTTTTCATTCAAGCATTGATAATTCTTTTCCTCCCTCCTCTGACTCCAATTTACTTTGTAATGCTTGCTTGGTTCCAGATTGCCATGTGCTCTACATATAATGTCTAATCATCCATTCCCTTCAGATAGGCTTTCCCTTCTCTCATTCTAGTGCAGTGGTGATTATATATCTATTATTTACCTGACCTTCATCCCCACATACTTGAATGAATATAAATTAATTCAGAGCCTGTATAATGTACTTGGGCTTGATCAGAGATTTTTTGTCTTGCCTCCCTCTCTCGTCCCCCTGTCCCTCTCTTAATCCGCACAGGTCCCACTCTAGAACACGTGTGAACCCGCAGGTCGGTTTCAGTTGGCACCCAACATGGATTTTTAGAGAACGGATAATGTACTTAAAATTTCTGAAGTTCGGATGTTGTTGATGTTATGTGCCATCGAGTTGCCTTCAACTCATAGTGACCCTATATACAAGAGCACTAAACCATGCTCTGTCCAGTGCCAGCTTCACTGGCTGACACACCCATTACCCCAATCACTGAGTCGATCCATTTCAAGGGTCTTTCTCTCCTGTACTGTCCCTCCACTTTCCCAAACATGCTGTCCCTCTCCAAGGACTGGTCCCTCCTTGCAACATACACAAAGTATGTCAGAATAAGCTTCAGAAACCTTGCCTTCAAGGAGAAGCCCCATTTCACCCTCTCAAGAACAAGCCTATTTCTTCTTTTAGCAGTCAAACTTTTAGCAGTTAACACTCTCCTCCAGACCCACAGCTCAAAGGCATCAGTTCTCTTTCTATTATCCCTAGTCATTGTCCAGTTCTCTGATGCATATCACGTAGTAGTGAAGACTATGCCTGTATCAGATGCATCTTACTCTCCAGCCTGATGATATTGCTCTTCACTACTCTGGCTAGGTCCCTGACAACTGACTTTCCTAATACAATTTGTCTCTTGACTTCCTGGCTCCTGGGACAGAGAATATTGATTGTAGAGACAAGCAAACTAAAACTGTTAACAATCTCAATCTTTTCACTATCCATTATGATGCTGCCAAATGGCCCAGTGGTGAGAATCTTTGTTTCCTTGATATTGAGCTTCAATCTATATTGAAGGCTGCAGTTCTTGACATTCTGCAACAAACGTTTCAGGTTCTTCTTGGTTTCAGCAAGCACAGTTGTGTCATCTACATAACACAGGTTGTTGAAGAATCTTCCACCAATCCTGATGCCACATTCCTCCTCATACAGCCCAACATCCCAGATGATCTGTTCTGCTTACAGATTGAAAAGATATGGAGACAGAATCCTGGCAGACACCCTTCCCGATTTTGAACCATGTAGTGTCTCCTTGCTCTGTTCTGATGACTGCCTCCATGTTCAAGTATAGTTTTTGCATAAGCACAATCAACTGGGGATTCCCAATCTTCTCAGAATCTGCCACACTTTGTTACGATCCACACAGT
Organism: Elephantulus edwardii; assembly: GCF_000299155.1. Classification (NCBI taxonomy): domain Eukaryota; kingdom Metazoa; phylum Chordata; class Mammalia; order Macroscelidea; family Macroscelididae; genus Elephantulus; species Elephantulus edwardii. Next base: position 4,665,626 of record NW_006399834.1, on the reverse strand, counting down.
CAAAAGTCTTTGCATAGTCAATGAAATACACATAGACATTCCTCTGGTATTCTTTGTTTTCTGTCAAGATCCACCTAACATTAGCTATAATATTCCTAGTACAATGGCGTCTTCTAAACCCAGCCTGCACGTCTGGCAGTTCTCTGTTGACATGTTGCTCTAGTCGTTTTTCATAATTTTCAGCAGAATCTTGCTTACATGTGATATCAATGATATTGTTCGATAATTTCCACACTCTGTCAGGTCACCTTTCTTTGGAATGGGAACAAATATCGATCTCTTCTAGTGAGTGGGCCAGCTGGCTGTCCTCCAGATTTCTTGGCACAAAAATACAAGATGATTATCTATTCTGTGAGTTTGCACATTATTTGATACCCCACAGTCAAATGCAAAGATAAATGGGTAGATAGATTGCTGTCAAAATAGATAGTCTTGGCTATGGCTGCTATCTATAATGTTGCAGAAGCAAATTAATACAAATTAACTGTTTAAGTAATTTCCAGGTTTAAGCACTTATTGCCATATTACAAGAGTCCAGAATTAAGGTTGCATAGTGGAGTGTACTCGGGGTGGTGGGGGGGGTGAGGCGTGGGGGGATTGTATGCCAATGAAAGAATTTTTCTTTTACTTTTCAAAGAGAGGAGTTAACTGGGGGAGAGGGCTAGGCATGGAGAAAAGTGCAACAATTAATGAATGGAAATCCAAAATCTCTGTAAGTGTTCATTAAAATTAATAAAAAAAATTTAAAAAAAGAAACAGATTAACCACCATTTGCACCCATTTTCTATTCTCTAATCCATTTTCCCCTATATCTTACTTGAATTTGTTCTTCAGTTCTTTCAGTCTAAGAAATGCCCAATGAGTTCACCGCCTTTGATTTTCAAACTCCAAGTCTTTGCACATTTCATTGTAGTGCTTTACTTTGTCTTCCTATGCTGCCCTTTGAAACCTTTTGTCCAGCTCCCTAATAGCTCCATTTCTTTGCTTTACTTTGGCTTCTCGGCACTCTACAGCAATATTCAGAGTCTCCATCTTGGTCTTTTTGCCTCCTCTGTCTTTGTAATGACCTTTTGCATTCTTCCTTGATGATTATCTTGATATCCTCTCACAACTTATCTGGTCTTTACTCATTGGTGTTCAAGGCCTCAAACCTGTTCCTAAGATAGTTTTGAAATTCAGGTGGGATCAATTCAAGGTCAAATTTTAGTTCTTGTGGATTTAATTCCATTTTCCTTAGCTTCAGCTTGAATTTACATGTGAGTAGTTGGTGGTCTGTTCCACAATCAGAACCTGGCCTAGTTTTCACAGCTGATATTGAGCTTCTACAGTGATTTTTTTTTCTCAGCTGATATTAAGCTTCTCCAGTGATTCTTTTCACAGATATAATTGATCTGATCCCTATGCATACCACCAGGTGATAGCCATATGTATAGCCTGCATTTATGTTTCTTATAAAACATTGTTCAAAATTGAAAAGGGTGTATGCCAAAGATGTGTCCTATTTCCATAACTTTTTGAACTATATACAGAAAAGATTAGCTGGGAGGCTGGGTTCTATGAGGAGAAATGTGACATCAGGATTGGAGGCAGACTCATCAATAATCTGTGTTATGCAGATGACACAACACTGCTTGCTGAAACTGAGGAGTACCTGAAGCGCTTGAAACAGTGGACTGCAGCCTTCAATATGGATTGAGGCTCAACATCAAGAAAACAAAGATTCTCATAACTGGGCAGATTGGCAACATCAGCATAGATGATAAAGATATTGAGATTGGTGACAGTTTTAGTTTGCTTGGCTCTATAACCACATTCTTGGTACCAACAGCCAGGAAATGAAAAGATGAGTTGCGTTGGGAAAGTCTGCTGTCAGAGACCTCTCCAAAGTACTGAAGAACAACTATGTAAGTCTGGAGACTAAGGTACACCTGACACAGGTTATGGTCATTACTTGCTATGCATCAGAAAGCTGGACAATGACTAGGGATGATAGAAGGAGAATTGATGCCCTTGAGCTGTTTTGCTGGAGAAGAGTATTGAATATACCATGGACTGCTAGGAGAACAAACTGATTTGTCCTAGAGATGATGAGATCAGGCTGCTCCTTGAAGGATAAGATTCCGAAGCTTCATCGGACAAATTTTGGGCATGTTGCAAGGAGGGACTAGTCCTTGGAGAGGGACATCATGCTTGGTAGAGTGGAGGAACAGTGCAGAAGAGGAAGACCCTCAATGAGATAGACTGATTCAGTGACTGGGGTCATGGGGGTGGGTGTTTCAAAGACAATAAGATTGGCACAGGATAAGGTAGAGATTAGGGCTGTTATATATAGGGTTTCTACAGTTCTATAGTTCTAAAGATTCTCACCACTGGACCAATTGGCAGCGTCAGGATGGATGACGAAGAGGTTGAGATTGTTCACAGCTTCAGTTTGCTCGGCTCCACAGTCAACACCCTTGGCACCAGCAGTCAGAAAATCAAAAAGCGTATCACGATAAGAAAGTCTGCTGTTAGGGACCTCTCTAAAGTACTCAGGAGCAATAGTGTCTCTCTGGAGACTAAGGTGCGCCTGATACAGGCCATGGTATTTGCAATCTCCTGTTATGCATCAGAGTTGGACAATGACTAGGGAGGACAGAAGGAGAGTGGATGCTTTTGAGCTGTGGTGCTGGAGAAGGGTACTGAATGTACCATGGACTGCCAGGAAAACAAACAGATTTATCTTGGAGAGGATTAAACCAAGCTACTCCTTGGAGGCAAGGATTCTGGGGCTTCGTCTGACATACTTTGGACATGTTGCCAGGGGGGACGGGTCCTTGGAGAGGGACATCATGCTTGGGAGGTTTGAGGGACAACGCAGGAGGGGAAGACCCTCTTTGAGATGGATTGATTCAGTGACTGGGGTAATCGGGATGGGTGTGTCAGAGGCGGTGTGGTTGGCGCAGGATAGAGCAGGGTTTAGGGCTGTTGTGCATAGGGTCGTTATGAGTCGGAAACGACTCGACGGCACATAACAACAACAACAGCATAAGTCACAGGTGACATGATAGCATCTAAAAACAACAACATCTTATTTTCACCCCCACTTCTTCTTTGACATTCAATAAGGGGTGCAACTTTTTCTCATATACTTCAGGCATACTGGAAATGCCAATCTTTGGAAAAAGACAACAGCCTAGGGGAAGCGAAGGATCAGAGCAAGAGAAGAAGACTAACAAGAAGATGGATTAATGCAGTGACTGCAGCAATGGGCTCAAGCATATCTGAAAACATGAGCATGATGCAGAATAGGGCAAAGTTCAGATCTATTGTTCATAGGGTAAGTTTGAGCTACAGTCGAATTGATGGCATCTAAAACCACAGCATCCAACTATATGCTTTATTTACTTTTAAAGAAAAGTCAATAGCTTATTCAAAGACAACAGCAATTTGAATCAAGGTAATATATGTTGTCACAGAGTGAAAGGGGCCACTCTGCTCTACCACTAAAGAAGAAAAATCATGATCAGTAACTAATGATTACAAATGAATGAAAGACCATCAGGGGGATTAAAGGTGAACTATTTGGAATGAAAAAATTACACCAATAGGTACAAAGCTTGTAAATATGATTAATTAGTGAGAAGTACTTGCTACCCTCACTATATTGCTGGGCAGTTTGGGAATGGAGAGCAGAATCACTTTTTTTCTGGTAACTTATTCTTCCTCAATCCATATCTTTTTCTAGATTTCCATTTAAGGGTTTCTTGCCTATCTCAAAATCTTTTAGGACCAAACTCTTGCATCTTTGCATATTTATCTGTAAAGGGAAAGATCCTATGAAAGTACATTAGATATATCATACAATCCAGGTCTCTTAAATAAAGAATTTTGTCACTGAAGCATATGACCCAAGTCAGTACCAAAGTTGGTAAAGAACTACCTTGGAAAAGCAGCTTCTACAAATTGAACACAGAGTCTAGACTCAGGTCAATAGTTCCAAAAGGAGTTGAGGCTCTGCTTTTATTGTTATCTCCTAACCACCACTGAGTCTGTACTGACTCATAGCTGAAACCCTGTCAGTTTTCACATGCAGTAAATTGCAAGAGAGGAGATTGCCTATCTTTCTTCCTCAGAGCAGATGGTGGATTCAAAGTATATACTTTTTACTTTTGGGTTAGCAGCACAATCCCTTACCACCAAGCCAACAGAACTCCCTTATTTAGACTAACATATTTATACACAAAATCTTTATGATTAATATATCAAACAATCTTTATGTATATTAAATAATCCTGGAAGCATCAAAAGAAGATACATAGAATACATAGTCACAGTACTAGAAAGAATTGACTGACATCAAATTCTTCTAAGAGGTAACATATGATCAGGAACCAATGGTGATAAAGGAAGATGTTCAAGCTGCACTGAAGACATTGAAAACAAACCAACCCATCCACCAACAAAAACCAAACAATCTCAGGAATTAATGGAATACAAATTAAAATGTTTCAACAGATAGATATATCCCTGAATGTGCTCGTCAATCTATGCCAAGAAATTTGGAAGACACCTACCTGGCCAATGGACTAGAAAAGATCCATAATTGTTGTCATTCCCCCAAAAGGTGATCCATCAGAATGTGGAAATTTGATCAACATTGTTAATACAAATGTCACATTAAAATAAAATCTTGCTGAAGATGATCCCCAAATAGCTGGAACTGTACATCAGTAGAAAACTGCCAGAAGTTTAAGCTGGATTTAGAAAAGGCCTGGCACCAGGGATAGTATTGCTAATGTCAGATGGACCTTGGCTAAAAACAGAGAATATCAGAAGGATGCTTATATTTTATTATGCGAAAACATTTGACTGTAGGTCATAACAAATTATAGTTAATAAAAAGAAGAATGGGAATCTTAGAATGCTTAATTGTGCTATACACAACTTTATACAAAATCTATACTTAGATCAGGAATATGTTGTCCAAACAAATCAAGGCAAAACAGCATAGTTTTAAATAAAGAAAAGGTGAGTGGCAGAGCTGTATTTTTTTTTCTCTGTACCTATTCAATCTCTATACCAAGCAAATCATTTTAAAAAGTCTAGATTTCTGAAGAACAGTTTGGAATCAATATTAGAAGAAGATTCGTCAACAACCTCCATTTGCAGATGACACATTATGTTTACTCAAAGTGAAGAGGACTTGAAATATCTGTTGCATAAGATAAAATACCACAAACTTCAATAAGGATTTCATCTCGTAATAAAAACGACGAAAATATCACCACTGATAGATGGAGCAAAGGTTGATATTGTCAACAGTTTCACCTTGCTTTCATCCACAATCAACACACTTAGCACCAACAGTCAAGAGTTCAAAAGATTTATTACACTGCACAAATCTATGATCAAGGACCTCTCTAAGGCATTAAGGAGCACTGAGGCCAAGGTGAATCCCATTAAAGCCAGGGTAGTTTCAATTTCTTGCTATGCATCTGCAAGCTGAACCATGAATTAGGATGATAGAAGAAGAAAAAGAAGAAAGGGGTCTTTGAATTGTTATGTTGAAGAAGAGTATTGGATATCTCATGGACTGCTAAGAGAACAAACTAATACGTCTAAGAGAAAGTTGTCCTTGGAGGCAAGGATGTGGAAGTTCCAGCTTACATATTTTGGGTATATGGTTAGGAGAAGCTAGTCCTTGGACAATGACATCATGATGGGGAAAGTGGAAAGTTAATAAGGAGGTTAATTCTCAATAAAATGGATTGACAAAGTGACTGTACCAATGGAGTCAAGTATATCAAAACTGATAAAGATGGCACAGAACAGGACAGGGTTTAGAACCAATGTTTATGGGGTTGGTAAAACTAATAGTGTATTCAGTGGCACCTAATAACAACAATAATTTATACAAATGGACTGCCTATATATAATCTTTCCTGTTGATTGTAGGCTTCAATTTTTCAAAAAAAAATCATTTGATCACACTGTTTTCTATGTGGACTGCCCAATGACTATTATAGAGAATGGTTTGTTTCAAAACAAGATAGCTCTCATGACATAGTCTGTAAGCGGCCTGTGCTGCTAACCCAAAGGCCACAACTTTTTAAAAGTCTGCTGTTAGGGACCTCTCTAAAGTACTGAAGAGCAATGGTGTTTCTCTGGAGACTAAGGTGCATCTGATACAGGCCATGATGGTCTTTGCTATCACTTGTTATGCATCAGAGAGTTGGACAATGACTAAGGAGGATAACAGGAGAATTGAAGCCTTTGAGCTGTGGTGCTGGAGAAGAGTATTGAGAATACCATGGACTGCTAGGAAAACAAACAGATTCGTCCTGGAAAGGGTTAAACCATGCGGCTCCTTGGAGGCAAGGGTTCTGAGGCTCCATCTGACATACTTTGGACATGTTGTAAGGAGGGACCAGTCCTTGGAGAAGGACATCATGCTTGGTAGGGTGGAGGGACAGCGCAGGAGGGGAAGACCCTCTATGAGGTGGATTGATTCGGTGACTGGGGTAATTGGGATGGGAGTGTCAGAGACAGTGCGATTGGCACAGGACAGACCAGAGTTTAGGGCTGTTGTACATAGGGTTGCTATGAGTCACAAGTGACTCGACGGCACATAACAACAACAACAATATCCATTAGTAGCCCTAGGAGAAAAAGATAGGCAATATCCTCCCATGTGATTTACAGCCATGGAAATCCAGTAGAAGATACACTATGAGTTGATCTGTCTCAACAACAGAAAGTTGTTTTAAACCCTATTTGTACTACTTTATTTTGTACTGCATCATCTAATGTCTTCACTGTGCCTTACTACAGTGTCCTGTCCTCCAATCCTCATGCACAGTTATTCCTTGCTTTGCTCAGTTTTTTAGATTATTTACTCAGTTTACAAACTGAATAACTATGAAAAAAGATGTAACCATCGTGCAAGCCTTTCTTGATGATAAAGCACATAGAATTCCCCAGGTTCTGTTCAAATAAAGTGCTTCTTGAACTATGTACAGTTTATACGTAAGTGAAATTTTGTGATCTGGAATTCTTATTCTGTTCCATTTTATCTAAAATTTGTTAATATTCACCTAATCAATACATCTTCATAGTCGATAAAATACAGTTAAACACCTTTTTGATGTTCTCTCATTTAAGATCCATTTGAAATTAGTAATGATATTGCTTGCTCTACTGCCTCTTCTGAATCTAACTTGAATTTCTGGCAATAGCTTGTTGATGCTCTAGGCATTTTGAAATTATTCTCAGAAAAACTTTACTCACATGTAATATTAAGATTTCAAGGATTTTATTTTACTTGGATTCACAGCGAATATCCATGGAGAAGCAGTCAAGAAGTAAAATGACTTAGTGAGCTGGGAAAGGCTGATGGGGGAAAAAATAAAACAAAAACAACTTTATCCTGTTTTAAAAAATACATTTGTGTCTTCTAGGCTGCAAAAGTTCCATGATACATCTTCAAGGATATGAACATGTATGACTAAGCACAATTGATAACAGTGCATCTAAATTCCAAAATCAATCTCCACAATTGTCTATGTGTTTCCTATTGCCAAAGGGGCCCTTTAGAGTAGTGAGAGAAGATGTTCACCCTGAAACCTACAGCGTCCCTTTTCAGCAGGAAGTAGCTAAGAGAATATGCCATCCCCTTTTCCTTATGAATCAGGGTGAAGTTTCTCTCAGGGAGGAGTGATAGGGAATGGCAAAGGACACACTGACAAAGGAGATTAATCAGAACTGGCTATGACAAGCACTGTGGCAATTGGACAATTAAAAGGGAGCTCTGGAGGCCTAGTGGCAAGATGCTTCACTGCAATTCCAGAGGTACGCGGTTCAAATCCACCAGATGCTCTGCTTGAGAAGGAGGGGGCAATCTCCTCCTGTACCAGTCAGACTTTCAAGGGGCGGGGGAAGAGGAACGAACTTGGGGGGAGGGTAGAGAAAATAGTGCAACAATGAACAAATGGAAACCCAAAATCTCTGTAAATGTTCATTAAAATTAATAAAATTTAATTAAAAAATTACTATGTTACTATGAGGATTAGGGTGGACCTGACACAGTTATAGTATTTTTACATTTTCAGTAAGGACCAGTACCCAGAGAAGGAGATCATGATTAGTAATATATGAAAATATAGAAAACTTTCAATAAGATAAAGGCACACACTGACTAAATAGACTCAAATGTAAGAGTGGTCAGTAGTTCTGAATATGGCACAGAATCAGGCAGTGTTTCCTTCCGTTTTTTGTAGTATTATTTCAACTCTATGACACTAACTGATTACAAGAACAAAAAACCCCCATTTTATTAACTGGCAGGTATTTTCTCATACCATCTAGGTATTTTAAGAAGTAGATATCTGCTTATTGGCACTACACTGTTGTTATTTTTATGTACCATGAAGAAATGTGGCATAAGGATTGGAGAAAGACCCATCAACAATCTACATTACGCAGATGACACAACCTTGTTTGCTGAAACTGAGGAGGAACTGAAGTGCTTGCTGTAGAAGATCAAGGACTACAGCTTTCAATATGTACTGAAGCTCAGTATATTAAAAAAAAAAAAAACAGAACAAAACAGATTCTCACCACTGGGCAGATTGGCAGAATCTAGATAGATGGTGAAGAGATTGAGATTTTTAACAGCTTTAGTTTGCTTGGCTCCACAATTAACATTATTGGCAACATCAGTCAGGAAATTGAAAGACTAATTGCATTGGAAAAGTATGCTGTCAGAGATTTGAAGAGCAACAATGCCAGTCTGGAGACAAAGGTATGCCTAATACAGCCCATAGTCTTTGCAATCACTTGTTATGCATCAGAAAGCTGGACAAGGAGTAGGGATGATAAAAGGAGAATTGATGCCTTTAAGCTGTGGTGTTGGAGAAGAGTGTTGAATATACCATGGACTCCCAAGAGAACAAACAGGTTCGTCCTGGAGAGGGGGAAACTGGGCTGCTATTTCAAAGCAAGGATTCTGAAGCTTCATCTGACATACTTTCAACATATTGCAAGGAGGGACCAGTCTTTGAAGAGAGACATCATGTTTGGGAGAGTGGAGGGACAGCACAGAAGAGGAAGACCCTCGAAGAGATGGATTGATTCAGTGACTAGGGTAATGAGGTTAGGTATGTCAGAGACAGTGAGATTGGCACAGGATGGAGCAGGGTTTAGGGCTGTTGTACATAGGGTCGCTATGAGTCAAAGGCAACTTGATGGCACGTTAACAACAAAACTGACTCATGACTGACCCTCCAGTGGGTTTGCAAAGCTATAAATGGCACAGAAGGAGATTGTCCATCTTTTTCCTGAGGAACAACTGCTAAATTCAAACTGCCTACCTTTGAATTGGCATGCAACTTCTTATCACAAGGCCACCATAGTTCCTTGACAATACGTTAGAAAAGAAATATATTAGAAGTATAAAATTGTTTACTAATATAATGGAGATAGAAATATTTCTAATCTGGCTATTAGGGACATCTTTATTGTATAATAGCAAATTCATTTAGATATACAAATATATCTGTTTTTAAGTCCTCATTAGTAACTAGAAAAAGTATATCCTAAAAGATCAATTTACTAATTACAAGATTAAGATGTAATAGAGAAATGAATGTAGTCAAGAAGGGACCAAAGATATTGGTAAAGATAGAAGTTGTAATAAAGACAAAAATGGAATCGTTATGTTGCAAACATAAAAATTTGTGCATAGAAAAGTTCCAAAAGAGTGATGAAGTGTCAGTGTAGATCTGCTGCTGAGTGACTGAACTGAAGAAGGATGAAAGTCACAGGGTTAAGTAATTTGAGAAAATTCAAGGTCAAGTTATTAGCTGTAGAAATAAATGTCAAAGTTATAGCACTTGTTTCCTCTGCTACATACTTGACATTACACATGCTATTTCCTAAGACATCTGTCTAATATGTAAATTTTTTAGCAACTAGGCCTCTTTGATTATTGTTCTTAATGAAATTATAACTACCTGAGGACAGGAACTAATCATTATACCTCTTGTACCTACCATGGTGTTTAGCACAGTACATCTACTGGAGCCTGCAAAATAAAAAGAAGCTACACATCAATTAAATGAGAAAGAAGCACTTTTACCACAGTGAGATTCAACAGAGAGAGGTTCAATTTTTGATAGTCTGTAATTTAGAATTCATTTGTCTCTGAGATATTTTCCCTTCTCTTTTATCTTGTAACTTTGAAGAAGAAATTTAATGATTCCAAATAATTCTAGTTGGAAAAATGCACTTGAAATAAATTTAAATTAAGGAAAGCATTGGTTAAGTACTACTTTTTTTGAGAAATATGTATTTAGACTGTCAGAGAAAATGAATACTTTTCCAACAAATTTATATTAATTTCTCACAGAAGAATAGGAGAGGTAATCTTTGTTTATGGAACTCTTTTTGTGTTGGTGGGATGATTCATTTAAAAATACATTTTCTGTCAGATATGTCATTATATTGTAGGACTTCATAGCTCTTTTAGTTAAATTATAGCATTATAATGTGTGGTGATGTTTTAAGTTTTCTTAATGACAATATAACTTTGTGAAACATCATTTGTATTAACAGAATAAATCTCTGCACCAGAGAAGTTCATGACACATTTTGAAAATATAGATGTCAATATGACTCACATATCTAGCTTAACGTCCAGGTTAGAAGTGCTGAATTAAAGATTAAAAAAAACAACCCTGTTTACTCATAGTTTATCAAATGTTGATTCCACTGCCATTATGGTAGAAAATTATTACATAGGAGAAGCAACTCATTTAAATGAAAATACAAATTGATATTAAGAAATGAATTAAGAATCATATGATAAAAAAATGAGATTTGAGTATAGAACTCATGTCTAGAGTCTTAAAGGGTGTTATAAAATTGTTTAAAAGCTAATGTAGATTTTCCTGCTACTCTCTGCAATTGAGAACTAATAAAGGACTATTCTTCTTAAGAAAAATGATAACAAAACCAGAAAAATACTTGTACGAGTCAGTTGTTTACATACATTAAATTATAGGCAACACAGCACTGTGGTGAGAAGTGGAATCAGAAGTGAGTACCAAAGACACACAGATATTGTCCAAAAGGTGGCATTTGCTCAAGGACAATATTAAACCAAGAAGAATTAGAAGAAAAGAGTGGAAATTGGAAACACAAAGTAGGAATGGGGTGTTGAGATTATAATTGCAGTCTATGTCACAGAACAAAATGTATATGAATTGTTAAATAGAAAACTTAACCGTTCCGTGAAATTTCACTTAATTAAAAATGAAAAAGTTTACAAATATGAGCCTATTTTATAATTATTAGCATATTATAAAACTTCTACCTAGGTAGCTTTGTCCTCATTTTTTCCTATCACTATCCTGACCAATTCATATTGCTAAAGTTCTCAGAGGAGTAACATTTCAAAAAAATTTTTTTCAAAAATATTTTAATAAATGCATTTTAAAATCACATTTCTTAAAAAAGAGAAAAATGAAAAAACAAAGAGAACCAAAGACACTCAGTTATTTCCCAGAAGAAGGAAAGTAAAGTGATGAAGTCACAGAGGTCCGTTTGGAGAGATATGCAAATTCTTGGTTGTAGTTTTCAGAATGTAAATGCTATAGAGTTGATAATAGACCAAAAAAGATTATATAAGTCAAATGTTTCTGAACAGTTCTGGACAGAGTTCTGCCCCAAACTAACAGAAGCAATTTCGGTAACTATTATTGTCGTTGGACTTGGATCATAGCTTTATTTCACAATTTTCTACTTGTTTTGAGGTAAATGTAATTCCAAGAAGTAATAAAAATAATAAAAGTGATTCTGAAAACCTTCATTAGTATCTTTTTGGTGATGTTTTGCATAGTTTTAATTCAATATTTCAGCTAGACAATTGGCGTGGATGTAATACACATCTTTACTCAGATTTTGCTAGTTATTATGCACTCATTTCTGTACTTATGAACTAATTTCTATTCAACTTTATTACACGTAAACTATGGTTTGTTTAACCATTCACCTGTTGAGGATCAGCTCCAATTATACATGAAATACCAGAGAATTAGGAGCTGAGTGTTAATTAATCTTACTTTTTCCGGGCTCCTTTAGTTTATTACTTTCTAGCGCTCACTGATGGGCTCCCTTTTCACTATATTCCTGGGGAAATAAACTGTAACACAACCTGATTCTTTAAAGTGTGAGATGAAAGTGCCCTCTGTTCACTCCTTCCCAAACTACTCTAACAAGGAATAGCACTGCCTTTTTCTGGGTGTCAGAGAATAAAAACTGGCTAGTTGAGGGAGGGATGATCCTAGGAGATGGAGGGAGGGGGGTTTTGGCATTTAGGTACAATTGGGTGAGTCTTGTCACAATGGTTTTCTGTTTTGTCGTTGTTATTGTAGTTGCCCTGGAGTCAGCTCTGACTCATGGCAATGGGATTTACAAGAAAATTAAACATTGTTTGGTCCTGAGCCATCTTCACCGCTGTTGGTATGCTACAGTCCATTTTTGTGATCACTGTTATTTAGTTCTACATTCAGGGAAAATAATAAAATCAGATTTTGCCAACATAGGGAGAGGAAATAGAATTTAGAGACTGAATTTATCCAGGGTTGAGGAGCTTAGCAAAGAGTTCAGGCTTTCTACATATCCACCTCAACAAAGTGAAATCAAGCGTGACAATATTGATGGTTGTTAACTGATTATTTGAATGCTATAAGAAACAACAAACACAATATTCACAGAGCTCTTCAGAACAAAATAACAAAAATCTAGAGTTACTTGTGGTCTTGTAACAAATAGCTCAACTTCTGGGTCTCACCTGGTTTAGATAGAAGGGCTAAGCCAGTGAATGCTTGTTGATTGGAAAAGCCAAAATCCTGAGTCTTAACTGGTTTAAATAGGAAGCTCAAGCCAGTGAATGGTTTATTGATCAAAAAAAAGCAAGTGACCTTCTGAAGATCATTCAAAAACAGCTTGAACAGTATTGAGATAGGGGAATGCCAGAAGTTCAAAGAGGATTTAGAAAAGGCCATGGCACCAAGGATATCATTGCCAATGTCAGATGAATCCTGGTTGAAAGTAAAGAATACCAGAAAAATGTCTATCCATGCTTTATTGATTATCCAAAGGCATTTGACTGTGTGAGCAACAACAAGTTATGGCTAATAGCAATAAGAATGGAAATTTCAGAACACTTAACTGTGGTCATGCTAAACCTACTTCTACACCAATAGGTGAACTCATAAGAACAGAGAAAAAGAATACTATGTGGTTTAAAATTAAGAAAGGAATGAATCAGGATTTTATCCTTTCTCTGTATCTATTCAATCTGTATACTGAACAATAATCAATAATCAATACCTGTGTTACCAGCAGTCAGAAGATCAGGAGACATATTGCACTGAGAAAGTCTACAGTCAAGGATGTCTCCAAATTACTTAGGGCCAACAAGGGCAGCTTGAGGACTATGGTTCAACTGACTCAGGCCATGTTATTATCTTTCTTTTTTTTCTGTGTTTAGTGTACTTTATTGAGAGTATATGATAAGATGGGCTCTCTAAGCCTCTCCCAGTTCTAGATGGAAACTGTGTCAAGGACGTGAGATTCTCAGTGGGTGAAATCATCTTGGAACATATAGATAACATAGTCAAAGTCAATGAAGGGGTTATTGATGGCAACAACATCAACTTTGCCAGAGTTCAAAGCAGATGTGGTGACCAAGTATTCAATGCAGACAAATATATTTACTCCAACTATCACCATTGTGTCTCAGGGATGTGGCTGAGGCTGCACGAGAAGAGAGCACAATCTGTCAATCTAGGAGGAGCAAGGAAGCTTAGGCCATGGTCTTTTCAATCACTTATGATGCATCTGAGAGCTGGACAATGAATAAGAGTGACAGAAGAATTGATGCCTTTGAACCATGGTGTTGGAGAAAAGAACTGAATATCCCATTGACTGTCAAAAGAACAAACAAGAAAACAGATGGTATTGAAGGAATGCCTATTTCATTGACTATGCAAAGACGTTTGCTGTGTGGATCATAACAAATTATGGCTAACCTTGAGAACAATGGTAATCCAAGAACACTTGAATGTGCTCATGCAAAACCTATACTTGGACCAGTTGTCAGAACAGAGCAAGGAAACACTGCATGGTTCAAGATAACAAAAGGTGTATGCCAGGGATATATCCTATCTCCATATCTTTTCAATTTATATGTTGAACACATAATGGGGGAGGCTGGGCTCTATGAGGAGAAATATGGTATCAATATTGGAGGAAAACTCATTAATTCCTTGCATTATACAGATAATACAACCTTGACAACCTTGCTTGCTGAAACTGAGGAAGACCTAAGGTATTTGCTGTAGAATGTCAAGGAATGTAGCCCTCAATATGAATTGAAGCTCAACATCAAGAAAACAAAGATTGTCACCCCGGGCCAATTAGCAGCATCATGATAGATGGAGAAAAGATTGAGATTGTTAATAGCTTCAGCTTGCTTGATTCCATAATCAACACTCTTCGCACTTTTAATTTATGTTGCTGGAGAAGAGTATTGAACATGCCATGGACTGCTAAGAGAATAAACAGGTCTATCCTAGAGAAGGTGAAGCCAGGCTTCTCCTTGGAGGCATGGATTTTGAAGCTCTGTCTCACATACACTGATACATTGCTAAGAAGGGCCATTATGGAGAAGGATATCATGTTTGTAAAGGTGGAAGGACAGCACAAGAGAGAAAGACCCTGGATTGGATGGATTGACTCAATGACTGGTTGGGATATTGGGTGTAAGTGTGTCAGAGACAATGAAATTGGCTCAATACAAAACAAGGTTCAGAGCTTGAGTAGCAAGCAACTTGAGAGCACACAACAAAAACAAGATGTATATTGACACAGTGACTGCAGCAATGGGTTCAAGGATAGCAGAGATTGTGAACAGGAAATGGTTCAGATCTTGCCAACATGACACCACCTAACAATAATGCAACAAGATGGGTGGTGAATAAGGAATAAACATTAAAAGGATAATCAGCATATTGTCACTAATGAAAGAAAAACATGAAAAGGTATAAAGAAATTAATGAAAATCAAAATTACAAGAAAAGAGTGAAATTAATGGAGCTACATTTTGGGCATTGGAATTAGTGTTTTGAACAAAATATATCAGAATGCTTGAAAGGGGTCGTGGTACTAGGGATATTGTAGCTAATTTAGATGGAGCTTAGCTGAAAGCAGGGAATACTAGAGGAATGTATATCTGTGTTTCATTGATTATGCAAAGGCGTTTGTGTGGATCATAACAAACTGTGGCTGCCTCTGAGAAGAATGGGAATTTCAGAACACTTGATTGTGCTAATGCGAAACCTATACTTGGAACAAGAGGCAGTTGTCAGAACAGAGCAAGGGAATACAGCATGGTTCGAAATTGGGAAGGTCGTACACCAGGGATGTGTCCTGTCTCCATACCTTTTCAACCTGTAGGAAGAACAGATTATCTGGGAGGCTGGGCTCTATGAGGAGAAGTGTGGGGTCAAGATTGGTGGAGATTCATCAATAATCTGCCTTATGCAGATGACACAACCCTGCTTGCTGAAACTGAGGAAAACCTGAAGCTCTTGCTGCAGAGGGTCAAGGACTGCAGCCTCCAATATGGATTGAGGCTCAACGTCAAGAAGACAAAGATTCTCACCACTGGACTAATTGGCAGCATCAGGATGGATGGTGAAAAGATTGAGATTGTTCACAGCTTTAGTTTGCCTGGCTCCACAGTCAACACTCTAGCACCAGTAGCCAGGAAATTAAAAGACGTATTGTGACGGGAAAGTCTGCTGTTAGAGACCTCTTCAAAGTACTGAAGAGCAATGGTGTCTCTCTGGAGACTAAGATGTGTCTGATACAAGCCATGATCTTTGCTATTAGTTGTTATGCATCAGAGTTGGACAGTGACTAAGGAGGATAGAAGGAAAATTGATGCCTTTGAGCTGTGGTGCTGGAGAAGAGTACTGAGAGTACCATGGACTACTGAGCAAACAAGCAGATTCGTCCTGGAAAGAGTTAAACCAGGCGGCTCCCTGGAGGCAAGGATTCTGAGACTCCTTCTAACATACTTTGGACATGTTGTAAGGAGTGACCAGTCCTTGGAGAGGGACATCATGTTTGGTAGGGACAGCACAGGAGGGGAAGGCCCTCTATGAGGTGGATTGATTCAGTGACTGGGGTAATAGGAATGGGTGTGTCGGAGACAGTGCAATTGGCACAGGGCAGAGCAGAGTTTAGGGCTGGTGTACATAGGGTCGCTATGAGTCACAAGTGACTCGACGGCACATAACAGCAACAACATCAACCTTGTACATAAACTTCAAAAAATAAACGTTTAAAAAGAGGGAAAAAAACCAAATACGCCTTGGAGAAAGTGTAGCCACAGTGCTTCTTGGAGGCAAGGATGATAAAGTTTCATCTTACATACTTTGGATAAGTTGCTAAGCGAGGCTCTTCCTTGGAAAATTACATTATGCTTAGGAATATGTAGGGTTGTCAAAAGAAAGACCCTCAACCAGATGGATCGATACAGTGACTACTGCAATGGGCTCCAGTGTGTCAGAAATTATGAAGATGGATAGGACTTCTGTTATTCATGGGGTCACTATGGGTCATACTCAACTCAGTGGTACCTAGCAACAACAGTGGGAAAGAGCTACTATGCTAATTCAAAGGCACACATTTTGAATACGCCAACTGTTCTGAGTTGAAAATACCGTCAATGTCATGCAATTTCCAGCCTCTCTAAACTCACTGTAGGGTCAGCTATAAGTCAATTCCAATTCAAAGGTACATAAAAACAACAGAATCTCTTTGAGATAGTATAGTCATACAATATAAAATATGCAGTAATGATTAAGGAACATATGGCTGACAAATGCATAAGCAATTTATCTTTCAAGATGACTTCTGTGGCCCTTATGTGATGTTGCTATGTGGGTGGGTAGGGCTATTCTAATGGGGCATGTTGGCTTATTCACAAATGGATTGGTTAATCTCTGTAAACATTCATTAAAATTAATAGAATAAAATTTAAAAAAGAAAACAAATGGATTGTCTATCTGCCATCTTATAACAGGATTGGCAAGTTCCAACAATCTACAAGGAGATTGGCTAGTCTCATAAAAAATTGAACAGCTTTAGCTTCAGAGAACAGATTCCCTATTAGAAGGGAAAGTGTTCCTCCACCAGAAGAGATGGAACACTCCACATAGTCAGCGAACATAGACCGCCTCTAAGCCAGTGAAATGTAGGACATGCTTTGGGACAGTAGCAGCAGCAATGGCTGAACTGGAGAATTGATGTGAGATGGGACTTCTGTGGGGGGACCCACTTTGGGCAGCACTGAGAATTTTGTTGGACAGTTGTGGATGGGAAGCCAAGTTTGGCAGTACTGAAAACTTGGAAACACTTAGAGCCATGAAGCTTGAGGCTGGCATGCCTGTATACACATTCTATTATTAATCTGAAATTTAAACTTTTGACTACTCCCATATGGTTCTGTGTAGTCTGTGAGCTATCACACTAGATTCTGAACCCAGCCAAGCAGTAAGGTTGGTGTTGAAATAAGTATAAAGAGGTATGGAAGCATAGGGAACATGTTTGACTTCAATTATTTTACATTATTGATGATGTAGACGGGATTTGTTTCCCCCTATGAAATTGGCAAAGGTTACATATGGTGCTCCCACATGGCCCTTGCTCTTTTTACATGATTAACATAAAAATATTATGTAAGTGAATGGAAGATGTTGAGTGAAGCATTCAGAAATAATATAATTGATGGAAACATTTGGGAAAGAGGAAATACATCTCAGATCTTTCCTTCCTGGTTTTCATGCTCCCTTCATTTAAGTGTATCCCAAATCTCTGTCCTACAGTTAAATGAAAAATACAGTGGTAAATTGCGTTCTATTTGATTATAATATTTGTGTCACAAAAATATACCCAAAAGAACCCCAAAATAGTTTGTCTTTCATTATTTAATCTGAGAATATTGCAGTAACTCTGCTAAATAGCAGGCAGTTTGAAAGCAGGAACACTGGTTAATATTTAATAATCACAATATTGTGCATGCATCCCATTAATTTTTTGTCATATTGCTGTTATGATTGTGGTTATGCTACCTTATTTCAATTGTGGCTGAATCATGTATGGTGAACAGGTTTCAGTGAATCTTCATGAGGCAGTCTGGAAAGAAAGGACTGGAAATATTTTTCCAAAAATAAGCCAATGAATATGTTGTTGATTATAAGTATCATTGAGTAAAGTATGACTTATAGCTACCCTATGAAAAATTGATCTGAAATTTGTCCCATCCTTTGCAACCCTTTCTATCCTGAAACATTTGATTCCATTGCTACAGACACTGTACCAATCTACTTCATTGAGGGTCTTTGTCTTCTTCACTGACTTTCCATCTTTCCAAATATAATGTACCTTTCCAAGGAATATCCTCTTCTTTTTTAATTTCTTTTATTTTCCATTCATTCATTATTGCATATTTTCCTCCCTGGCCACCCCTTCCCCCAGTTCACTTTTCTCTTTAAAAAAAGAAGAAAAATTCTTTCATTGTTATGGACTTTCTCTTCCAGTGCATTTTACTATGCAACTCTTATTTGGACTCTTTCCATGCAAATGATAACTAATCATATATCCTTTTTAAACAGTTCTCTCCCTTATCTGTTTCAATGCAGTGTATATCATTTAGTGTACATCATTTATTCCCTCTCAGTTTCCACCCAACCCTGATGTCTGTCCAGCTTTACAACAGTGGTATTATGCAGTATTGGTCCTTTTGTGACTGAGTTAATTTACCCAGCATAATGTCCTTCAGCGTCACCAATTTTGTAGATTTCTTGAGTTCCCTCTTTTTCAATGCTGCATAGTATTCCATTGTGTGAATATACCACAGCTTCTCTACCCATTTGTCTGTATATGGTCACTTGGGTTGTTTTCAACTCTTTGCTATTGTGAACAAAGCAGCAATAAACATGGGTGTGCATATATATCTGCTTCAGTGGCAGTTCTGGTTCCTTTGGAATTGCTGGGTCAAATGGAACAACTTTTTGAGAAAGCTCCATCCTGCCTTCCATAGTGGTTACACTATTTTACACTCCCATCAACAGTGAATAAGGGTTTCAGTTTCTCCACAACCTCTTCTAATAAAATGTCCAACATTTTTGAGATTAAACTTTGACGTGGTTGGGTTTTTGAGTTGGGTTTTTTCATGTGTGTGTGTGGTTTTTGGTTGATTTTATTATTTGTTGTTGTTTTGGCAGTCCACGCAATATTCAGCACCCCTCCAAAACCACACCTCAAATGGTTTGATTCTTCTCCTGCCATACTTATTCACTGTCCAGCTCTCCAATGCATGGGAGGTTATTGGAAAGACTGACTTGAATAAAATGCACTTTAATCTTTAAACTGGCACCATTGCTCTTCAGGACTTTTGAAGAATTTGACAGCTGACTTTCCCAGTGGTGGAAGACATCTCCCTGTCTCCTGACTACTATTACCAGGGATGTTGACTATGGATCCAAGCTTTTCTCCATCTGTTATGATATTGTCTATTGAGCCAGTAGACAAATTTTTGTTTTCTTTATGTTGCGCTATAATACAGTCCATATTGACGGTTGCAGTCCTTGATCATCTTGTAGCAAGCACTTCAGTTCCTCCTCAATTTCAGCAAGGTTGTGTTATCTGTATAATGTTGGGTGCTAATAAGCCTTCCTCCAATCTTGATGCTACAACCTTCTTCATAAATTACAGCTTCTTAAAATATTTGCTGAACATATAACTTGAACTGGATACAGCTCTGATACACACCTTTTCTGATTTTAAGACATGCAGTGTTTCCTTACTCTATATAGACTCCTTGGTCTCAGTATAGATGTTATATAAGTAAAATTTGGTGTTCTGGAATTGCAGTTCTTAACCATAGTTTGTTATGAACCAGACAGTCAAATATTTTTCCATAGTCAATGAAAATACAGGTGTACATTCTTCTGATGTTCTTTTCTTTCAGCCAAGATCCATTTGACTTCAGAAATAATATTCCTGGTGCCATAGCCTCATGAAAACTTAGCTTGAAATTCTAGCAGTCTTTGCCAATGTACTGTTCTAACTATTTTTGGATAGTCTTCAATAATATTTTGCTTGCATGTGGTATTAATGATATTATTTGATAATTTTCACATTCTGTTAGATATCTCTTCCTCTGAATGGAAACAGATATGGACCTATTTCAGTCAGTTGTTAGATAGCTCTCTCCCAGATTTCCTGGCACTGCTGGTGAACATATCCAGGGTTGCATTATTTGGAATATGTCATTTGTATCCCATTGATTCCTTGGGTTCAAGTTTTTGTAAATTACTTCAATGCAGCTTGAACTTATTCCTTCATCAATATTGACTTTTACATATGCTTCCTGAAATATTTTCACATCAACCAATTCTTTTTTGTACAGTAACTCCCTGTACTCCTGACACCATATTTTGATGTTTCCTAGATCATCCAAGATTTTCTCCGTAACATCTCTCAGTATTGAAACTCAAGGCTTAAATTTCTTTTTCAGTTCTTTCAATTTGAGAAATGCTAAATGAGGGTGTGTTTTTTTTTATTCTCTAATTCCAGCTCTCTGTACATTCCATTATAAAATTTTGCTTATCTTCTCAAGCTGCTCTTTGAAAGTCTCTTCCAATACTCATTTTGGTCTTTTTTTTTT
>NW_006399834.1:4628060-4643681 GCF_000299155.1 Elephantulus edwardii | reverse complement strand
CAGACCAAATGCCCAACCACAATGGAATGGATTGAGAAATTATGGTCTATACACAATGATGGAATACTATGAAGCATGCAGGAGCAATAATTTTGTAAATCATTGCCTAGGTTGGTAGAGACTGGAGTGCATTATGCTAAGTGAGCTAACTCAGTTCCATATGGACAAATACTACATGGCAGTTATGGTAGAAATAGATAACTAGTAAAGTGTGTATGAGAATCTATAGCAGGAAGGGTGGGAGCAGAGGGGTGAGGATGGGTGGGGTTGTGGAGCAATAATCATAAAGTGGCACAATTTGATAGATGGAGGGGTGGTTGTTGTTGTTGTTATTAAGTGTAGTCAAGTCATAGACAAAACATAGTGACACTATGAATTAATGACCTGAACATTTGTGTAACTTTCATCATTTCTCCAAGTTCATAGGGTTTACAGAGGCAAGCTATTTCAAAAGTGGATGCCACTCCTGCTTCCTAGCTTGCATTGATTGGGGAGCTCCACCAAACACTATCCACCATTGTTAACCATTATCACATTTGACATATCAGTGTCACAGTATTCGGCATCACAGCAACCACGAGTTACCTCTGTACAGCAAATGGAAAGACCAGTGACACACCACTTAGAAGAATGTTTGAACAAAATAAATTAAAACCAGGCCTGAGGGCCACACATTAAAAACACCCACCTTTGGCTTGGTTACATCACTTTCTGTCCACTAGACAACTGAGCTCTATCTATGCTGTTGTTGTTGCTACATGTCATTGAGTCCTATACAACTTATAGTGACCCTTTTGGATGGAGGAATAGATGAAGGAAATGAGGATATCTGGTGTGAAAAACAATGTATACAAACTTTGTTAAGGAAACCAGTGTAAAAGAAAAATTGTATTTTTAAAAAAGATAAGAAATCTGCAGTTGTTGTTGTTGTTATGTTCCATCGAGTTGCTTGCGAGTCATAGTGACCCTATGTACAAGAGCTCTATACGCTCTTCTATCCTGTGCCAACCTAGGCATCTCAAATGCACTTATTACCACCATTCTAGTTGCAGAATCGATCCATCTCATCGAGGGTCTTCCTCTCCTTTGCCGCCCCTCCACTCTGCCAAACATGATGTCCCTCTCCAAGGACCAGTCCCTCCTTAAAACATACCCAAAATATGTCAGACGAAGCTTCAGAATCTTTAACTCCAGGGAACACTCTGGCTTCACCCTCTCCAGGACAAACCTGTTTGTTCTCCTAGCAGTCCATCGTATATTCAACACTCTTCTCCAGCACCACAGCTCAAAGGCATTAATTCTCTTTCTATCAAGCCTATTCACTGTCCAACTCTCTGATGCACAGCACGTAATTGCGAAGACTATAGCCTGGATCAGGCGCACCTTAGTCTCCAGTCTGACATCGTTGCTCTTCAGTACTCTTGAGAGGTCCCTCACAGCCAACTTTCCCAATGCAATTCGTCTCTTGATTACCTGGCTGCTGACACGAAGCAAATCCCATCTCTAGGGTACTGTACATAACTCATTTGGCTCACTTCCAGAGCAGCCCTCTTATGCCAAAAGTGATCCAGGTGGTCACATTCAAGCATTTCTGTATTTCTCTTGTTCTTATACTGCTTCTGTTAGGCAGCATCAGGCAATTCTGATACATAACAATCCTGTATACAAAAGAATGAAATCCTGTACAACAGGAATTATCACAATCTCTTCTGTGACTAAACCCATTGTTGCAGTCACTGTTCAATTATCTCATTGAAAGTCTTTCTTTCTTTTGTTAGCCCTTCCCTTTCCAAGTATGATGTCATTTTCCAAGGAATGACCCCTCTCCCCAACAACATGTCAAAAGTTTGTGAGACCATCTTTGCCACATAAGTCTCACTATCCTTGTCTGTAAGGAGGATTCCAGCTGTACTTTTGTGAAATATTTGTACCTTCGAAAATCCATATTCAATTTTTTTAAATATAATGTAAAGGCATCAATCCTTCTTTGATCTTCTGCCTTCATAGTCCAACTTTCATATACATATGAAGCAATTTTTTAAAAGCCTATCTTGGGTCAGTGAGCCTTATTCCTTAGGTCTGCAAACATTAGTGTTCAGAGTGATGCTCTTGTTCTTTAAAGAGATCCTTGGCACTAGATTTGTCCAATGCAGTATGCTGTTTGATTTCTTGACTTGACACTTCCAAACATGTTTATTTGTGGATCAAAGTAAAAAGACATTTTTGACAGTTTTAATCTTTTCTATGAAATAATTGACAGTTTCAATCTTTTCTATGTTTATCATGGTTGTGTTCATAGTGAGGATTTTTATTATAATTATGTGGAAGTGTAATCTATCTTGTTAAGCAATACCCTTTGAACTTCAGTAAGTGGCTCAAGTTCTCCACTTTTCAGCAAGTAAGAATGTGTCATTTACATAGTGCAGGTTGCTGATGAGTCATCCGTGAGACAATGTGATAAGGCCTCGTATTTACAAGCCCTTTTGGTTGGCAATATGGGGCTGGAATCCAGTTTGAAAGTCCTATTCAGAAGCCGTGTTCTACAGAGTGTGCTGGCTGGGATGGGTGAGCATTAGGGTGGAATGTTGATTCATTAAAGGAAGTGAGACAATGTGATAAGACCTCCTATTTAAAAATCTTTAGGACCCTCAAGACACTGGTTTAAATTGTTTATTGTCAAACATTCTTGTAAGTGGTATAGCACTGCTCTGTGCATTGCTGTACAGAGGTAACCATTGTACATGGTTGCTGTGATGTTTAACACTGTGACAGTGATGTGCCAAATGTGATAATGGTTACCCATGGTGGACAGGGTTTGGTGGAGCTTCCCGATTAAAACAAGCTTGGAAGCAGAAGTGGCATCCACTTCCAAATTGGCTCTCCTCTGGAAACTCTGTTATTCGTTGTTATGTGCCGTCGAGTCGTTTGTGACTCATAGCGGCCCTATGTACAACAGCCCTAAACCCTGCTCTATCCTGTGCCAATCGCACTGCCTCTGACACACCCATCCCGATTACCCCAGTCACTGAATCAATTCATCTCATAGAGGGTCTTCCCCTCTTGTGCCGTCCCTCCACCCTCCCAAGCATGATGTCCCTCTCCACGGAACTGTCCCTCCTTGCAACACTATGAACATGGAAAAACAACCAAAGTTATACAAGTGTTCAGGTCTTTCATTCATAGTGTTGCTGTGAGTCGTCTAAGACTTGATGGCACTTAACAACAACGATAACATTGAAAGGAAAAACCTTGACACATACCCTTTTTGATTTAAAACCTTGCACTATTGCC
The DNA here is from genome assembly GCF_000299155.1 of Elephantulus edwardii. Classification (NCBI taxonomy): domain Eukaryota; kingdom Metazoa; phylum Chordata; class Mammalia; order Macroscelidea; family Macroscelididae; genus Elephantulus; species Elephantulus edwardii. The sequence goes on along the minus strand of NW_006399834.1, from coordinate 4,640,390 downwards.
TTGTTCTGCAGAACAACTTCTTTTTATCTGTGTACAATTTCCACATAGAGCCTACATTTTTACTTTTTGTACTGTTTATAAGAAACACACAAACCTCAAGGAAACACAACAAAAGGCTAAAAGAATGAATAGGTTATGAAGATTGATTTTACTCACCTTTTTTATAGATCAGTGAAAAGAATGATAACTTTATCCTAAAGAGAAATATCTGCTGATTTTTTTTCAATAATGTTGATTTTTTTCTATTTTCAAGATAATAGTACATTTTAAAACCTCTGGAAATGTTCTTATATGTTTTCTTATGTTTCTCTAGTCTTAATATGTAGAATGTTAATTTTCTAAAATATATACTTCCCAACTCTATATAAATAATTTCTGATATATTTATTAATAACTGTTTTTATTGATCCTTTGCCTCATACCTAGAACATCCACAATGTAAATGGAAATAAAACTTAACTGGTACTTTTTTATGCTTACAATATAGTAACTTTACTGAATAGCTATATTTGACTTGTTTTCTTAACACTTTTAGCCATTAGAATATTTTCCCAGACCCATAAATTTAACAAGGCTTTCATTAATCTAATGAAGACCTCAAAATTGCAAAATATAAATATCTGTAATCAGTTATCAACCTATATACATCTTGTTATCTTCTCAATACAGAATTTATTTTTACAAATTCTTTCCTTGATTGCCAGATAGAATGAGTTTTTTTTAGTGTACCTTCTTTATATACCTACAATTTTTTGTTTCTGTTTGATTTGGTGGCTTCACCTTCAAAGTGTTTCCACATTTGAGATGTCAGAATCTTCTGAAGTTTTGTTCTTTATCCTTGTTAATTTTTCTATCTATACTCATTGGAGTGTTCCTACCGAAACACAACTGATGATTCTCAAATTTTTATCTCTTTGTTTAGTCTCATAAGTTTCAACTCTAGTCCCCACAGGGAAACTTAAAACTCAATCTACTGTCAATCAGGACTTAATATAACAAATACAGTAATAATTATTTTCATGTACACTTTACTTTGTTTCTGTTGTTATTCATTATCTCAATTATGGGTATACAGACTCCTAGCAAGACATTTTGCTTTCACATGTGATTCGTCTATGCATTTCACATAATACATTCTATCAGTAGCCAAGCTTTGTATATTTTACCATCAAAACTTCTTTTATTTTTGCTTATCCCACTACATCTCCAGTAACATTGCCATTTTTCAGATTCTCATTTCTCTTGTTCAAATTGTTATAGTAACTATCTTTCAGTCTTCCTGCTGTATGTATTATTTTCCCTAGTTTTCCCCTGTAAAACAAACAAACAAACAAAAAACAAAGGCTGCATGAAGACAACCATATCTGATCTCTTCTAACTTCACAAAGCTGAATTGTTCCTGTAAACAGTAGCCACAACACAAAATTAATCTCCATGAGGTAAGACATGTCACCATTCTCCCATATCTCTTTCTACTCATTCAAACACAAATCTTACTGTGTCTATATCTTACTTGAATTTGTTCTTCAGTTCCTTCAGTCTAAGAAATGACAAGTGAGTTCTCCGCCTTTGATTTTCTGACTCCAACTCTTCACACATTTCATTATAATACTATGAACAAAAGGCATGATACCCCTCTACAATTATTGACATTTTTCAAAGTTCATAGGGGTTCCGGAGGCATATTGTTTAGGAAATGGATGCCACTACTCCTCAGTCACGACAGCTTCCAAGATGTGCTCACAGTCACAGTCAGTTTCCATCTCACAATTTTAGGTTATTATTCTTACCTGCATGGCCATCCCTTTTAGTCTTATGTGTGGTAGCAGTCCCAAGGTCTACTCCATCTCATGTCAGGTCTTTGGTTTTCTATTGTTGGCTGCTATGGCTACTGCTCTCATAGGCCCTGGTCTGATAATGCAAGAATCTCTGACCTGAAAGGACACACTGCATTTTCTTACTTCTTTTTTGCTCATGGTAAAATTCTCCAATTCTGAATAAATCACTGAACATGCAGAATTCTATCATTTTATCTCCAGCCTCATTTCTGTTACTGAGTCCATGTTTTCCAGCTACTGATCCTTCTTCCCTGTTACCAACTTTTCTTTCCCAGTCGCCCATTATTATCAAAGCATATTGATTACATGTTTGAATGATTCCTAACTGAAAAAGTTGGTAGAAATCTTCCATTTCCTTCTCTTTGGCTCTAGTTGTCAGTGCATGTATTTGAATGAATTTTAATTCACTGGACTTCCTTGTATACATATGGATACTATCGTATCACTCACCACATTGTATTTCATGATGGATCTAGAAATGACGTTTTTAATTATGAAAACAACCCCATTTTTTTTCATCACCTTTCATCCCCAACATAGTAGATCATATGATCATCTGATTCAAAATGTCCCATGGCAAGCCATCTCATTTTGCCAATACCTAGTATGTCAGTATTAATGCATTCCATTTGTTTCTTAACAACATCCAATTTTCCTACATTCATGCTTCTCATATTCCACGTTCCAGTCACAATGTCTACTTACAGCTGTGCTTCACTGACTATGCAAAGGCGTTTGACTGTGTGAATCACAACATGCTGTGGCTGACTTTGAGAAGAATGGGAATCCTAGAACATTTGATTGTGCTTATGTGAAACCTATATTTGGACCAAGAGGCAGTCATCAGAACAGAGCAAGGAGACCCTGCATGAGGCAAAATTGGGAAGGGTGTCCGCTCGGGAAGTATTGTGTCTCCATACCTTTTCAATCTGTATGCAGAACAGATCATCCGGGATTCTGGTCTGTACGAGGAGGAGGAGTGTGGCATCAGGATTGGAAGAAGAATCATCAACAACATCTTTTATGCAGATGACACAACCCTGCTTGCTGAAACTGAGGAGGACCTGAAGCACTTGCTGCAGTAGGCCAAGGACCGCAGCCTTCAATATGTATAGAAGCTCAACATCAAGAAAACAAAGATTCTCACCACTGAGCCAATTGGCAGCAGCAGTATGGAAGGGGAAGAGATTGAAATAGTTAACAGTTTTAGTTTGCTTGGCTCCACAATCAACACTTTTAGTACTAGTAGCCAGGACATCAAGAGACAAATTGCATTGGGAAAGTCAGCTGTCAGGGACCTCTCCAGAGTACTGAAAAACAATGATGTCAAGCTGAGACTAAGATGCACCTGACATAGGTTATAGTCTTCGCAATTGTGTGCTATGCATTGGAGAACTGGATAGAGACTAAGAATGATAGAAAGAAAATTGATACCTTTGAGTTGTGGTATTGGAGAAGAGTGTTGAGTATACTATGGCCCTGCTAGAAGAACAAACAGGATTTTCCTGGAGAATGTGAAGCTGGGCTGTTCCTTGGAGTCAAGGATTCCGAAGCTTTGTCTGACATACTTGGGACATGTTGCAAGGAGGGACCAGTCCTTGGAGAGGGACATCAGGTTTAGGAGAGTGGAGGAACAGCACAAGAGAGGAAGAACCTCAGTGAGATTAATTGATTCAGTGATTGGGATAGTGAGAGTAGGTGTGTTAGAGACAGTGATGTTGGCACAAAATAGAGCAGGGTTTAGGGCTCTTGTAAATAGGGTCTCTGTGAGTAACAAGCAACACACATAGGATCTCTACTATGAGTCACAAGTGACTCAACGGCATATAACAACACCCCCACCCCTATTAACTATATCTTTTTCTACTAGTTTATTCACAACATTTGAATACACTGTTTTCAAGAACAAATTGTTTCAATTTCCCTTCCCCCTCCACCCATTAAATTGTACAACCCCATTGTACAACCTCCTCCTGCACATCCTTATCCCTCTGCTTCCAACCTCTCCCACCTCTCTTGGACCCTTATACTCATTCTACAATAATGGCTTTATACAAAATTTATCCTTTTGGGACTGAGTTAGTAGTTCACTCAGCATAATTTTCTCCAGTCCTTTCCAAGTTAGGTAATAATTTACAAAATCATTGTTTCTGTGTGCTACATAGTACTCCATATATACATACATAGTGTGAATGTACCATTTCTCAATCCATTCATTTGTGGTTGGACATTTGGGTGTTTTTATGTTCCTGCAATGGTGAATAGTGCTGTTTTTAACATTGGTGTACAAATGTAAACATATCTCTGATATATTGCAGTTTCAGCCAGGACCATAACAATAAAGTAAGTATCAATATAAAGTCAGTCATAAGAAATTTTTTTTGTGTTTCCATGTTCATATAAAAGTTGTATTTACACTATACTATAAACATAACTGGTCACACAGTTGTGACCAGAACTGGTCAAATATTGTGCTGGTAACCAAATGATCAGCAATTTAACTGCATCAGTTGTTATACTAGTGAAAGATGACTTAATATGCTTCTATAAAGACTGAAAGCATTAAAAGCCCTGAGAAGCCATTGTATTCTGCCATATCACGTTGCTATGAGTTGGAATTGTCTCAGCTGGAGTGGTGGTAGTTTATTAATTGTGCAATAGCATTATGAAAAGGTTTGAAATATTGAGAGTATTGCCTAAACATAGAACAAATAAATGGATTAAGTACATATTATTAGGGGGAAATGAAGCCTTCCTAAATTGAAAGGTTGCTACAGGCTTTCAATTTCTAAAAAAATGTTGTATGGGGAGGATGAGAGCAGAGAGGTGAGGATGGGCAGAGGTGGGTAATTATAGCGATGCACAATTTGATGGTTGGAGGGAGAGGTAGGAAAGGAAATGGGAAAGAACCGGTGTGGAAAACCGTATACGAATATGCAAACCTGCATAAAATAAAAATTTTGTTTAAAAAAATCTGTATGTGTGAAGCACTAGTAAATAAAGGGCAATAAAATGTGGCGTGTGTGTGTGTGTGTGTGTGTGTGAGTATTTATGCATAGATACAAACCCATAAACATTACACAGAAGAAATACGGATATTAATAACTCTAGATTTTGCAGTATTTACAAAGAAAACCATTTATTTGGAGAAATTACAAAAATAAAATTATTGAATGGAAAAATAACATATTTCTGTTCATTAGGCTTTTTCAGATAGATGTCCATAGTTTTTAAAATAGATATTGTTGTTATGTGCCATCAAGTCAAAATCAAATCATAGCTGATTTACTAAAAGGTTTTCAGAGGCTATAAATCATATGGGAGGAGGTTGCCCACCTTTTTCCTGCATAGCCACGTAATTCACTAGACCACCAGTGCTCCCTTTTTAACAGTTGATTATCCTATATTCTCACTGACCTCGGGTGGGCCCATAGTAAGCTGTGCTGCCAACCAAAGACACATGGTTTGGATCCACCAAACGCTCTACCTGATAAAGATGGGCAATCTCTTGCCATCTGCCTCTGAAAACCTGGTGGAAAGTCAGCTAGGAGGTTCTGACTTGTTGGCAAAAATAGATGACCAGCCTTCCCTAGAATCAATTTAGGAGAGTCAAATGCAACTATAATATAGACGGTAGACTGACAAATAGATATGATATAACCTTAGAAAACTAATTTCATCTTCCTTCACAAAGTTCTCATTTGTAACATAAAATTTTATGCTAGATTTCTGAATGTATTTTCATCAATACAATTTTATCTGAAATGGATCTAAATATCTTCTCATACTGTTTGTTTATATTAAGTATATTTCTATAAATTTTGTCACTTGAAAGATGACATCTTTTGTATAGACTTAAATGTGATAATTAAATATATACTTCTCATATAGTTTTAGTATATTTTAATGTTTATCTTCAGTAAGACTTTAAAGCAGTATTGAAAACTAGAAAGAAAATACAGTAATGAAAATATAAGTAGATTATATCATCATCTACATTTAATTGAAGTTGTTTCTATGTATGTACAGTTGTTCTAGTCTGTAAAGAAAAGTTTTGCCTTTGGAAATAATGTTGACAAAAGGTTAAGTCAGATATTCTATTCTGTGCCTCTACTACGGTTTAACCTACTTAGACCTTTATTAGTTTCTTACATATTAGTTCACTGTGAACATTGTTTATTTTCTTGCATTGGAGGGAAAAAAATGGATGCAAGATGTTTAAGTGTCCAGAAAAACAGGATGGATTTCTAAAGGTCTGAACTTTTCTGTCACTCATAGTACACAAACTTTAGTGAGTTCCTTAATCCGTTAGTTCCTTTGATATCTTTTGCTTTTATTTTCTCTAAAGGATATTATAAGAAGAAACAAACTAGTAAGGAAGGAAACAAAGCAACTTCTTTGAGAAAAATACATTTTATAATATGGTAAATATTATTTTGTGTTAATATATACACTCACATTCATTTCTTTTAACACCTTTATTTTTTCATACACATACATGAACTGTAAAATCAAACTTAGTAATATGGGAATCAGTATTCTTATTTGTCCTCAGCTTTCAAAGAGACAAACTGTGTCTTCCAATTTCTGTAATATATCTTTAGTCTGAGGAGAGAAGTGGTGAAAAGATTTTAAAAAAATAAAATAAAAGGTAATGGAATGTTCTAGTAATAGAAAGTACTAGTTCTCTTACACAGTGACTCACATTCATGAGAATGTGATGATGAGGGAAGGGAATGAAAAGGAAAGGATGCTTAAGTTCTGAAATTATAAATTAAAAAAAAATGCCACACACAGAGATTAGGCAGTAACTGATAACCCAAGACACAGAAATGGTGTAAGTAGAGAATGAGCTGGAGGAAATTATCATAATTCTTAAATATTCTTTTCTTTTCTTTTTTTTTTTACCTTATGCAACTTATTGAAACTGACCTCAGTGTAGCAAAAAGACTAAAGTAACCACTCAGTAATATACTGGAAATGATGGAGCGTGTTAGCAAATGAATTTTAGAAAAACAAGTTTAATTTTCTATGGCATACATAATAAAGAGTATGACAGTTTTGTTGTTGTTATATGCCATCGAGTACCTGCGACTCATAGCAATTCTGTGTACAACAGTCCCTCAACCCTGCTCTATCCTGTGCTGATCTCACTGTCTCTGACACACCCATGACCCCAGTCACTAAATCAATCGATCTTATTAAAGGTCTTCCTCTCCTGCGTTGTCCCTCCACTCTCCCAAGCATGACGTCCCTCTCCAATGACTGTCCCTCCTTGCCATATGTCCAAAGTATTTCAGATGAAGCTTCAGAATCCTTGCCTCCAAGGAGCAGCCTGGCTTCACTATCTCCAGGTCAAACCTGTTAATTTTCTTAGCAGTCCATAATGTATTCAATGCTCTGCTCCAACACCAAAGTTCAAAGGCATCAATTCTCCTTCTATCATCGCTAGTCCATGTCCAGCTCTCTGCTGCATAACAAGAGATTGTAAAGACCATGGCCTTTATCAGATGCATCTTAGTCTCTAGACAGACATCATTGCTCTTCAGTACTTTGGAGAGGTCTGTGACAGCAGAATTCCCAATGTAATATGTCTTCTAATTTCTGACTCTAATTGACCCAATGTACAAGGGGATAAAACTCTGTCCATTTCTTCACTGTCTTCCATATCTCTGCTGTATGAGCTCATTTTTGCAGCCACTATTTTAGACTGTCTACTTGAAAAACCTTATTTTTCACTGATCTCTGGGGTATTTTTTAAGCATAATGTGCTTTCGCAAACAATAAACTTCTTGGCAACACATCCAAAATATGGGAGACATAATAAACAAGTATGAAGATGAAATGATATTCAAATTTGTATAGTAATTTTAAGTAGTTGTTTTAGACTCAGTGAATGAAAGGAGTCAAACTATCTCTACCTCATGCTGAATTATTAAGACATTTTTCTGAGAATCCTGTGTCTATAACTTCTAATTATTACTCAAAATAAGGAATAACTATTGTAAATAACTATTGTAACTATTTTAATCCTTGAAAGTGAATAGCTTTAGAGCTATCCTTATCTACCTACATCATATTTGAGTCTAACTTAAACATAGATATGATTGTGTGATTGTATCTATGTATGTGTGCATGTGCATGCACACAGAAATGTGTGCACACTGTATACACACACAGAGAGAGAGAGAGAGAGAGAGAGAGAGAGAAAGAGAGACTGAAACTGTGTCTTGGAGAGTTTGAGCCAAGTTGCTCCTTGGAGAGAAGAATTTTGAGCTCTGTCTTACATATTTTGGGCATGTGGCCAAGAGGGATCAGTCCTTGAAGGAGGACATCATGCTTAGAAGGATAGAGGGGCAGCACAAGGAAGGAAGACCCTGGAGGAGATAGATTGACACCATAACTAGGGAAAAGAGGGTAAGTGTGTCAAAGAGACTGAGCTTTGCTAAGGACCAGACAGGCTTCGAGCTATCATGCATAGGGTTACTATGAGTCACAACAACATAAACAACGTATCTCCAATTATATATTAGGCTTTCTATTGGAAAGACAACAGCATGGTTTAGGGAGCACCATAGCCCGAAAAGAATAATTAAGTATTTTTTAAAAAGCAAAACTTTAAAGGTAATTTTTTTTACAAATTTACTCAATGCAAGAGTTTTCTTCATTGTCCTTTCATGAATATTGTTTGTGGATTCAAGTAAAATAAAATATTTGATTAATATTTTAACCATTTCCATGTTACTGCTTCATAGATCCAGTTGTGAAGACTTATGAGATTTCCTCTATCCTTGATATCGAGGTATAAATCATATAAAAGAGTTTATGAACATTTTTCAGTTCTTCAAGTTCTTTTCTTGCTTTCAGAAAGCTGGGCAATAGCATTTATATATTAGGTTATTAATAAGTTCTTCTTTCACATTACTTATTTGGTACAGAATCTTAACTGTTTGTTGAGCACATAGTATAAATAAGTATAGTGCAACCACACAACCCAAACACTTGATTTTACACTACATTTTACACCTTGTTCTGCTTGAACAGTTTTTTCCTGGTTTATTAAGTGGTTCTATGTAAACAGAATAAATTGTTATGTAATTATAATCCTTTGCAATGATATTCATAATTTGTTATGATACTTCAATATGGATTGAAGTTCAACATCAAAAAACAAAGATTCTCACCACTGGGCCGATGGCACCATCATGATAGATGGTGAAAAGATTGAAATTATTAACAGTTTCCATTTTCTTGGCTCCACAATCAACACTCTTGGTAACAGCAGTCAGGAAATTAAAAGACAAATTGCATTGGGAGAGTCTGCTATCTGGGATCTCTCCAAAACACTGAAGAGCAACGATGTCAGTCTGGAGACTAAGGTGTGCCTGATCCATGCCATAGTCTTTGCAAGTACTTGCTATGCATCATTAAGCTAGACAAAAAGTAGGGATGATAGAAAGAGAACTGATGCCTTTGAGGTGTGGTGCTGGAGAAGAGCATTGAATATACCATGGACCGCTAGGAGAATAAACAGGTTTGTCCTAGAGAGGGTGAGACCAGGTTGCTCCTTGGAGGCAAAGATTCTGAAGCATGTTGCAAGAAAGGACCAGTATTTAGAGCAGAATGTCATGGTTGGGAATGCAGGAGAGGAAGACCTTCAATGAGATGGATTCATTCAGTGACTGGCATAATAAGAGTAATGTGTTAGAGACAATAAGATAGGCATAGGATAATGCAGGGTTTAGGGCTAAAGTACATAGGGTTGCTATGACTTGACGGCACATAACAACAACACACACAGTATATTTCCTTTGCATTTTCAAACATATAAACATCTTTCTTATATTCCCTGTTTTCAACTAAGAGACATTTGACATCAACATGAAAACACTCTTCATTAGTTTCTCTCCTGATATGTCTTGAATTTCTGTAAAGGTTCTGTGCGTATACTACTGTAACAGTTTCTGGATAATCTTGAAAAAGATTACATTTGCATATTGTATCAATTACATTGTTTGATAATTTCCACATCCTATTCTATTACCTTTCTTTTTTTAATGGGTACAAATATGAATATTTTTCTTAACCATTTTATCAGGTTAATGATTTCCAAATGTCTTAGCATAGATGAACAAGTGTTTTCAATATAGCATAATTTATTAAAATACATCAACTGATATTCTGTCAATTCCTTTAGCTTTATTTTCCACCAATGCCTTCAATGAAGCATGAATTTATTCTTTTAGTGCCAAGTCATCTCTTGAAATCATTGAACATGGAATATTTTTTGTTGCAGTGATTCTGTATTATTTTCATCCTTTTTTAATATTTTATGCATCAGTATTTTGCTTTTTTTCTTTTTTCTGTTGTTAGATGCTTTAGAGTCCACTCTGACTCATAGTGATCCTATTATAGTGACAAATCAGAACTGTGTCTAAAACCATACTTATTGCTACTGTCACTGTATCAGTCCATACCCTAGAGTGCCAGTTTTCCACTGATACTCTGCCTATCCCAGCATGGTGTTCTTTCCCAGGTACAACTCCCTTCTAATAACACACCCAAAGTAGGTAAATGAAATAACACCATTGTTGCCTCTCAGAAGCACACAGACCGGACTTCCTCTATGATAAATTTGTGTGTTCTTTTGACAATTTGTGATTTATTTTACTTTTTGCCAGTACTATAATTCAAAGTGGCATACGAGATTGCAATTGAAGATTTAACCCGCCCCCCCCTTTCATGTATTTTAACTTAAGAAACAGAATATGTTCTTTTCTTTGGCCTTCTAACACAACTTGCTTGTCTTATTATATTGCTGTACTTTGTCTTCTTGAGCTACCCTTTAAAACTTTGTTTCAATCTGTTTTATTTCATGTTATTTCTTTCTATATTTCATCTGTTTCCTTTAGCTACTCCAAGTTAAAAAGCAAGTTTCAGACTCTCTTCAAACATCTATATTGCTCTTTTCTTTCTTTGCTGACTTCTTAAAAGATCTTTTTGCTTTCTTTTTTTTTATTTTAAAAGTTGTTCTTTAACAAAAAATTTTAAAAAAGTTGTTCTTTATTTTTGGGGCTAAATAGTCTCTATAGTGATGTCAATCAAGTCAGAATTCTAAAGGAAATGGATGGATTACACAAGGAACTAGTAAGAGGGTAAATTACAATAAGGCTTCATATAAAACTACATGTGGGGTTTTTATTTTTACTACTCTACTGAAGTTTTAACTATTGTCTTCTTTTTGAATGAGAAATATTAAGAATATAATAAGTTGTAACTTGTATTGGTGACGGGAGCTCAGGTGGCCTAGTAGCAAGAAGTTGTGCTGAAATCCAAAAGGGATGCCGTTCGAATCCACTAGCATTCTGGTGGTGTAGTCCCAGGGAGTTACAGCAGCATTGTCAAAGGCTGACCTTTTCTGGCAGTTTAAACTCATCAGTAGTTTTTCAGTATTAAGTGGGTAATTTCTTTTTTCTTGTTTTATTATTATTATTAATTTTAATAGACATTTACAGAGGTTTTGGGTTTCCATTCATTCATTGCCGCACTTTTCTCCCTGCCTACGCCTCCCCACCAGCTCGCTTCCCCCTCCGAAGAGAAAAAGAAAAAAAATTCCTTCATTGCTTTCTTTTTTTTTTATCATATCTTTGGTGTCATTGTACTATTTGCCTGGTTTACAGTTGTTAGTGGTTAACACTTTATTTCTGAGGTGGTCTCTAAATGCAGATCAAGACTACTCAGATTTTCATGAAATAGTTTTCATTTGCTTCACTAATATTTGTATGCTGTATTGATGATTTGTTCTATAGTTGACTGATGGCCTTTTCAGACTGATGATAGTGTTCTTCTCCATTGTCTTTTTCACAGCTGCAGTCAATTAGGTTATTGTGCATTCCATCTGTTGTTGCTTATGTTGTTGGAAAAAAATGGTATTTGCAGTGAATAAGTAATTGGTCTTACAAAATTCTGTCATTTGTTTTCATATATTGTATTTTTACCATCCAGTCCTTCTTCTTTACTACCAACTTTAGCATCTCAAATACTAATAAGTATGACCACCTCTTGACTATGTGTTGGATCAATTGTGGACTGGAAAACTTGATAAAAATCTTCAATTTCTCCACAGAATGTGTGATTGGTAAATTAAAATAATGGTGATATTAACTTCTTCTCCTTGGAGAGATTACTACTATCATACTATTACTAACAGTATTTTATTTCAAACTAGATTTTGAAATAGTCCTTTTGATGATGAATGAGACATTATTCTTTTTTTAAAAAATATTTTTTATTGGGAAAAACATATTGGGGGTACAAGGAGGTGAGGGTTGAGGGCAGAAGGGTGACGATGGGCCAGGATGCAGTTGCAGAGCTGCACAGTTTGGTCGGTGAGGGGAGCAGGTGAAGGAAATGATGAGGGTCCAGTGGGGACCAGATGCTACAGAGGAATGACAAGCATTTTAAAATAGCAATTAAACCAACTGTCTTATTG
>NW_006399834.1:4549154-4627410 GCF_000299155.1 Elephantulus edwardii | reverse complement strand
ATTCCAGCACTGCCACTCCCCCCCCCATAAGTGGTCATACTATATTTTGAAGTAGGTGTCACTGCCCTCCCCCTTTATATATGATAAAGGGAACCTGAGAATTGTGAACAGATTCCCCCCAGGTCTAACCATCTTTTGTCAGAAGCATTCAACAGAACAAAATATGTGGTGCATTTAGGATGTCGGTCTTCTTCTGTATGCTGCCACTGTTAAGGTCATCAGACTCAGTGACTTTCAGCAATCCATTGCATAGGTAATCGTTCTCTTTGGTCTGTCCAATGCATAGGGAATTGTCCTCTTTGGCTTTTCCAATGCATAGGTAATCGTCCTCTTTGGCCTTTCCAATGCATAGGTAATCGTCCTCTTTGGCCTTCCCAATGCATAGGTAATCATCTTCTTTGGCCCATTTCTCCTTGGGAATCCTTGAATTCCTGTTGTTGAGCTTCAATCTTCACTGAGGGCCAGTCATCAACTGTTTAAGTGTTCAATTATCAATAAGCCGAAGTCTGTGGAAGGCCATAATGGCCCTGCTTTAAGTGGTTCACTACTACCGCATCTCACCACACTGTCTCTGCCTCTGCCACCATCTTGGATCTCGAGACATTATTCTTATTCAGTATGACCTTCAATACATAGTAGATGATCTATTCGTCCAAATCAAAATGGTCAACACTGGTCTACATCAGCTCACTAATATGTACTAATAGCTATTTTTTTGCGATTTGTTTTATTATTATGACTTTTAATTTTCCTATACTCATTCTTTGTATACTCTATACTCCCACTTTTAATAGATTTATGCATCTTTTTCTTCTCACTGGAATCATCACGCCACCTCAGTAAATGAAAGTCCTCACAGCTTTACTCCAGCTATATCATTTAGGTTAACTTGACTTTAAAGAGACGACTCTTCCCCAGTTGCATGTTGATTACTTTCTAACCTGAAGGTCTGATTTTCCAGACATAAGATTTTTCACTGGTCAGTTTTTCAGAAGTTCATTAGGTCCTTCTTCTCAATCTGTTACATCAAAGATTTACTGTTCAAAAGGCTTTACTAGGCATTGAGCTTGACTTTGACACATGGATGAGCAAAATTATGCACATAAGGAATAATTGGTCTATTCACAAGGGGATTGGCTATTCTTGTCACTAAATTGAGCAGCTTCAACACCAGAAATGGGAGATCTCATTACCTGTGAAGATGAAGGAGAAAATGCAGAGTGTGAGTACTTGGAGGCCAAATATTGCTGAGCCCCTTGGATTGAAGGCTACAGGAGGAGCAAGAGCAGCGGCAGCAGAGGACCAGAGACCTACAAGTGACAATGTTGGCTTTGGGACTGATACTCCATAGAACCAGATCTAGAAGTCCATGTTTTTTGGAGGACTGGACGGGGGGTATTAAGATTTACTCAGGATAGGATAGGCTTCAGAGTTACTGTGCAAAAGGTCACTATGAATCACATGTTGCTCAATGGCACATAAGAACAACAACAACAGAACTAAAATTATATATTAAGCTGCTACATTAATATGAGATTATTGGAAAGACCATAATTGTAGCCATAATTGGCAGGACCAAGAGTTTTGTCACACTGGCCTAACACTGTGATGTTGAAAGCTGAGGAACTTAGTGTGAGCACATTTCAACAGCTATCCTGAGTGAATATCTCCTGCTACCAACATGAATTACAGCTTTTTTATTTCCCTGATAAACCTCATAATAGTCAATATGTGAGTGTTTTGTGAGTTATTGCAATAGATTGCAGATTCAGAAGAACAGTAAGTCTGGTGTTGGAATTAATGGAAAGAGATGCTAAAATTAATTGGGTCATGTCTTACCTTGAGGGAATTGGTTTTGTGCTGTAAATGATGATGATGGGGACAGTTCTCCCTTGTGGGGTTAGTAGAGGTCAGATATGGCCATCCCCATGTTACCATTGATCTTTTTGTACCATCTCTCTTAGTCGGAAAGTGCTCCCAAACTTATACACCATTAGTAACCCTTAGTCACTATTTAGTATTTGAAACACTGATGAAATTCCTTTGAACCTCATGGAACCACACAAACCACCACAGTATGAAAACTGACAGACATATGATAAATTCTACAAAATAGTTTACATATGCTCTTATCCAGGATATTTTCTTGTCCAAAAATATAGGAGATTTATTAATCTACTATGTTTTAAATATTAATGATGAATAAATGATGTATTTTAACATCACTTTTTACATTTGGATGCATTAAGTATAAGGAAATGTACTTGTTGGGTATAGATATTTGCCTATATTGGTGGTGCCTATAAGAATGAGATAAAAATTCAGAATATATGAAGAACAATCAATAGTTTTCTCATAGTAGAATAATTTTGCTCATGGATGATTTAGTAGCCTGGGGAATAGAAGAGGTTAACTGTTGGAATTTCAGACACATTCTTATATTATTGCACACAATGAAAACAGTTCCTTAGAGGCAGGGTGTGGAAGAAGGTCATGAAGTGCCAAATGCACAAGCTCGATATTTTCATTTCAAGAATAGAGTGGAAGTGATTGCACAATTTCATTAATTTGCTTGAAAGCTTGGCCACTTAAAAGTCATGAAGAACTCTATTTTATGAGATCTACAAATCATAGGCAGCATTTGACAGCAATAACTCAATGCTTTCAGGTTAGAACCATATCAATCCTGAACCTCCAAAAGATTTTAAAAAGCTGTGACAAGAAAGGAACACTTAAACATTGTTGGTGGGATTGTAAAATGGTAAAACCATTCTGGGAGGCAGTTTGGCACTTCCTCAAAAAGCTGACTATTGAAATTCTATATGACCCATCTATTCCACTACTTGGGATATATCCTGAGAAAATGAGAACTGAGGCACAAAAAGAGATTTGTACACCAATGTTCATAGCAGAATTATTCACCATTGCAAGAACATGGAAAAAGCCAAAATGTCCAACCACAAACAAATGGAAATTATGCTACATTCACACAATGGAATACTACGCAGCACACAGGCGTTACGATTTTGTAAATTATTACCTAACTTGGGAGGGACTGGAGAGCACCATGCTGAGTGAGCTAACTCAGACGCACAAAGATACATTTTGTGTAAAACCATTACAAGAGGAGTGGGAGAGGTTGGAAGCAGAGGGATGTGGATGTGCAGGGAAGGAGGGATTAATCATAGGGTTGTACAATTTGTTGAATGGGGGGGGATGAAGAAAACAGAAAGAATTTGTTCTTGAAAAAAATATATTTGAATTTTTAAAATAAACTAGTAGAAAATTGTTTTTAAAAATGAAAGATAAAAGGATAACTAGAGAAAAACCCAAGAGATTATCCATCCTGGTAGGTTAGAATCATCTGCCTTTTGGTTAGCAATGCAACTCCTCACCCATTATGTTACCAGAGAACCCTAACTATCACTGCTTTTGTTGTTGTTGTTGTTGTGAAAAGTAAAACGCATAATGACCCTATCAACAACAGATCTGAACTCTATTCTATCCTGTGCCATCTTAATAATTTCTGATATAATCAAATCCATCACTGTCATCATTGTGTCAATCTATATCATTAAGGGAATTTTCCTCTTTAGCTGATTCTCAACCTTTCCAAGCATGATGTCTCTTTCCAAGAAATATCCTCTTTTGACAACATGCCTAAAGTATATGGAAAGTAGCTTTGTCATCTTTGCTTTCAAGAGACTCTCTGGCAAAGCTTTCTCCAAGGGATATATATTTGGGGTTTTTTTGCAGTCCATGGGATATTCAATACTCTTCTTTAACACTACACTAAATGGTTAACATTGAGTAGAATGGAAATCCTGGAATATTTGATTATGCTCATAATGAAACCTACATCTAGCCCAAGAAGCTATTGTACAAACAATGTAAAGAGACACTGCATGATATAAAATCAAGAAATAAATATGTTAGATTTGGATCCTTTCTTCTACATATGCAATATGTATACTGAGAAAATGATTTGAAAATCGAAACTCTATGAAGAAGAATGTAGCAATGGAATACAACAGTAGGTTGTTGATGACAGTACACAAGATGACACCACCTTGCTTGGAGAAGTAAGACTTGAAACTCTTGGAACAGAAGATCAAAGATCATAGTGTTCAATATAGATTATATCTCAATTCATAGTGTCTCTATGAACAAAAGATCTGAAACCTGTTCTATCCTGTGCCATCCTCACACTTCCAGAAACACAAGATCCCAGTGCAGCAGTCATCATGTCAATCCACTTAGATGATGGTCTTTTTCTCCTCTGCCGACTCTCCAACTTTTCCAGCATCATGCTCTTTTCCAAGGACTAGCCACTCTTAGAAACAATCCCAAAGGATGTGAGGTGAAGTCTTATCATTCTTGCCTCCAAAGAGCACTCTGGCTACACCCTCTCCAAGAACTGACTGTTCATTCCCTTGGCCGTCCTTGGGATGTTCAGTGCTATTCCCCAACATCAAAGCTCAAAGTTGTCAATTCTTCTTTTGTCATCCTTGTTCATTGTCCAGTTCTTAGGTGCATAGTAAGTGAACGGAAAGACCATGGCCTGAATCAGACATACCTTAGTCCTCAAAATGACATCATTGCTGCTCAGTAGTTTGGAGAGCTTCCTAACTGCAGATTTTCCCAGTCCAATGTGTCTCCTTAATTCCTAACTGCTGGTACCAAGGGTGTTAATTGTGGATCTAAGCAAGATGAAGCTGTTGACAGTATCAGTCTCTTCTCCATCAATCTTGATGTTGTCTATCAATCCAGTGGTAAGAAACTGTGGATCTAAGCAAGATGAAGCTGTTGACAGTATCAGTCTCTTCTCCATCCATCGTGATGTTGTCTATCAATCCAGTGGTAAGAATCGTTGTTTTCTTGACATTGAGATGCACTCCCTACCAAAGCCTGCATTCCTTGATCTTCTGTAACAAGTGTCTCAAGTCCTCTTCACTTTCAACAAGCAAGTCTATCATCTGAGTAATTCAGGTGATTGATGAGTCTTCCTCCAATCCTAATGCCACGTTCTTCTTCATAGAGTCCAGCCTCTAGGATAATTTACTCAGCATACAGATTGAAAAAGTATGGGGAAAAGACTATAACCGTGATGCACGCACTACCTTCTCAATTTTAAACCATGACATGTTTCCGTGTTCCGTTTGCACAGCAGCATCCTGGTTCAGGTACAGGTTCAGCAGGAGCATAATCAAATGCTCTGGGATTCCCATTCTTCTCAATGTCAGCCACAACCCACAACATGTTGTGGTCGACATAGTCAAATGCCTTTGTGTGGTGAATAAAGCACAAACAGATATTCTTCTGGTATTCCTTACTTTCAGCCAGGATCCATCTGACATCAGCAATGATATAACTGTTGCTCTGGAGAGCAGTATATAACCAGTAGCATCCACACTATACTGTAGCATTTGTAAAACAACTTTTTGTTTATTAAGCATTGATTTTTTTTAAATCTTTATTATAGCAATTTTCCCATTTTGAAGGATACCAAAATGTCTGTGAAACTGATTCTTTTTCCAGCTTCTCAAAGACTATCAATGGGGATGTCAGTCTCTATAAATCTAAATCACAAATGTTGATGTTATTTTTATTTGTATTTTTCAATTAGCCAGGTTTCCATATGGGTCACCCTGCCCATCATTATTAGTTAGATTCATTAGTTCTAATGAGCCAAAACTCATGCTTTCATTCCTATGTTTTATAATCTTAAATGATTCTAAATGTTGACTATGACTACGATCAGCCTTTGGCAAATCATATGCATTACTCGAACAGTCCTTGAACTTAATTAACCTGACTTGAAAGATTCTTAGTTAGCTAAGCCCTTTCTTCTCACATCACTTCAGCATGAATGACCTAATGGCCAAAAATCCCCTAATTTCTCCCTAATGAATTGTGTTTCTACATCTTAAGTGGCTTAGACTCACTTTTAGAGTTCTAAGGTCTGTTTTTTTTAAAGAAAGCAAATTTTATCATCTGTCATATATTTCATAAACTATCCTAAGATTAACATATCCTAGTGCTTTCATTCTTCTGATTTTTTGTGTGTACCATATTAATTTCAGCTACTGTCAGATTGTTGGACACATACATTATAACAAATCAAACACTATTTTCAACATATTTGTCACAGAAAACAATCAATATTCTTTAAAATATCACTCAGAATTCTTTCAACCAAGGATTTTCTTTTTCTCACCTATTCATTATGAATACATTGTTAAAAATATTTTCATTAGAAAGAAAAGAACAAAGTTATAAAGCTAACATGGGTTTGATGAGAAGGAAAATTAGAATTGGCTACCTGTTATATCAAGAACAAAAATTAACCGCACTATTGTTAAAAGATTTTTCAAAATACAGATTTTCTGATCTACTTCTTAGAGCTCAGACATTTATATACCTACAATTTCCTCAAGAAAAGATGAGGTACATGGAAGATGAACAAAATTAGTCTAGAATATGCCCCAAATAGTCTGATGAATGATAATCTTGACTTCGTAGTTTGTATTGAGTCAATTTCAATTCAGGATGTTGTAATGTCTGAGGAGAACTGTTTCTTAAGGTTTACTAGGCTGTAACTTTTTGGGAGCAGATCACCAGACCTGCTTTACAAAATGTTGCGGAGAAGGTTCACACTGTCAAACCTACAGTTAGTAAACAAGTGATTAAGCACCTCCACTACCTCTCAAAAAAGTCATTGCTAATGAATGAGGACTGACCCATAGCTGAATCTCCAGCAAGTTTTATGAGACTTTTAAATGGCTTGGGATGTGATTGCTCACCTTTCTCTCCTAGAGAGGCTAGTGGATTCACACCAGAGAGGCATGATCTTTGAATTAGCAGTACAGTTCTTTATCGACCATGGCATCAGAACATCCTATTTTCACCACATGTTGTTGTGAGCCTTTGGTTGGAACAAATCCCTAGATGACACTAAAGAGGGTTTTCAGAGACAGCTGGTCACTTGGGATAAGAGTGTTCATCCTCTTCCCACAGAGTAGCTGGTGGAAATGTCTATCTTAAAAAAGGATTTTTTTGGGGGGAGGGTAGATAAAAAAGTACAACAATGAATAAATGGAAATCCAAAATATCTGTAAATGTTCATTAAAATTAATAAAATAAAACATCTTTAAAAAAGGAAATTTTTTTGCCTTTTTGATATCCTATAACTATCAGGCTGAATTGGCTTATTTATCCATCTTTGAAAAAGTAAAGAATACCAGTAGAATGTCTGTTTGTGCTTTATTGACTATGCAAAGGCATTTGATTGTTTGGGTCATGACAGGTTGTGGCTGACATTGAGAAGAAGGGTAATCCCAGACCACTTGATTGTACTCATGTGGAACCTATACCTGAATCAGGAGGCTGTTGAGTGAATGCAGCAGAGGGGAACTATATGGTTTGGAATTGGAAAGGGAACGAGTCCGGGTTGCATTTGTTCTCCATACCTATTAATCTGTATGCTGAGCACATTATCCAAGCAGCTGGACTCTATGAGGAGGAGTGTGGCATCGGGATTGGAAAGAGACTCATCAGTAACCTGCGTTATGCAGATGACTCAACCTTGCTTGCTAACAGTCAGAAGGACTTGAAGCACTTATCACAGAAGATCAAGAAATGCAGGCTTCAGTATGGATTTTACTGCAATGTTATGAAAACAAGTACTCTTACCATTTGACCTATAGACACTGTATGATGGATGGAGAGGAGATTGAAACTCTCAGCACCTTCATTTTTATTTGATCCACAATTAACACCCTTGGTATAAGCAGTCAAGAAATAAGGAGATACATTGTACTGGGAAAATCTGCAATTAAGGACATTTCCAAAATATTGAGAGTAATGTGTCAGTTTGAGGACTAAGGTGTGTCTGATTCAAGCTGTAGTCTTTCCTATCACTTGCTATGCACCCAAGACCTGGACAATGAATAAGGATGACAGGAAAATAATTGACACCTTTGAGCTGTGCTATTGGAGAATAGCACTGAATATTCTATGGACAGCCAAGAGAATGAAAGATATTTCTTGGATAGGGTGCAGATGGAATGCTCTTTGGAGCAAAGAATGATAAGGCTTTGCCTCACATATTTTGGATACGTTGCTAGGAGATGCTATTCCTAGGAGGAGGACATTATGTTGGGAATGATAGAGGATCAGCAAAGGAGAGGAAGATGCTGAACCAAGTGGATTGATATGATGACTACTCCAATGCGCTCTTGTGTGTCAGAAAGTGTGAGTTTGGTGCAGGATAAAACTGGGTTCAGATTTTTGTTCATAAGGTTGCTATGAGTCGTGCTCAACTCAACAGCACCTAACAACAACAACAACAACAACTATATATATATATATATATAATATAAAATATTTAATAGATTATATATGCATATATATATACATACATATATACACATCTAGACGTATATGTATATGTATATGTGTATATATATGTTGTTGTTAGGCACCGTTGAGTTGTCTGCGATTCATAGTGACCATATGTACC
Organism: Elephantulus edwardii; assembly: GCF_000299155.1. Taxonomy (NCBI): domain Eukaryota; kingdom Metazoa; phylum Chordata; class Mammalia; order Macroscelidea; family Macroscelididae; genus Elephantulus; species Elephantulus edwardii. The sequence continues at coordinate 4,618,889 of NW_006399834.1, read as the reverse complement.
ATAGCCCTAAATCCTGCTCTATCCCTTGCTAATCTTATTTTCTCTGATACACTGTCCCCATTATCCCAGTGACTGAAGGAATCCATCTCATCTAGGGTCTTCCTCTCCTGCACTGTCCCTCCACCCTCTCAACCATGACGTCCCTCTAAAAGGATTGATCCCCCGCCTTGCAACATGTTCAAAGTTTGTCAGATGAAACTTCAGCATCCTTGCCTCCAAGGAGCAGCCTGGATTCACCCTCTCCAAGAAAAACTTGTTTGTTCTCCTAGCATTCCATAATATATTCAATACTCTTCTCCAGCACCACAGCTCGAAGGCATCAATTCTCCTTCTATCATCCCCTGTAATTGTCCAGCTCTCTAACGCATAGCAAGTAATTGCAAAGACCACGGCCTGTATCAGGCTCACCTTATTATCCAGACTGACATAGTTGCTCTTCAGTCCTTTGGAAAGGTCTCTGACAGCAGTCTTTCCCAATGCAATTCATCTTTTAATTTCCTGGCTGCTGGCTCCAAGAGTGTTGATTGTAGAGCCAAGCAAACTGAAGCGGTCAACAGTCTCAATCTCTTCACCATCTATAATGATGCTGCCAATCAGCCCAGTGATAAGAATCTTTTTTTTTTTTTTATGTTGAGCTTCAATTCATATTAAAGACTGCAGTCCTTGACCTTCTGTAGCAAGCACTTCTGATCCTCCTCAGTTTCAACAAACAGGGTTGTGCCATCTGCATAACACAGATTGTTGATGAGTCTACCTCCAATCCTGATACCACACTTTTCATAGAGCCCAGCCTCCTGGATAATCTGTTCTGTTTGTAGATTAAAAAGATACGGAGATTGGATACATCCTTGACCCACACCATTAGCAACTTTGAACCATGCAGTTTCTTTGTTCTGTTCTGACAACTGCCTCCTTGTCTAAGTATATGTTTTGCCCAAGCACAATAAAGTGCTCTGGGATTCCCATTCTTCTCAGAGTCAGCCAAAGTTTGTTGTGATTCACACAGTCAAATACCTTTGCATAGTCAATGAAATACAGATAAATATTCCTCTGGTACTCTCTGCTTTCAGCCAAGATCCATCTAACTTTAGCTATAATATGCCTAGTGCCACACCCTTTTTTAAATCCAGCCTGCACTTCAGGCAGTTCTCTGTGGACCTGATGTTCCAGTCGTTTTTGGATGATCTTCAGCAGAATATATTTTCATCGTTATTGTTGTTGTTTGCCTTTAACTCGTAACTGTCAGTCCAGTGGTCTTTCAGAGATTATAAGTTATTTGGGAGGAGATTGCTCATTTTCTCTCACAGAGTAGCTGGTATACTCATTCTATGTGCCTATGAGTTGACAGTGTAGCTCATTACACACTATGTCACCAGAGATCCAGATTATATAACACAAGAAAGCAAAAATAGAATAATTGGAATGACATATGCAATCATCTGTCATTTTCTAAAGGTGCACAAATTATTTCATATCATTGAGGCTATTTCTTCATATATTAATTTGATAGTATATCTACTGTTGTTGGTTTTAGGTCATGTTGAGTTGAGTATGACTCACAATTAACCTATGAGCAGCAGAACTGAACTTTGTTCTATCCTGTGCCCTCGTCATGATCTCTAACACAATTCAACCCATTGCTGCAGTCTCTGTATTAACCCATCTCATTGGAGATCTTCTCTTCTGCTGACTCTCTACCTTTCCAAACATGAAGTCCCTTTTCAAGGAATAGCCTCTCCTAGGAACATGCCCAAAATATATGAAATAAAACTTTACCATCCTTGCCTCCAAGGAGCATACTTGCTTCATTTTCCCCAACACATACCTCTTTGTTATTTCATTGGCTACTCTTGTTAGGTGTCATCAAGGTGAGTATGACTCATAATGACACAAGAGCCAACCTGAATCCTGCCTCAACCTGCCCTAATCACCCCTGAAACACACAAGCCCACTGTCACTGTGTCAATTATCTCATTGGGTGTCTTCATTTCCTTCGTTGACCCTACCATCTTCCCATACTCTTCTCTAACACCACAGTTCAAAGACATCAATTCCTCTTCTGTCATCCTTATTCATTGCACAGTTCTCAGATACATAGAAAGTGACTGAAAATACCTTGGACTGAATTAGGTGCATCTTAGTCTTCAAACTGCCTTCATCCATCATCGCTTCTCCATACTTTGGCAAGGTCCCTGACAGGGTGCTTAACCTGTTCTGTTTCCTGACTTTTAGACCTTTAGATGCCAAGTGTTCATTGTGATCCAAGTACGATAAAAATTTTTGACAGTTTCAGTCTTTTCTCCATCTATCATGATGTTGTTTATCAGTCCAGTGGTGAGGATTTTTGTCTTCTTGATATTGAGATGGAATCCATATTGAAGTCTGTAGTCTTTGATCTTCTGTAGCTATTGTTTCGATTTCTCACTTTCAGTAAACAAAATTTTGTCATTTACATAATGTAAGTTGATGATTATTACTCTAATTCTGATGCCACATTTGTCTTCATAGAGTCCAGCTTCTCTAATGATTTTACCAACATACAGATTGAATAGGTAAGGAGAAAGAATACACTTCTGGCATACACCTTTCCCAATATTAAACCATGCAGTGTTCCCTTGATCTGTTTGGACAACAGCTTTTTGATGTAAATAGAGGTTTCATATGATCATAGGATTAATATAAATGAGGGAATAATTCTGCCAAGGTATAACACAGCTCATAAAGATAATAAAATATATTCTAGTTTGGTGAGTAAGACTCCTTATGGTCATAAAACTTGGCCAGCAGCTTTGTAAAATATAACTATTGGGTTTTGTTGTTGTTGTTGTTTTGCTTTTTCAGTTCTTTTTTAAATTTTTTACTAGTTTATTTGCAAAACTCAAATACATTGTTTTCAAGAACGAATTCTTTCCATTTCTCTCACCCCTCAACCCAACATATTGTACAACCCCATGATTAATCCCCCTCCTTCTTCATATCCCCATTCCTCTGCTTCCAACTCTTCCCACCCCTCTTGGATCCTTATACTCATTCTACAATAATGGTTTTATACAATATTTATCCTTTTGTGACTGAGTTTGTTCACTTAGCATAATGCTCTCCAGTCCCTCCGAAGTTAGGTAATAATTTACAAAATCATTGCACCCGTGTGCTGCATAGTATTCCATTGTGTGACTGTACCATAATTTCTCCATCCATTCATTTGTGGTTGGACATTTGGGCTGTTTCCATGTTCTTGTGATGGTGAATAATGCTGCTATGAGCATTGGTGTACAGATATTTGTGCCCAGTCCAAAGCATAAAGAGACTGCCAAATACAAATAGAAATAGACAGTCTGAAGAGGATAAAATTGATGAATGGGACAGTATAAAGATTAAATCCATGTATGCATCAAAAAACTTTTTCCAACAGGGTGAAAAGAAAACCTACACCCTGGGAACAAACTTTTGGTAATACAATCTCAGACAAGAGTCTTATAATAAAGGTTAACAGAATATTACTGGGCCTACACAAGGAAAAGACTGATAACCCAATTACAAAATGGGAAAAAGACATGGAAAGAATTTTCACAGAGGAAGATATTTTAATAGCAAACAGACACATGAAGAAATGTTCCAAGTCACTGCCAATAAGAGAGATGCAAATCAAAACCACAGTGAGGTACCATCTCACTTCAGTAACAGAGGCAAAGTTTAACACGACAGAAAGTAATAAATGTTAGAGAAGATGTGGCAAGAAAGAACTCTAATACATTGATAGTGCGATTGCAAAATGGTACCACCATTCTGAAAGGCAGGTTAGCTCTTCCTCAAAAAGCTGAACATAGAAATTCCATATAACCCAGCTGTTCCACTACTTGGAATATACCCTGAGGAAATAACTATTGGTTTTAAATCACCTGAAACATAAGATAAAAGTATTAAGACTCGAAGTAAAAGCTAGACTGGAGAACTGATAGTTTACATGAAGCACAGTCTCATCTACCTTGAGAAGAGAAGAACTAAATGCTAACCAGCTATCACTAATGATCAGAGACACAGAAATTATTCCTAATAGAAAATATTATAGAGAAATATCAAGCTAATAAAAAAGAATCAAACTGAATGCATCACTAGATACTAGAAAACCCAACAATATTATCACCCTGGTGTCCCTTTTAAACTCAGAACTCAACCCATTCATGGAGGTCATGCCTAAAATGTGAAATGGAGTTTCAAAATCCTTGCCTTTAAGGAGTGACTTGGTTTCACACTCTCCAGGACAAACCTGCTTGTTCTCATGGTAGTCAGTGCTCTTCTCCAGCATCACAATTCAAAGGTATTGATTATTTTTAGTCACCTTTAGTCATTGTCCAGCTCTCAATGCCTCAGGTACTCTTCTGTATCCCCCATTGTGGTCTTATGTAGTATTTTTCCTTCTGTGACTGAGTAATTTCACTCAACATAAGATACATGTAGCTCTTCAAAAGGGGCAGATAGGAAGGGATACGGAAGAAGGGAGAAGAACTCACAAGAACAGCAGAGACTAATGCGTGGATGAGGATGCATGAAGGAATAGTTACGGTGCAATAGAGACTTGATGATATGATGCCGTAGATCGATCCATAATCATTAACTATAAAAAGCACAATGTATAGAAATGTTGATGTAAAACAAAATGTGTATGAATTAAATAAGGTATATGAATGATGTATAAAGGTGAATGATAAGGGGGGAAACAGTGTAAATGAAGGAAGCATAATGTATATGAATAATTAATTGTATGTAAACCCTTAACAATTTAAGAATAAGGAACAATAAAAATAGACTAATGGAAACAGAACAACCAAAATGGAAATTATGAGAACACTGACACATAATGAAAAATGTTAGCTAGCAAGTTCATTTGTCCAAGAATGTTCTTAAACATTATAAATAACTTCTCAAAAGTAAGCAAGATTTATATAGGCAAAGCCACACCAATTCAGTTTCTTACAATTCTACCAGTATTATTTCTTGTCAATATAATTGCTTTAAAATTATTTTGATCTCTTTTTAATCTTATTATGCCAAAATTCATGATCACACATCTTTTTTTATAAAAGCTTATTTCTTCCTGATATTTTGTTAAAAGGGAAATTTCATTAACCTGCTTAATAACCCATTATTTGAATTATAGAATCTATGAGATGTACCCTTACAATCTTTAGAAGACATTTTCTCTGACTGAGTCATAGCCCAAGGCATCTTTTATCTTCGCTTACAAGATATATCATCCTCGATTTTGCTCCTTTATTTTAACTGTGATTATCATCTGGGGAAGCAGATACTGTTCAAAGTTATGAGAACCTCAGTGCTTCATTTTTTTAACAAGTCTTCCATTAGTTTATATTTCTTCTCTCACATGCTAGCAAAAGCATCAAGAAACCACAGTGGCATTTTTGACATCTCTGTATTTGATCTCACAGTTAATTAGGTACCATTTTCACTTCCTACAATTTTGCAGGCAACAATTTAACTTAACTTTCCTTTAGTATATCAAAAATTTCCTTTCTTTCAAGATCCAACAAGATATCCCTTGTTATCGTTTCAATCCTTATACACAGTATCTTAAAAGGTCTTCATTCTTCTAAACAGTTTCTTCAAGCTTCTTAAATGTTGATCTATTTTCTTCAAGGTACTATCTGAGTTTATCTACTGTGCAGTAACATAGCAACTACCATGTTTCATGTTTCTGTTACAGCTGCATGATGACCCACTTCCAGATAATGAAATTTGTATTAATTATGAACTAGCCTTGGAAGTTAGATGGTCATGTGTATCACATTACACTTGCTTTAAAAAGTCATTAAATACAGCCCACATTCATGAAAAAAGAGACTAGGTTCATTCCTTAGAAGTAGACATGTCAGATAATTTAATGCCTTTGAACTGTGGTGCTGGAGGAGAATATTGAATATATTCAGGTCTGCTAGGAGAACAAACCTGTTCATCTGGATAGGGTGAAACCAGGATGCTCTTTGGAGGCAAGGATTCTGAAGTTTCTTCTTTTGACATATTTTGAGCATGTTGCAAGAAGTAACCAGTCCTTGTAGAGGGAGATCATGCTTAGGAAGGTGGAGGGACAGCACAAGAGAGGAAGATCCTCAATGAGATGGACTGATTCAGTGATTGATGTAGTGGGTGTAGGTCTGTCAGAGACAGTGGGGTTGGTACAGGATAGATCAGGGTTTAGGGTTCTTGTATATAGGGTAGCTATGAGTCACAAGCAACTCGATGACACATAACAACAAACACAGTCATATTATGGCTGAGCCCAGGTGGCCTAGTCGCAAGAATCTGTCCTTCAATCACAAAACCATGTAGTCCAAGACCACCAGCCGGTCTGCGGGAGAAGGATGGGCAATCTCTCATATGAATACTGCCTCTGAGTACTCACCAGATGATCAGCTATGAATCGTTTCCAACTCAGCGGTATACAACAACAATCATATTATAACACAGTTCAAGGACATAAGATAAAATAAATACTAAACATAATTTTAAATTCAAGCCATTTATAACTAGTAAAAGTTATAAATCCATAAATAAGCATGAGAAACATACAATATTTTAAAACAGATTTATGAGAAATGCTTCTTAGGGACAGAGGAAAGGATAATATATTTATGTATTTTCATGATAAAAATTTTAAGAATGAGCAAGTAGTTCACCTTCAATACGGATTGAGGCTCAATGTCAAGAAGACAAAGATTCTCACCACTGGACCAATTGGCAGCATCAGGATGGATGGTGAAGAGATTGAGATTGTTCACAGCTTTAGTTTGCTTGGCTCCACAATCAACACTCTTGGCACCAACAGCCAGGAAATTAAAAAACTCATTGTCATGGGAAAGTCTTCTGTTAGGGACCTCTCTAAAGTACTCAAGAGCAACGATGTGTCTCTGGAGACAAAGGTGCATCTGGTACAGGTCATGGTCTTTGCAATCACTTGTTATGCATCAGAGAGCTGGACAATGACCAAGGAGGATAGAAGGACAATTGATGCCTTTGAGCTTTGGTGTTGGAGAAGAGTGCTGAAGGTGTCATGAACTGCTAAGAGAACAAATAGATTCCTCCCGGAGAGGGTCAATCCGGGCTGCTCCTTAGAGGCAAGGATTCTGAGGCTTTGTCTGACATACTTTGGTCATGTTGTAAGGAGAGACCAGTCCTTGGAGAGGGACATCATGCTTGGGAGGGTGGAGGGCAGGCACTGGAGGGGAAGGCCCTCTGGGAGATGGATTGATTCAGTGACTAGGGCAATCTGAATGAGATTGGCACAGGACAGAGCAGAGTTTAGAGCTGTTGTACATAGGGTCACTATGAGTCGCAAGCTACTCAACGGCACATAACAACATAACAACAAAGTATTTCACAACTAGAAAACATTGTGAAAGGGTATTTTATTCAGAGGATACAAAATGAGAGAAGTTAGAAATGCACAAAGACCATAGCCAGTTCCAGAAATTGTGCAGGAGGCTAGGAGAGATATTTTAAGTAAATGAGTGTTGTAAAGGATTGCAAGTTATTATGCTATCATACAGTTTTGAAGTTAGGTATATGCTGTCATAAAGAATTTTAATTCAAAATCAAGGAGATAGTATGAGCCTGACATTTCTTTGAGGTAGGTCTCACATTTTATTGCAGAAAGTCATTTGGTATTTTTATTATATATATATATAGAGAGAGAGAGAGAGAGAGAGTTGTTGATCACTGTCAAGTAGAGCACAACTCATAACAGCCCTATGACCAAAAGATCTGAAGCCTTTCGATAACTATCATTTCTCAAAGTTCTCAGAGCTTCCAGAGGCATGTTGTTTAGGAAGTGGATGCCACTCCTGCTTCCAAACTGGATTTTATGTCTATCTATCTATCTATCTATCTATCTATCTATCTATCTATCTATCTATCTATCTACCTACCTACCTACCTATCTACCTACCTATCTACCTATCTACCTCCTACAGAAACATCTGTATCTGAATCCATTCGGATCCATGATGGCCTTCCATTAGGTTTCCAAGACTGTAAAACTTTCTAAGAGAAGACTACTTGTCTTTCTTTCACAGAAAACAGGATTTGAAACACTGGGTTCCACAGAACACAGGGCAATGAATTTGAACCTCAGGACTTCTAATTAGCAGCCTAATACTTAATGAATTATGCCAACAAGGCTCCTTTTTTCTATAATACGTCGTTTTATATTCACCCCCTCTTAAGTGAAATGGCATTCCAAGAATCCTAGAATAGTTTCAGTTCTTCACATTCTGGGTTCATACACAGTTAACATTTTGCTAAGTCACCTTTAAAAAGTTTAGATGTCTTACAGAATAGTGTGTTGTGCTGTTATCCAGAAGGTTTGTGATTGGAGTCTATAACTAGTTCATCAGACAAAAAGGTGTTTACAGCCTTAGAATTTTGTGGAGGACCACTGTGAGTCAGAATGGACTGGGTTTTGTAAGCCATCTTTTAGCAGTCCAAATTAGAGGTAAGAAACAAAACAAAACAACACACACACACACACACACACACACACACACACACACACACACAAAACCAGAACAACAAACCATCGCACAGGAGTGAATATGATATAATGATCAGAACTGTATTTGTTAAAGTTAACTCTGGGTATAAGTAAAGAAAATAAAACACATAGCCATAAGGTTGACTCTAAGCAATATCCCCTGTATTGGTCTCCATCGTAAAATTGACCCATTAGATTACAAAGACTGTAACTCTTTAGGGAAGCACATGGCTACATATTTTCCTGCAAGAGCTCATAGGTTCAGTCTACTAACCTTTTGATTAAAAGTCCAAGGTTTAGCAGAATAGCAAACATCAAATGCTGGCAAGGTTGTGGAGAAACTGGAACCCTTATTCACTGTTGGTGAAAGTGTAAAATGGTGCAACCACTATGGAAGACTATATGGCACTTTCTCAAAAAGTTGCAAATAGAGATACCGTTTGACCCAACAATTCCATTACTGGAAATTTTACCCTAATAAACCATAACTGCCAAACAAACAGAAATATGCACACCCATGTTTCTTGCAGCTTTGTTTACAATAGCAAAGAACTAGAAACAACAGAAGTGCCCATCAACAAACGAATGGATAGAGAAGCTCTGGTATATTCACACAATGGAATATTATGCAGCATTTTAAAACAAGGAACTTGTGAAAAATTATGCAAAATGGATGACCCTGGAAGATATTATGCTGAGTGAAATATCTCAGTCACAAAAGGACAAATATTGCATAGGGCCACTGTTTTAAAACGAGACTGACTGAAATCAGGGTTGAGGGAAGACGGAAAAGGAGGAGAGGAATAATGTATATTGCACTGAAACAGATGAGGGAGGAAACTGTTCAAAAGGGATACATTAATGGGTATTCTTGTAATTGCAGAAATTCAGAGTGAAGGCTGCATAGTGGAGTAGACTTGGGAGGGAGGGATTGCGTAACAATGAAAGAGTTTATATTTCTTTTTAAGAAGAGTGAATTGGGAGGGAGGGGATTGGTAGGGAGAAAAGTGTAACAATGAATGACTGCAAACCCTAAAAAATATAAACAGCAAAATATTACTAGTACAAAAACCAAACAAAAGTCCAAGGTTTAATCATTCAGCTAATGAGGGCTTCACTTTAGGGATATTGTTCTTGTTATGTGCCATCGAGTAGGAACCTACCCATAGCTGACCCTCCAATGAGTTTGTTGAGCTTATAAATTGCAGGAGAGGAGATTGTCCATTGTTTTCCTCCAGAGTTACTGTGGATTCAAACCAGAGTTGTACCAAGATTGTTCTTCTTATTGTTATGCACAGTTGAATTGAAACTGACTCATCACTGACCCTCCAGCAAGTTTTCAAATGCTATAAAAGGAGCATCTGAAGTCTGCTTCAGAGATTTCTCCTCTTTCTTCTGCAGAAGCAGCTGGTGGGTCTGTTTTGTCTGGTTTTGGACTGGTAGTGCCCTACTTTAGTGATACTGAAAGTCAAAACCAAACACATTACCATAAAATTTATTCTGATTCTGATTTATAGTGACCATCTGGTTCACAAGGCTGTATAATCTTTATCAGAGGAGAAAGCCCATCTTTCTGCTAAGAGGTAGCTGATAGCGTCCAACCACATTTGCATAGCACCCAACAGATCATAAACTATGCCCCCAAGGGTTCTTACTTTGGATATAGTGAAAATAATAACCTGAAAGCAAGGGAATTTAGAAAGGATGACTGAGAATTATTACAAGGATAAAGTGGGGAAAAGGACAGTTTTGAGCATTTATAGAATAATAGATTTCTCTCTATAATTTATGAAATCATTTGTGTTATACAAAATATTTGTTATCAAACAACTGACTCAAATTATGCAGACAACATTGAGAATCACTTATTCACGCCTTGGTCTACCACAGTCATCACTTGAGAAATGGTTTAAAACAACAAATAGAATATAATCTTATTTTTACCCAAGAAGATACCTTCCAGGTTTCCAGAGCTGTAAATCTTAATGGATAAGAGACTACCTCATATTTTTTTTCTTGCTAAGCAACTTTTTAGTAAGTTTTTGTTGTTGTTGTTACATGCCATCAATTAGCTTGCAACTCATAGCAACCCTATGTACAAGAGCCCTAAACGCCGTTCTATCCTGTGCGAACCTCGCTGTCTCAAACACATTCATTCCCATCACTCAACTCACAGAATCGATCCATCTCATCGAGGGTCTTCCTGTCCTGCACCGTCCCTCCACTCTCCCAAACATGATGTCCCTCTCCAAAGACCAGTCCCTCCTTGCAACATGCCCAAAGTATATCAGACTAAGCTTCAGAATCCTTGACTCCAAGGAGCATTCTGGCTTCACCCTCTCCAGGACAAACCTGATTGTTCTCCTAGAGGCCCATGGTATATTCAACACTCTTATCCAGCACCACAGCTCAAAGGCATCCATTCTCTATCATCCCTATTTACTGTCCAACTCTCCGATACATAGCAAGTAATTGCAGAGACTATAGTCTGCATCAGGCGCACCTTAGTCTCCAGCCTGAAGACCTTGTTCTTCAGTACCCTTGAAAGTTCGCTCACAGCTGACTTTCCCAATGCAATTCATCTCCTGATTTCCTGGCTGCTGTTACCAAGAGTGTTGACTGTGTAACCAAGTAAACTAAAACTGTCAACTATCTCAACCTCTTCACCATCCATACCGATGCTGCCAATTGGCCCAGTGGTGAGAATCTTTGTTTTCTTGATGTTGAGCTTCAATCCATACTGAAGACTGCAGTCCTTGACCTTCTGCAACAATTGCTTCAGGTCCTCCTCAGTTTCAGGAAGCAGGGTTGTGTCATCTGCATAACGCAGGTTATTGATGATTCTTCCACCAATCCCGATGCCATATTCCTCCTCTTACAGTCCAGTGTCTTGGGTGATCTGTTCTGCATACAGATTGAAAAGACAATATACCACCCTGATGGACCCCTTTCTTGATTTTGAATCATCCAGTTTCTCCCTGCTCTGTTCTGATGACTGCATTTTGGTCCAAGTATAGGTCTCACATTAGCACATTCAAATGTTCTGGGATTCCCATCTCAGAGTCAGCCACAGCTTGCTGTGATCCACATAGTCAAAAGCCTTTGCATAGTCAATGAAACACAGATAGACATTCTTCTGGTATTCTCCGCTTTCTGCCAAGATACATCTAACATTAGCTATAACATCCCTAGTACCACAACATCTTCTAACTCCAGCCTGCACATCTGGCAGTTCTCTGTTGACATATTGTTCCAAACATTTTTGGATAATTTTTGGCAGAATCTTGCTTGCATGTGATGTCAATGTGTAACAATTAACCAACTATGTCTGAGATAGGCCAGCCAGAGTCAGATCTCAAGAAGAGTGTCTTGTGTTAGGTAAAACAAAACAAAACAATACAAAACAAAAAACCAACAAGATAAATATTCTCCTCTAATAAAACATGGCCATATCCTGTTTCAATGAACATTTAGTCGTCCCTGTTAAGTTTCTTTCCAGGCAGAGCTTGTTTAAACTAATTGCTTAAACTTGAATAATCCATTATCCAGACAGTACTATATACCTTTCTATAGAGAGTTTTACTGCCAGCAAAGGCAATCAGTTCAAATGAACTGGCTGCTCCACTCATACAATTTACAGTCTCTGAAATCCTTCTGGAGGGTCAGCTGTGAGTTGGACCCAACTTGATGGCAATGAGTTTTGAGACTTTGAGCAAACTAGAGTCATCAGCGAGCAATGACTTGAACCAGGATCAACGAAGACTATACGTGCACATCATTCCACAATAAGCTATGCTAACTGGGCCAGTTTGGGAGGTCTGGTGGTTTAGTCAGTAAGGAGTTGTGCTACCAATCTAAAGCCTGAAAGTTTGAATCCACCAGCCACCCTGTAGAAGAAAAATGAGTAGTCTCCACCCACGTATTTTTTTGCTTCTGAAATCCTGCTGGAGGTTCTCCTTACATGAGTCTGCTCTAACTCATCAGTAATAAACTAAGTTTTGTTTTTGACTCAAAAGACAAAACCTCATTTCATTTCGTCTTCACATACTTGATTAGATTTGGCAAGAACTCTCAAATCTGAGATGCCTGTTACAAACAGTTCTGCTCCACTTTTCAATAATAACTAGCTATGTACTTAACAAGACTAATTAAATTATCTTAATTAGCACACAGCAACAAAATCTTTGGTTATTCATGTAATTGTTTATTTTACTAGAAAAAAGTAAAATATGCCATTTGAAACTTTTAAAATTGCTATTGTGTTGCAGCTGCACATGGCCTCTGGCTTCTTGAGGAGAGGCAGGTCTTATAGCCCTGGTGTGTCCACTTGTCGTACAGAGGTAACTTGTGGTTGCTGTGATGCTGAAAACTGTGACACTGATGTGTCAAATGTGTTAATGATTCCCCATAGTGGACAGAGTTTGACTGAACTCCCAAATTAAAACAAGCTTCAAAGCAGGAGTGGAATCCACTTCCGAAATAGCTTGCCTCCAGAAACCCTGTGAACCTGGAGAAAGGATGAAAGTCACACAAGTGTTGAGGACTTTCATTCACAGGGTCGCTATGAGTCACCTACAACTCAAGGCACTTAACAACACAACAACTATGTTGCAGAGATCAAAAGCTGATTCAGAGTGAACAATGTACTTATAGAAACTTAACCTATCAAACTCTATCCAGAAGCAAATGTTCCTGGACAGAAATAACATATTTATCTTTCCAATAATTTATTTTTAAAATGTATATATTTTCAGATATAGTTTTAAAAATATTAATATATACTAATTGTATATAATGCTGACACTCCTGACACCCCTGTAATTTCTCAACCTTCTTACTTTGTCATCAAGTGTAAAAGAATTCAAGTAGAAGATAGATTGTCTTTCCCTATCCACCACACAAACCTACCTTCTGATGTGAGGAGGAAAGAAACAGGGCAACTGCTGTTTAAATCCTGTTTTTCTAAGGCAGTGACATAAATCATGCATACTGAGAAGATGTGCATGTTTAAATACCTTACTTATCTTCCATTAACAGTCAATTAGCCTAAGGAGAAATCTTTTAGTAGGAGGTGTGGGAGGAATTGTCAGAATGCTTACCGGAGGCGGATCAAAAAAAGCAATAATGATCTCCATGCCAAGATGCCTCCTACTCTGAAATCCCCATGAAATCTCAACAACCCCTGAGTTAAACAGATGTGATTCTATATGCATGAAACAGAGGGAAAAGAAAAAATAACTAGCAGCTTAGAAAAGAATGCAGCTAGGAAGAAGAACAAACATTTTTAGACTGAAAAATAGCAAACCAAACCAAAGGAAGGTCCTGATTGTCATGGCTTAAAATCTTATTCAGAGCATGGAAGATAGTACTTTCCTTTTTTAAGCCATGAAGAAGGGTGAAAATATTGTTCACAAATAGGACAGTACACAAAATGGTTACAGTGGAGAAATTTATCCCAATTAAATAACACTGGTGTTTAATGAACACAGAAAGAATCAAGAAAGCAGTAAACAACAAATGCTGGTGTGGTTGTGGAGAAATTGGAACACTTGTTCACTGTTGGAGGCAGTGTAAAATGGTGCAACCTCTATGGAAGGCAGTATGGTGCTTTCTCAAAAAATTAGAAAATAGAAATACCAACCAGCAATTCTACTACTGGGAATATACCCTAAAGAAACCAGAACTTTCACCCAAGCAGGTATCTGCACACCTATGTTTACTGCTGCTTTGTTCACAATAGTAAAGAGTTGGAAATAACTCACTTGCCTAGCAACAAACGAATGGATAGAGAAGCTGTTGTATATTCACACAATGGACTGCTATGCTGCATTGAAAAACAAGGAATTCATGAAATATTATAAAAATGAGTGACCCTAGAGGATATTATGCTGAGTGAAATATCTCAGTTGTAAAAGGACAAATACTGTATAGTGCCCCAGTTGTAAAGCGGGACTGACATCAGGGTTGGAGGAAACCTAAAAAAAGATAGGATAAATAATGTATACTGCATTGAATCAGATGAGGGAGAGAACTGTTTAAAAGAACCATATGATTAAGTATTATTTTCATGACAAGAGTCCAGAATAAGAGCAGGATAGTAAAGTGGGGTGGGGGGAAGGTTGTATAACAATGAAATAATTTTTTTTTCTTTTCAAAGAGAAAAGCAAATTCAGGAGAGGGGTGGGCAGGGAAGAAAATATGCAACAATGTATGAGTGAATCCAAAGCCTCTGTAAACATTCATTAAAATTTTAATAATTAAAAAAAAACAACAAAACAGTCTAGGAATCTCACTTTTCTGATACTATACAATTTTACAAACAGTAGATCAAGATTGTTGTCATGTACCGTCAGTTCAAAACAAGCTCATAGCTGAACCTAAAGGGGTTTCCTATGTTGCCATTACGTGCCATTGAGTCACCTGTGATTCATATGACCAAATGGACCACAGCTTTGAATCCTGCCCTATCCCGAGCCAACTTCATTTTCTCTGACACATGTGCCCCATTACCCAAGTCATTGAGTCAATCTATCTAATTGAGGGTTTTCCTCTCTTGTGTTGCCCCTCTACCCTCCCAAGCATGATGTTCCTCTCCAAAGGTTGTTTGCTTCTTGCAACATGTCCAAAGTACATCAGAATCTATGACTCCAAGGAACAGGCTGGTTTCACCCTCTCTAGGGCAAACTTGTTTGTTCTCCTAGCAGTCCAGTATATTCAATACTCTTCTCCAGTATCACAACTCAAAGGCATCAATTCTCCTTCTATCATTCCTAGTCATTGTCCAGCTCTCTTATGTATAGCAAATAATTGCAAAGACCATGGCCTGGATCAGGCACACCTTAGTGTCCAGACTGACATCATTGCTCTTCTGGAGCATCATTGTATTCTGGAGAGGTCTCTGACAACATACTTTCCCAATGTAATTAATCTTTTGATTTTCTGGTTGCTGTTGTTTATGTTGTTGATTGCTGTTGAGTCAAGGATGACTCAATAGCAACCCTATAAACAAAAGGCCTGAAGCCTTACTATAACTATCGTCATTTATCAAAGTTCATAGAGTTTCCAGAGGCATGTTGTTTGAGAAGTGGACACAACTCCTGTTTCCAAATTTCCTGGCTGCTGGTACAAAAAGTGTTGATTGTGGAATCAAGCAATCTGAAGATGTCAACGATTTCAATCTCTTCAATGTCTATCATGATGCTGTCAATTGACCTAATGATGAGAATCTTTGCTTTCTTGATGTTGAGCTTCAATTCATATTTAAGGCTGTAGTCCTTGCTCCTCTGCAGTAAGTGCTTCAGGCCCTCCTCAGTTTCAACAAGCAAGGTTGTGTCAACAAGGAAAAGTGGCCTGAAAGAGTGTGGATATTATCAAAAAATATCATTAACATCACATGCAAGCAAGATTGTGCTGAAAATTATCCAAAAATGACTGGAGCAGCACATCAGCAGAGAACTGCCAGATGTGCGGGCTGAATTTAAAAGAGACATGTTACTTAGGATATTATAGTTAATGTTAGACGGACCTTGGCTGAAAGCAGGGAATACCAGAGGAATGTCTATCTGTGTTTCATTGACTATGAAAGACATTTGACTGTGTGGAACACAACAAACTATGACTAACTCTGAGAAGAATGGGAATCCCAGAACACTTGATTGTGCTTATGCAAAACTTAATATCTGGACTAGGAGGCAGTCATCAAAACAGAGTAGGGAAAACTGCATGGTTCAAAATTGGGAAATGTGTTCGAGCTATATGTTGAACAGATCATCTGGGAGGCTGGGATCTATGAGGAAAAGTGAGGCATCAGGATTGGAGGAAGACTCATCAAAAGAGGGTTTATAGAGGATATAAACCTAGTCGAAGGAGAATGTCCATCTTGTCCTGTGAGATTAGGATATAATTTTACATACTATTTTCTCTTTATCTTAACTTATAAAATTTGAGTGAGTCTGATACTCTACCCCCTGTACACTAAAACTTTGCTTTCCAGAAGGGTGAAGATGAAGCTGAAGATAAGAGCTCTATCTCTGGAGATATTGGGGTTTCAAGCTCTTCCAGCTATTTATGGGAGTTAAGAAACTTAATTTTTTTCAAGTACAGAGTTCCACACAGGTAAATTATTCTCCCAGCCTCCTCACTATTAATATTTTACAAAAATATAGAACAATATCAAAATCAGAAAATTGACATTAAGGCAATTCACAAAGGTGATTCATATTCCATCAGGTAAAATTGCACTCCTAGGTGACTGTGAGTTCACATGTGCATGTGTGTGTGTGTGTGTGTGTGTGTGTGTGTGTGTGTGTAAATATGTGCATATACAGTTCTATGGGATTTTGTATACCACTTTTAATTGTAATAAAATAGATAATATAAAATTTAACACTGCAAATATATAATTATGCATCCTTAATTATGTATGGTCATAGAGATGTACAACCATAATGATTAATTACAACACTTTAGCACTCCAAACAGAAATTATTTACTCATTAAGAAACAATTACCCATTGAACATGGGCAATCTCCTCCCACCCAGTCTATTGTCAATGAAAACTCTGGAGAGTCAGCTGTGATTTGGCTCTGAGTTGAGTACTTAACGACAATAACCCTTGACACATGCTATTCACACTTTCCCATGAATCCACATGTCAGAGTTAAGTTCCAAAGCTAGGAAGGCCACATTCAAAGACAAACTCCACAGTATGTGTGTATTTATGGTATTTCTTCTTTGTTTATTACAGGAATTATGTTTACTAATTTTTAAAAAAACTAGTTTAAATGGAGGTCTGGTAACGTAGTCCATAGGAAATAGTGCTGCCAAATCAAAGGCCAAATCTGTGGTGTTTTCATTCTACTAGTGGCTTCATATAAGGAAAATGGCCAATCTCCTCCCCTTTGATTTACAACCTCCAAAAATCTGCTGGAGGGTCAGTTATGAATAAATTTGAGTTTAAGGGTAATGAATTTTTTAATGAGTTTAAATAGATGCCAACTTAAATAACATAAAATCCTCTTAGTATGGTCCATATACCTTCCTGACCCCAGTTTATGGTATTATCACAAAGTACATTCTTATATATAATGTACACAATGATGTATATTGGTAATAATGTTTATATATTATCCTTTGAGATGATTTAGAGGACAAGTAAAGACAGTAACAAATAAAAATACTTCAGAGGACAAGTAAAGACACTAACAAAAATACCGCAAAACCAGTCATCATGGATTGAATCATACCACCCCACCCCACCCTCTGTATGTACGTGTGTGTGTGTGTGTGTGTGTGTACTGGAAGCATATTGTGTTGTTCCTCAACAACCAACATAACATGGCTCTAGAAACCCTATGAACTTTGATAAATGTTGATACTTATAGAAGGCTTCAGGCCTTTTGTTCATAGGGTCACTATGAGTTGTGCTTGACTTGAAGGCAATCAACAACAACATAACAAAAAGGACTTTACAAAAATAAAATAATAAACTCTTACTAACAAATGATAATTAAAATCTCTTCATGAATGGAGAAGATATTAAAACTGTCAACAACTTCATCTTACTTGGATCCACAATTAACATCCTTGGTACCAGCAGTCAGGTAATCAGGAGAGGTATTGCATTCATAAAGTCTTCAGGTAGGTACCTCTCCAAATTTTTGAGGAGTAAGGATGTCAGTTTGAGAACTAAGATGAGTCTGGTTGAGGCCATGATTTTTTCGATAACTTGCTATGCATCTGAGATCTGGAAAATGAATATAGATGACAGAAGAAGAATTGATGCCTTTAAGCTGTGGAGCTGGAAAAGAGTACCAAATACCTCACTGACTAAAAAAAGAACAAATAAATATGTCTTGAAAATGGTGCAGCCAAAGTGCTCTTTGGAGGCAAGCATGATGAGGCTTCACATCACAGAGTATGGGCATGTTGGTAGAGGGGCTCTTCCTTGGAGAAGGGCAGGATGATTGGAAGGGCAAAGGAGAGGAAGACACTCAACCGGGTGTATTGATACAGCTACTGCTGCAATGGGCTCTAATGTGTCAGGAAGTGTGAAGATAGCACAGGATAGTTCGGCATTCAGAGCTGCTGTACATAGGGTCGGTATGAGTTATACTTGATTCAGTGCCACCTAACAACAACAACAATGTAGAAACACTAAGATAAAATGAACAATTGTCAGATCTTTAAAATGAAAGCAGCTCAATCCATGACATCTCGGCGATGTCAAAAGAAGAAATTTAAGTTTCTCACTTCTGTTACTAAAGGTCTAACATGGACCTAGTAATGTCAGTTTGTTGTTGTTCTTAGGAGCCTTCAAGTCAAATACAAAATTGAGCCCTGTCCTGTCCTGTACCATCCTCATCACCTCTGACACTTTTGAGCCCACTGCTGCAGCTGTTGTGCCAGTCCATCTCATTGATGTTGTTCTTCTCGTTCATTGATGCTCCACTTAGCCAAGCGTGATGTCTCTTTCCAAGGAATAGCTTGTCTACCAACATGTCCAAAGTATGTGAGATAAAGTTTCACTACCCTTACCTCCAATCAACACTTTGGCTGTAGTTTTCTAAGAAATATTTGTTCTATTGGTAGAAAAGGGCCCATTTAGGACTTTTCTCCAACACCAAAACTCAAATGACACCAATTCTTCTGTCACCTTTTTCATTGTCCATCTATCAGATGCATAGCAAAGATAAGTATCATCCGTGAATTTGTAAAAAATGCACAATCTCAGGTGCGTATTAAATCAGAGTTTCCATAGTAACAAAATATATGCTCTATATTTATCTGAGGGGAAAAAGATTTATCATGAAAGCCAGACAGAGCTTCGTGAGATTATACATATTTATAATCCTATGCATTCTCCAGTTTCATCTTGATTTATAGCTTCAGAAACCCAGCGGAGTCAGAAACTACTCCCGGGCAGAAAGTTTTATTTTTAATCTATGAACATTTAAAAAAAACTTTAAATGCAAAGTCATTGAGTCAGAATCAACGTATGAGTTACCTTACATAGGCTTTTCAGAGGCTATAAATCACACTGGACATGATTACTGAGCTTTCTCCCATGGAGCAGCTAGTGGATTCAAACTTAAACTACCTGTCTTTAGGTTAGAAGTGCAACTCTTCTTCCGCTGTCTTCTGTTGTGGTGGGTTGTATTCTGTTGTGTCAGGCCTAATTCATAGCTGACCCTCCAGCAGGTTTTCAGACACAATAAACCACTAGAAGAAATTACCTATCTTTCTCTCACAGAAACCTAATCTAACCCTAACCCTAACCTGGTTTCTTCGGGTTGGCAGTGCAACTCCTTGCCACTAGGCCACCAGGGCACCCTTTTTTACCCTCTAGGCCACTAGAACTCCCTACTTATGAACATTAAAGGATTATAAAAACACTAATTTAGACAACGGAAGATAAAAATCAATATATTTATGTCCAACAGAGGTTCTCTAAATAGCTTCATATTCTTTTATGCTAAAGCTAAGAAGCCCTGGAGGCAAAAAAATATATTGAGCTATTAACAAAAAGATTGAAAGTTTGAATTCATCAATCACTCTGCTGGAGAAATAGCAGTTTTCTTTCTTAAAGATTTAGTGTGGCAGAAACCTAATAGAAGTCCAACATGAATCAGGGCCAACTCAATAGAAGTAGCTTTTTGTATTTTAGTTGGGTCTTTTCTTTCTTTCTTTTTTTTTTTTTTTTTGTTATTTTGTGTTCAAAGTTATACCAACAGCGGTGCCACTGGCTAAGCTAAGAAATAAAAGGAGAATGAGAACCTACGCTGATGAATTTACTTCTGAGCTATTTAGATATTTTCTTTTTCTTTGTAAAGTTTGTGATTGTCAAAATAAACAGTGTTTATGGACCAAAAATTAAATACAATGAAAAATCTTCCATTTCAAACTTTAAAGCTTATTAAGTGCCTTGGAAACTACTAGCTATTCTCTGAAGGAAATTTTTAAAAAGAAGGAAAATTAAACTATTCTTGTCTTTTGGATAATACTCGTCACTTATTGTGTTAGTAGTTATTTTTAAAATATGTTCCAGAAAGGGTCCCTACTCTTTCTTTTTCTAACATGATACACTAGGATTTTTAAAATTGTTTTCTATTGATTTGCTCACAAAGTTCATATACATTGAAATTCACACTATTCTTCATTCATATTATGTTTCATACAAACATTCTCATGCATTATATGTTACAAAATCGATCACTATTGCATCTTGCCCATCATTACCCAATCTTTTCAGGTCTCTGCCAGATCCTTCCCACTTCCTTCACCCTTTCCCTCAACCCACCAAACTGTGCAACCCTGTGGTTTTGCCCCTCCTCATCTTCACCCCTCAGCTCCCATCCCTTCCCACCTTGGGTCCCCATACATGTTTTACTACTTATCCTTCTATTTTTACAATAATGGTCTTATGTTGTATTTATCTTTATGAGACTGACTTAGTTCACTTGGCATAACGCTCTCCCCTCTCTCCCAAGTTATATCCCTATTCTTTTTATGAAGGATGCCTAACAGGGAGAGGTAAAAACAATGTAAGAGACTGAAGATCTAGGAAGGAAAATATAGGAATAAGAAATTAGTATATCAAGCACATCCCTCCAAATATTGATCCTAGAATCTTACTTTTAAAATTTGTAGGATTAAACTAATTCAATTACTATTGACATGTTTTATAAAGAAGTTATATTAAAACATATAAACTTAAAATGTACCACAGAGTCAGAATGGACCCATAGGTGATCCTCTGGCAGGTTTTCAGAGGCAGTTAATAGCACAGGACACTGCCCTTCCTTCTACCATGGAGCATCTCATGGCCTCGAACTGTGTATCTTCAGGATTGCAGCACAGCTTCTTTCCACTGACTAGGCAACCAGAGCTCCCTATTAAAACCTTAAAACATAAACTTAAACTCAAAATATAAATTTAAAAATTATTGAGGAGTGAATGATATTCTTCCTTTGGATTTTCTGTCTCAAATACAACCTTGATGAATTAAAGTAGAATTAATGCTTGTATTTGACCTACTCTTTCTTTCAGTGTTGCTCTTTTTCATCCTAATCTCATGAAAGTCATTGAGAGAAGTAAGAATTGGAATTACAAGGTTCCCCTACCTTCTAAGTCAAAACCTCTAAAATGTCAACTGGATAAACTTTTAGAGGTATAAATAATAAAGATATGTCATGTCTTTTGCGCTGTGTGTGTTGGGAAAGGGGTAGCAAGATACAGAGTTAGTTTCCTTTTTTACAACTGTTACCTTGAAACAGGATTATACCCCTGCAAAATCAAGTATTTTCTTTTTCAAATTCCTTTCCTGTTTTGTAGATCTAAAAATGTCTAGGACTGAGTCTAAACTCTTTGCAAATGACCCTGGAAATATTTGTGTGTCAGTGTCACTTAGTATTTCCAACTACAGCCTCAATAGCCTGCTGAGTGTTGATGGATTTTTAATACTAATGATAGCAGCTTTTCTATCCTGCAGGGAATAAAAATCATACATCTAACTGACTTCCTATAGCACCTTTCTCCTTTAAGTAAAATAAGCAATGCATTCATGTCCTTATAGACTTCCATTTAGAGATTCAGCATTCCTTTATAAAAGATATAAATTCAAACTTGACACCTTGAGCATAGCCCAATTTATATGTCTCTCTTTAAATGCACATTTTACACTAAGGAGAAAATGTGACACTGATGCCAGTGCTGTGTGAAGCCTTGATACTTTAAATATTTTTAGAACTATTTTCTTTATTTCTCATATAGAGTACTTCTGTTTGTTTTTCATTCCTGATGTCCAAATATATTAATTTACTATATCCCTTTTACCCTTCTTTTCAAATTCTCCTACAAATGATCCAACATTTTTAAAGTTATGACTGCAACTGTGCAATATATTTCATTGTATCTTTGTATCCTTGGAAATTACTATGTAACTATACATCTGGGAAGAATAATATTTTTATCATCTTGTCTAAAACTTGTCTAAAATGTTCATAACAGATAAATATTTGCTGTCTTTGACCATCAGAAGGTGAGGGCCCTTACTTCACTAGGCAACCCACTCCATGACAGTTAAAATGAATATAAAATACTTCTTTATGCTTACTGTTTCTTCTATTTTCTGTCTTCTAGTCCTCAAGTACTAAAACAGAAAAGAAAAATACAATCTCATTTTTGAAAGATAACTCTCAAGTATTTGTAACTTGTATCTTCTTTTATAGTCTTAAGATATCATGTTTCTCATTTGGTAAACCCTCAGGGGTATATCCTTTCTCCATACCTTTTCAATCTATATGATGAACAACTCAGTAAAGATGTTGGACTTATGAAGAAGAATATGCCATTAGAATTGGAGACAGACTCATAAACAACCTGCATTATGCATATAACATAACCTTGCTTGACCAAACGGCTGTGATTTAAAGGCTTGCTACAGAAGATTAAGGACTGCACCCTTCAATATGGATTGCATCTCAACATCAAGAAAAAAAATATCCTCACCATCAGGCCAATAGACAGCATCGTGATAGATGGAAAAAAAGATAGATGTTGTTTAAGTTTTGCTCGGATGCACAACCAACACACTTGGCACCAGAACTCAGGAAATGAAGAGTTGTATTGGGAAAGTTTGCTGTTAAGAACTTCTCTAGATTGCTAAAGTGCGACAATGTCAGTGTAAACACTAAGATGTCCCTGATCCAAGCCATAGTCTTCTCAATTGCTTGCTATGTATCTGAGAGAAGGACAATGAATAAAAATGACAAAAGAAGAATCAATGCCCTAGAGTTGTGGTGCTGGAGAAGAGTGTTAAACTTCATAGAGTTGCTGTGAGTCATAGACAATTTGGTGGCACATAAAAACAATAACATTGGACTAATAGTTGTTGGTGTTGTTAGTTGTCATAGAGTTGACTATGACTTACAAATATCCTATGAACAATGGATTGGGCTTTTCCTTATCCTGCACCATCCTCATCATTTCTGATATACTGGGACTTATTACTATAGTCACTGTGTCAACCCTATTTATTGAGGGCCTTCCTTTCTTTCTATGACCCTCCACTTTCCCAATATGATGTTCTTTTTTAAGAAAGATAGACGATAGATAGATAGATAGATGATAGAACAAAATATATATATACTGATATAACAAGATTTCGAGAGATGTAGCTGTAACAAGAGATAGAGATATAGATGATAGATAGATAGATAGATAGATAGATAGATAGA
Organism: Elephantulus edwardii; assembly: GCF_000299155.1. Lineage (NCBI taxonomy): Eukaryota > Metazoa > Chordata > Mammalia > Macroscelidea > Macroscelididae > Elephantulus > Elephantulus edwardii. The sequence goes on along the minus strand of NW_006399834.1, from coordinate 4,595,107 downwards.
TAGATAGATAGATAGATAGAAATATAGAAACTCTGGTGGAGTAAAAATGGGCAATCTTCTCTCATGTGATTAACTGCCTCTGAAAACCTGCCAGAGAGCCAGCTATAAGACCAGGAGTTGATTTTTTTAAAGGGTCAACAAAATTAACAAACCACTGAAAAACATAATAAAAGGGAGAGAAAAATAGAAAATACACAGGTAACTTGATTAAGAAATTATAGAGGTGACATCACAACAGAACCAGAAGAAATGAAATAGATAATATTAGAATATTATGAAAAGCTATACTCTCATAAATTTGAAAAACTAGAGGAAATGGACAAATTCCTTAAAACGCATCCCCTATCCAGGTTGACTAGGACAGATATAGTACACTTGAACAGACCCATTACAAAAGAAGAAATTAAATAGATAAAAAAACGACTTCCCCATAAGAAAAGTCCAGGGTCAGATGACCTCACAGCTGAATTCTACCAAACATTCAGAGAAGATCTATCACTAAATATACTTGTTGTTGTTGTTGTTATGTGCCATTGAGTAGTTTGCGACTCATAGTGACCCTATGTACAAGCGCTCTAAACGCTGTTGTATCCTGTGCCAACCTAGCCATCTCAAATGCACTTATTTCCACCGCTCCAGTCACAGAATCAATCCATCTCATCAAAGGTCTTCCTCTCCTTAGCCTCCCCTCCACTCTGCCAAGCATGATGCCCCACTCCAAGGACCAGTTCCTCCTTACAACATGACCAAAGTATGTCAGACGAAGCTTCAGAATCTTTGACTCCAAGGAGCATTGCACTTCACCTTCTCCAGGACAGACCTGTTTGTTCTCCTAGCAGTCCATGGTATATTCAACACTCTTCTCCAGCACCACAGTTCAAAGGCATCAATTCTCTTTCTATCAACCCTATTCACTGTCCAACTCTCCGATGCATAGCATGTAATTGCAAAGACTATAGTCTCCATCAGGTGCACCTTAGTCTCCACCCTGAAGTCCTTGCTCTTCAGTACTCTTGAAAGGTCCCTCACAGCTGACTTTCCCAATGCAATTCATCTCCTGATTTCCTGGCTGCTGTTACCAAGAGTGTTGATTGTGGAGCCAAGCAAACTAAAACTGTTAACTATGTCAATCTCTTCACCATCCATACTGATGCTGCCAATTGGCCCATTGATGAGAATCTTTGTTTTATTGATGTTGAGCTTTAGTCCATGTTGGAGGCTGCACTCCTTGACCTTCTACAACAAGCACTTCAGGTCCACTTAGATTATTAAAAAAAAATTGAAAAAGAATGAACACTTCCAGAGTCATAATATGAAGTAAGCATAACCTTAATAACAAAACCAGTCAAAGATATTACCAAGAAAGAAAACTACACACCCATATCTCTCATGAATGTATATGCAAAAATGTTTAACAAAATCCTAGCCAACAGAATCCAAAAGCACACAAAAAAAATCCATCATGACCAAATGGTATTCATAATAGGTATGTATGGATGACGTCCAACAAAATAACGTGTATATTTTCATGACGGGAAATTGAGACTTTCATATATAGGAAAAAATAATATTCTGGTAGTAATACAGACTACTATCTTCTTTCCAGTTCAGAAAGTCATCTAATGTAATATAAGAATCTCTGTGTCCCTGGTGTGTTAAATGCCCTATTGGTTACCCATAGTGCACGGTGTTTGGTAGAGCTCCCAGGTTAAGATAGGTTTGAAAGCAGGAGTAGCATCCATTTCCTAAACAACATGCCTCTGGAAATTCTATGAACTTAGAGAGATGACTATAGTTTGAGAATAGGGCTCAGGTCTTTTATTTATAGGATTGCTAAGACTTGATCTTGACTAACAACACTAACAACAATAACAACATGCAAGAATGGTTCAAAATAAGAAATGTAATCCGTGTACTTGGCCATACTAACAAAGCAAATATCAAGAACCATATTAATTTTTTTTTTTTTACTTGTTGTGTACCATCAAGTCAGATCCGACTGGCGCAGGAGGGGGTTGCTCCACCTACTCCAGCAGAGCATCTGGTGATTCAAACTGTGCGCCTTCAGTATTGCAGCACAGCTTCTTGCCATTAGGCCACTAGAGCTCCCTAAGAACGATATTATCTTAGCAATTGATACAGAAAAAGCATTTGACAAAATCCAACACCCCTTCCTGATAATTCAGCCAAATTGAAATAGAAGGTAATTTCTTCAACATAGTGAAAATATATAGGCAGAACCGAGAGCCAATATCATTATCAATGAAGAAAGACTAAAAACATTTTTCTTACTTATAGGGATCAGACAAGAATGCCCACTATCATCACTTCTATTCAATACTGTATTGGAACTGCATCTAGAGTAATAAGACAATAGAAGGGGGGGAGCATTCACATCTGCAAAGATATGGTTAAACTATCATAATATGCAAAACTAAATGCAAATGATATGAAATGTACACAGAAAACCCCAAGGACTAAATCAAAAACTAGTTAGAACTAGTAGACCAATTTAGTAGAGTAGCAGGATATAAGATCAATATAAAAAAAAATCAGTGGGATTCCTCTAAAGTAGCAAAGAGAACTCAGATCTCAGAGAAGATAATCAAGAAAGCAATACCATTTAACATAGCCAGCCACAAATTGAGATAAGTGGAAGTGAACCTAACTAGAGACATAAAAACCCTATACAAAGAAAACTTCAGAACATTTTTGCAAAGCAAAATGAGAGAACTAAATAAATTAAAAATATTCCCTTTTCATGGATAGAAAGACTCAATATTGTGAAAACTACAATTGTACAAAAAACAATCTACATGTCCAACACATTCCAATATAAAACTTACATTTCAAGGAAAGCAAAAGAGAAATTATCACATTTATTTGGAGGGGAAAAAACCCCGAATAAGCAAAGCACTTCTGAAAAACAAAAATTAAGTGGGAGACATGGCACTTCCTGACCTCAAAACCTACTACCCAACAGTAGTAACTAAAACAGCATGGCACTGGTACAATGACAGGCACATAGACCAATGGAACAGAATTGAGAACCCAGAAATGGACTTATATATCTATGGTCAACTCAAATTCAAAAAGGAAATCAAACCTGTCAACTGGGGAAATGACAATCTCTTCAAATGGTGCTGGTAAAACTGGACTACTAGTTGCAGAATGCTGAAACAGGATCCACATCTCACATTATACACAAAATCAACTCAAGGTGGATCAGAGTACCTGAGATAAACCCAAAACCATAAAGCACATAAGAGACTAACTGGGATCAAGCTCAGATGGCATAGTCAATGGTTAGTTCTGACTCTACCGTACACAACAACAATGACAAGCTTCATATTATATTTATCTGTTTAAGTCTAATAAATACCTATTCTTTCTTAGTTTTAACCTTAAATTGAAACTTGTATTTCTATACTCCTTCAAATGTTTATTTTAGTAATTTTCTAATCAATACTACTATCAAAAGTAAAATTTCTCTTATTCATTCATTCAGTCTTCATCTATATAATTGTCCTATCCTTCTCTTCCTGCCTTCAAGAATTTATCCTTGGATAAATGCTATTTTTTTGAAATTTTATATTGTTGTTTATTTTAAAGAGTGTCTACTTGGTGTTATTGATCACTTTTGTAAGTGTATCTTTTCTTTGAGTGAGTGTTTTGTTATTGGGTGAGCTTTGTTCCAGATTAGAAGAATGACTAAGGATCATAGTCTTAGAGTTCCACCAGCATTTATTGGGTCAGTAGCCTGGCTGATTTTATGTTTGTGGTTTTTTTATTCCATTTCCATTACCCACCTCCCCACCCCCCACCCCCATTTATCTAGGATCTTCCACTGAGATTTCTTTTAAAGCAATCAACACTAGTACAGGGCAATATCTAGTTCTTCTTGTCTCAGAGCTGTACAAATTTAGGTTCATGTGGTCCATTGGATTAATGCTGTTGTTGTTATGTGCCATCGAGTCGCTTGCGACTCATAGCGACGCTATGTACAACAGCCCTGAACTCTGCTCTGTCCTGTGCCAATCGCACTGTCTCTGACACTCCCATCCCGATTACCCCAGTCAGTGAATCAATCCACCTCATAGAGGGCCTTCCCCTCCTGCGCTGTCCCTCCACCCTCCCAAGCATGATGTCCCTCTCCAAGGACCGGTCCCTTCTTACAACATGTCTAAAGTATGTTAGATGGAGCCTCAGAATAGTTTCAGTAAATATTTGCTTTACAAAGGACTTTTTAAAAAAGTAATAGAAGAACCAGGATGCCACTTTGAGGACAAAGATATGTTTTACTTTTGAATTTGGGATAAATTAAGAAGATCAAAGAATTGATGTCTTTGAATTGTGGTGTGGACAAGACTATTGTAGGTCCCACAGACTGCACAAAGAACAAACATCTATCCTGAAAGAAGTGGAGCTAGGGAGCTCTTTATAAGCAAAGGGGCAAAACAGGATTTCAGAAACTTCAAACTCTTCAAATGCCTGTTTTTTCAGGAGCCAGGCTCTCTACAGGGGCCTTTTTCAGGATAGGCCAATCCCTGGAGAAAGATATTATGCTTGAAAAAGTAGAAAATGTGAAAGGGAATAACGTATAATAAAGAAGATGATATAGTGACTGCAACAATGCCTTTAAAAACAAGCACAGTTATGAGGATGCTGCAGGCCTGGACAATGTTTTCTTTTGTTGTCATCCCTAATAATTAGAACCATCTAAGCAACTAACAAGAGTTCTTCATAATACCAAAAATATCTCATAACGTGGGAGAAATGTGGTATTATTTTTTGATGTGATACTTATCTTTCACTAATTTTTGTTTAATTCCTGAATGTTATATTTAATTTCCTTATAACGATATTTTCCTGGGTTCAATCACTGCTTTTTGCCCTATGGTCATTGTTTTTTTGTTGGTTTTTTTTTTATCTTTTTAATTCACCTGGTGAAGGGGAGCAAAACAAATCCAATACTCCAAACAGAACACCAACTCATTGCATCATTCCAGTCATATAACCACTATCATCTCATGCTGGTGTGAAAACACACACCTATTTTTCAGGTCATTGACGTATGTAGTGGGGTAAAGTACTTCCTGGGCCTCACAATATCAACTCCTATTTACTCATTCCCTGAAGGAATATGCAAGATAAACAGAACATAATTAGTCTATCATGGTCTTTATCTTACCTGGGCCAAGGCTCTAATTTTTTATATGCTAAGTATCGTTTTCTTTCCTACTTTTTCAAGAAAGTTTTTCCAAAATTAGTTGGTTTTTGTTTTTTCAAAGTATCAAACATGAAAAAAAGCCCAGTTATTTTTTCCAACAATATTTTCAGATATTGCTGTGGTACTTGGAAAATAGTTACACTTTCACAAATTAGACTAGAAAGTGAATTTCTGTCATTTAAATTAGGTTTCCTTACTGAATTCTTCTTTAATAGAGAAATGTGTTCCCACTTTGCTTATGACAATGTGCAGTGGGAGAAGCCAAGGCAACGCTTTCCGCTTCATCAGCACAAACTGGGAAGAGCCAGGAATGTCAGCATCAGCTCTTCACATAACATTTTCTTTCTTCTTCTTTCTTCCCTTGCCCCCCACCCCTGGATATCAACAGATGTGTACAGCAAGGGAAAACATACATGTCTCTAAGGAGGAGCCCATTAATCTACATCTTCACATTTTTACTTTGTCATTGATTTTTCAAATTTCTCTTTTGCCCATAACTATCTAAAATAGGAATTGGTAAAAGATAGAAATAGATGATAGACAATGTCTTTAAAATCTACATGTCATGCAAAGTTACACATTTAAACACTATAATAAAGAAACAAATTAAACCTAAGCAACCTGATATTTATAAAATATTATTTTGTCCTAATTATCAGGCTGATTTTAGCTCCAATTGTGACTAGAAGGAAATCTATTCAATAATTCAATTTACAAGTACTTTTCATGTAAATTATACCTTGGGATAAAAAAGCATGTCAGAAGTGTACACTCTCAATCTGTTCATGTACATATCAATTTGACTTAATTTTTCTTTTGGTTCAGGTTTTTTGATTGAAACTTATTCACTCATCCAAACATATTAATGGAAAAGGCTACAATTAAACTAACAAAATGGTACTTGAAAGCTCTGTAACCTTTAGCAATCCCTAGAACATTTTAAGCTACTAATATATTTTTAAAAAAGAAGAAATATTGAATATTCTGCCCACACATAGGCACATTATGGGCCTCCCCAGTGTCTCAAATCATAAGAAATTTTTCATTTTACCCCCACAGCTATAGCTAATGCATGTAATAGAAATGGATATTAGAAACTTATTCTCATTTATTGTAATATGAATGCAAGCCAAGAAAACAGTAAAAATCTGCAGTGTCTGCACATTTCCCTGCAGTTTGGTTTGTGGAAGACTGAGAATTATTTATGGACTTTCTGGCACAGCACTAATGTTTAAAGGGCTACAAGTCTTTCTCCATCAAAGATCGTGCTAGAATGACTTATAGAGATTTCTATGAATTAATTAATTTCCAAAAATATTTTATAGAGATTTCCATGAATTAACTTTCTTAAGAGTAAAGGGGGAAGTGTTGCCTTTATATGGATTAAAAATGATTTAGATATATGATGTTGGCTTACAACTTCTATGCATTCCTCTACACAGAGTTACCATGTGACTTGATTAAAAAGAAATAGAGATAGCTATCATCAGTTAGAGAGATTTGTTAGTGGCAAAAATTCTCTGCCATTACAAAATTTGTAAAATCAAGTATTTAAGTCTGTCATTCTTATATAATTGCTGCTGTTGTTGTTATGTGGTTTGAAGTCCACTACAACTCATAGTGATTCTATGCACAATAGCTCTGAATCCTGTGCTACCCTGAGTCAATCTCACTGTTTCCCACACACCAACCCCATTACCCAAGATACTGTGTCAATCCAGCAAAAATGAAGAAATATTTTTATAAATTTGTTTGTAATACTAAACATATGAGTAAGATGTGTGTAATTTTTCTTTTTTAAAAAAATAACCCCAAATTTTCCTGGAGTAAGAGACATATGAACAGGTATTTTATTTCCCATTGATTGTAAACTTTGTGAATTGTTATCTTCATAGTTCATCTCACCATTACTAATTGACTTTTTTTTAGAATCTTTTTTTCTTACTATGGTTTGAAACTGACTTTATATATTTTATGTTTCTCTAAACTAAGTTCCAGGAAGATACAATCTCCCTAATTATCTATTTTCAGGATTGAATATATGTATTTTTTTTACTAAAGGAGAAAAAGATCTAAAGGACTATTAGTCATTTTACCTTAATTTACAACATTTAGTATCAATATAATTTTGCTAAGGAAGATACAAGAAATATCTGTGAACAGAAAGTGAAAAGAATACAAGATAGTGAGATATTTCAGAGTCCTGGAGCATATATTAAGCTAGAGAATCTTGAAAAAGAATGAGCCTCTTTATATATATGTGATGAAAGCAAAATAGGAATAATGATAGTTGGGGGACATTAACATAATTAATATCATACTATTTCATACATATAAAGATTATTGAGGTACAAATATTTGTTACAAACATGTATAAGAAATACGTTCTGGATTACAGCACCTTTAGAAAGATTTGAAGAGTTTAGGGATGGGTAACCGTGCGTAGAATTAAAACTTGTTCCCCACTGTTGTTGTTAGGTGTCATCAAGTATGACTCATAGTGAGCCTACAAACAAAAGATCTGAACCCTGTTCTATCCTGCATCATCCTCACACTTCTTGAAACAAGAACTCACTGTATGCATCATCATGTCAATCCACTTGCTTGAGTTTCTTTCTTTCCTTTGCTGACCCTTCACTCTTCCTAGCATCATACCCTCCATGTATTTACAATGATTTATTCATTGCAAATATATATTTTTTTAACAATGTGGTCAACTTTACACATGGATCTTACCTGATGGGCTGCATAGGAATCAGATTGACTACAACTATGGTAGAAATTATTGGAGAAGTTTAATATAGGCAGTCAAAACTAGGCCAGGGAAGACTGTGTAGGCCAGACTATCAGTTAGTTACTCATGTTATTGTTGTTAAGTGCTGTTGAGTCACAGATGACTCATAGTAACCTTACGAACAAAATACCTGAACACTTGTATAACTTACATCATTTCTCCAAGTCCATAGTTTCTGGAGGCAAGGTAGTTTCTGAAGTGGATGCCACTTCTGCTTCTAAGCTTATTTTAATCAGGGAGCTCCACTAAACACCATCCACCATGGATAAACATTATCACAATTTGATGCATCAATATCACAGTGTTTAGCATAACAGCAACCATGAGTTACCTCTGTACAGCAAATGGACAGACCAGTGCTATACCACTTAAAGAATGTTTGACCAAAACCAATTTAAACCAGGCCAGAGGGCCACAAATTAAAATCATCCACCTTTGGCTTGGCAGTAGGAACAAGGAGAAATTACAGGGTATGTGAAACTTGGATGGACTATTGGTGGCCCATTGGGGCATTTTCCTAGCTTCTGGCTTGTCAGAACAGGCCAAAAGACCCTCTGCTGGATGGGCAGAGTGACACCCTGGTGGCCTATAGGGCTTTCCCATCCTTACTGGCTGGTTCCCAGAAGCAGGTGCTGAACAGACAGTGCGATCACTGGAATTTCGGTGGTCCAGACCACTGCCCCACCTGGAAGCCAGCACGTATTTCTGAGCTCCTGCCTTTTTAAACAGTGTGCTGAATACAATCAATTCACTCCCGATGGCTGATAACCATTGTGCCTATGTCTCACCTGAAAACAAGATCAAACTCTGTAGAATCAGACTCTTCTAGACCATCAATTACTCATAGACAAATTCAAATTGAAGCTCAAAAAATTAAAATAAGTCCACAGGAACCATATCTAAATATGATCTTGAATCAATTACATTTGAATTTCCAGATCGTCTTAGGAATAGGTTTGAGACATAGATCAAAGATGAGTTATGAGATGATATCAAAGATATCATCCATGAAGAAAGCAAAAGGTCATTATGAAAACAGAGGAGCAAGAAAAAATAAAAGTGGGCATCAGAAGAGACTCTAAAAATGGTTCCAGAGCATTGAGAAACCAAAACAAAAGAAAAACACACCGAAGTTTAACAGCTGAACAGAAGATTTCAAAGGGCAGATTGGGAGAACAAAACAAAGTATTATAAAGGAATGTGCAGAGAACTGGACAGGAGAATATAAAGGGAAGAACTTGCTCAGCATTTTTCAAGCTAAAAGAACTGAAAACAAATTTAAGCCTCTCTTTGCAATATTGAAAGATGCTATGGGCAATATATTGAATGACCCAGAAAGCACAAAATGAAGATGAAAGGAATACATAAAATCACTGTACCAGAAAGATTTGATTGACTCTGAAAAATTTCAGAAAGTATCATATGAACAGGAGCCAATGGTAATGAAGGAGGATGTGGAAGCTGCACTAAAGGCATTCACACAAAATAAGGCCTCAGGAATTGATGGGATACCGATTAACTTGTGTCAATTAACCGATGCAGCCTTGGAAGCACTCCTCAGTCTAAATATTCTAAGATTTATTATTTATAAAAGGTGCATAACAACTAATGAGCACTCCTCTGTAACACTCATAAATATATGTCATTATTATTATTTTGATGGTAGTAGTAGTATTTTTACCACAGGGAGCTCTGGTGGCAAAGTGGTAAGAAACTATGTTGCAATCCTAAAGGCTCATGGTTGGAATTCACCAGCTGCTCCCCAGGAGAAAGATAGGGATTCTCCTTCTGTGCAATTTATTGCCTCTGAAAATCCAATGGCAGATCCACTATGAGTCAATTAAGACTAGTTGGTACTCAACAACAACGTAATATTTCTGTGTTATTAAATTAAAGACTAGTTAGTGTATCTTGATGTACTTATTTTTTATGAAAAATGATTCACAACATATTATCCACCTAGGCATAAATTGTACATAATTTTTCTAAAATGTGATTTAAAGATAGACTTATAGAATCCATTCTTAAATCTATCTTTAAGTCCAATTTGTAGATAATTATAAATTGCTAGGTTTAGCTCATTTCTAATTTCAGTTAAGAAAGTGTTTGTCTGAGGTATTAAATATGTATTACAGTTTTCTATGCACAAAAAATGCTTAATAATGTCAGATATACTAAAACATTTTAACTAATAATAAAATGCATAATAATACAGAAGAAAACTATATACTGCATTCAATAGGTGTAATCTGAATGCATATGAGTATTCTTGATAGACACACAATTTCAGAGTTCTGAAACAATTTAGATTTATTTATAAAAGATCATAATTAATCTCATTCTGTTGAAATTTTGCATACACAAAGGCACATTCATGATGTAAAATTGTAATAATATTAATGATTGGGTAATGCAGGAGAAAATGATGGAAAAACATTTACTGTTGAAGGTGAGAGACTTGAGGTTGAAGAGCGTTGATCTGGTGCCAGAGAGTCAGAGTCTGATTCTAATGCAAGAAAGGGAGTTTGCACCTGGAGTTGATTTTTTGAGGTAAGTCTCAAAGAAACATTGTACAGAACTTTTCTTTTTCTCCTTTTAAATAGATGTTTAGAGAATTCTGGTGCTATAGCGAGAAAGGAATTGCACTGTCTTCTCAAAAAGCAGATGATGGTTTGAATCCACCAGCTGATCTATGTGAGATAGATGCACTATTTTTCTCCCATGTGATTTACAGCTTGTAAATACCCTTTCGAGGTTCGGCCATGAGTAAGTTCTGACTTAAGGCAATGAAATTTTTAATTGAATGGCCTTGTATAACCTGAAGCCTTTGGTAACTATATGATGAATTTAGGTGAATCTCTCCAAGTTACAGTCTTGTTCTTCCAATGTTGCTGTGTCTGCTTCAATGACAAAAGGGGGTTTAACTAGCTTATAATTTTTTTAAATTTTTTTTTAGTTCTGGAGTTTTTAGATCTTAGACATCTTCAAATGCTCTTGTTCACTGTAGCACAAGAGAAGACTCTTGATGAGATAGACTGACTCAGTGTCTAAGGTAATGGAGGTAGAGGTGTCAGAGACAGTATAGTTGATTCAGGATAGCGTAGGGTTCAGAGCTCCTGTACATAGGGTCACTATGAGTAGCAGTGACTCTGCAACATATAACAACAATAACTAATCCCATAAAGTCTTCATTGATTAGTTTTTTGGCATAGATGTCTAGTAACCCTCTGACATCATTTCACTGATGGCTAACAGCATTTGACAATTAAAAAGCACATTGTATTCTCCTTCCTTTTGTTGATGAACGAACCACCAAAGCAGAGCAATGGTTTCTTAAGAGTACAACGTTGTTGTTAGGTGGGATTAAGTTGAGTACTACTCATAGCAACACAATGAAAACAGATTTGAACCCTGTGCTATCTTGTGCTATCATCATAATTTCTGCCATTTTTGAGAGACTGACTTTTTTATTCAGTCACTGTGTCAAACACTCATGAGGGTCTTCTCTTTTGCTGTCTGCCTTTACAAGCATGATGTTCTTTCCAAGAAATAGGCTCTCCTAGCAACATGCCTAAAGTATGTGAGGTGAAGCTTTGTCACTTTTGCCTCCAAGGAACATTCTAGCTATACTTCCCTCAAGACTTAATTGTTTGTCCTTTGGAAGTCCATGAGATTTTCAGTATTCTTCTCCAACAGCACAGATCAGAGGCATCAATTCTTATGTCATCATCTAAGTGATTGAAAAGACTATGGCTAAAACCAGGAGACCCTTCATCTTGAAACTGATATCATTGCTCCAATTTGGAGAGGTCTCTGAATGTAGACTTTCCCAATGCAATATATCTTCTTATCTCTTTACTCTGGTACCAGTTGTGAATGCAATAAAGAGGAAATCATTGACAATTTCAATCTTTTCTTCATCTATCATGATGTAGTATATCACTACAATAGAGAGAATTTTTGTTTTCTTGATGCTGAGATATAATCCATATTGAACGCTGCTGTCTATACTTTCTGCAGCAAGTCCTCCTCCCTTCTAAGTGCATATATTATTGTAAACCATCGTGACTGAGTTAGATTTGTAAGACAATAGTTTTTATGGCAGTCTATTGTATTATTAAGTAAAAGTTACCTGTATATTCAATGTTTTAAATTTAGGGCCTCACAGTGTATCTTTTTAAAAATGGAGAGAAATACAAAATATAAGCAAACTGAGAAAAGCAAAGCCTAAACCGGCCATAATTTTCAGCCAAACTTTTGTATTTCAATTTTAGAAAGTGTATTTTACAATCACACATTTAACTCCTTACTTTATACAACACTTTTTAGTGATTATTGGAAATGTCAAGAAACTGACCTTTACTAAGCAATCGTTTCACTTATCATTTGGAGTCCAGAATCTTGCTTTCTTTTCACAAATACTTGACCAGGTTATATTCAGTGTTTTTAATGGAAAATGAAACAAGCTATTTGTTTTTCATGCATAATTTCTACATTTACCTTACTAGTATGAGATTGCTTTGCTAATCTGGACCCATCCTGTCTATTCTATGTTTTGTACTGTTGTGCCTTTGATGGTGAAATAATTTTGGGATTTTTTTAGTCACACTGAAACAAGTACACTTAAAATGTTTTAATAGATGGAGCTTGAAAATTGTCAGGTAGTAGCTCAAAGTATTACAAACAGATTTACCAATTTGAGAGTGAAAGAAATTAATGAAGTATTTTCCTTCTTTGTATTGTTTGAAACACTGCTGTTTCCTTTTCTAAATTAATTTTATATAATCAAATATTATAAGGTATGACTTATATAAATTATGTATCCAAATTATTTGATTCCATGTAAATATAAATCCATGATTAAATATTTTATATGCATTAAAATATGTATATTATATATAAGCACACTTGTATATGTATATGTATTTATGTAATTGAAACCATTATAGAATATAATCAGAATAATTATATGAAAGCTTATGGTGAATAGTAGATTTGATTGTATTAGAAAATAGATAAAAATTCTGAGGTAATGTCCCCATTTTCAACCAAAATTTAAATTTGGTGTAGTGGAAATCAAACAGTTAAACACAAATTTTGCATATGCTGTTGTTATTGTTATTGCTAGGTACTTTCAAGTATAGTATGACTCATTGCGACCCTATGATCAAAGGACCCTATCCTGTGCCCTCCTCACACTTCCTACAGCAGTCACCATGTCAATCCACCCGGTTGAGGGTCTTCCTCTCCTTCACCAATGCTCCATCCTTTCCAGTATCATGTCCTTCTCCAGGGAATAGCCCCTCATAGCAACATGCTCATAGAATGGGAGGCAAAACTTCATCAATTTTCATAGTTCTCTGAGATAGAAATGAAATTATAAAATAGAAAACATTGTTGTTGTTGTTGTTATGTGTTGTAGAGTTTACTGAGAGATCCTATAAAAATAAGCTCTGATATGCTATTCTCACCACCTCCATCATAGTTGAGCTCATTATTAAAGTCACCATGTCAATCTATTTTGTTGAAGGGTACCTCTCACAATGACTTTCTACTTTTCCAAGCATGATGTCCTTGCCAAGGACTGGCCACTCTAAATAACATACTCAAATTACATGAAATGAATTTCCAACAATCTTGCCTTAAGGAGTACACTGGTTTCACTTTCTCTAAGACAATTATGTTCTCTTGGCAGTTTTTAGCATATTCAACATTCTTCTTCAACACACAACTTCAAAGCAATATTTGTTCTTCTATAATCCTTAGTCATTGTCCAACTTTCAGATGCATAGGAAGTAGGTAAGAAGATGATGGTTTAGATCAGGTGTATCTTAATCTTTAAAATGATGTCATTTTTCTGGAGAGGTTCCTGTTAGCAATCTTTCTCAATATGATTCATCTTTTGATTGCTTGATTGCTGGTACCAATGGTGTCAATTGTGGATCTAAGTAAAATGAAATTGTTGATTACATAAATCTTTTCACCATCTATCATAATGTCCATGATTGTCCAGAGGTGAAGATTTTTATTTCCTCAATGTTGAGATATAATATATATTGAAAGCTGTAGAATTTGATTTTCTGTAGCAAGCCCTTCAATACATCCTCTCTTTCAGAGAGTAAGGTTGTATCTTCTACATAACACAAGCTGTTGATGAATCTTCTCTCTCTGATCTTGATGCTGCATTCCTCTTTATATATAAAGTCGATTTTCTCAAATGACTTGCTCAGCATACAGATTGAATAGATCTGGAAGAAGGATGCAACCCTGATACACATCATTCTTGATTCTCAACAATATGGTGTGGTTTTTCTGCTTTGTTTGTATAGCAATCTCATGATCTAGCTATTGGTTTCGTTTACACAGAATTAAATGTTCTAGGATTCCCATTCCTGTCAATGTTAGCCATAATTTGTTGTGATTTGTGCAGTCAAATGCCTTTATAAAGTTAATAAAACACAGATATACTTCTGGCATTTTCTGCTTTCTGCCATGACCCATACGATATCAGCAATGATATTCCTAATTCTTGAGTTTCTTCTAAATCCACCACTAATTTCTGACAGTTCTCTATCCAAGTACTCCTGGATATTTTTTTCTCTCTTCATAATCTTTAGTAAGAATTTGCTTGTATCTGATATTAATATTGTTTAACAATTTCCATATTCTGTGTGATCACCTTTTTTGGGAATGGTAATAAGTATAAATATGGATCATTTCTAGTTAGTTGACCAGGTTTCTGTCTTCCACATTTATTGACACAGCCTGATAAGCACATACAGTGCTCCATCTATTTTGTTGGATTATGCCAGATGGTATTCTATCAATTTCTAGGGCCTTATATTTTGTCAATGCCTGGTTGAATGTCCTTTGTTACTATTGGTTCATGGTCATCTACTGGAATGCAAATTTTAAAACAAAGAAGGAATAGTAATTATAAATTAGGGATTTTATCATAGTAACGAGTCTGGAGGTCAAATGATTTAATTTTATACAACCAGTGACTCATTAATTGGAAATATATTTTTTTCAAAAAACACAAATAATGACTATGCACTTGGACTTTATCTGAAAGACTACACAGGAATCAGATTGACTACATCTGTAGGAAGAATTGTTGGAGAAACTCAATATTAGCAGTCAAAAGCAGCCTTGGTGCTGATTGTAGAACAGACCGTCAACTAATCATAGGCAAGTTCTAACTGAAGTTTAAGAAAATCCAAAGAAATTCACAAATAGAAACTTGATTCTATCTCACTTAAATTTAAAAAATCATTTCAAGAATAGATTGGAGGTATTGAACACTAATGATTGAAGACCAGACGAGCTGTGGGATGCCATCAAAGAGATCTATCACCCAGGAAGAATGCAAAACGTCATTACAGAGGCAGAGGAGAATAAAAGACAAAAATGAATGTTAAAAAAGACAGAGAAGACTGTATTACAATGTTGAGAAGCCATAACAAATAGAAGTGACAAAGTAAAAAAAATTGAACAAAAGATTTCAAAAGACAGCTTGTAAAGACAGAGTATTCCAATAAAATGTGCAAAGAAATGGAGTCAGAAAATAAAAAGAGGACTTGCTCAGCATTGGTGTCTCGAACTGAAAGAACTGAAGAACAAATGCAAGCCTTAACTTGCAGTATCAAAGGTGCTATGAGCTGCAATCCTAAAGGCACACAGTTCTAATCCACCAGCTGCTCCTTGGGAGAAGGATGGGAAATCTCCTCCTATGTGATTAATTGCCTCTGAAAACCCATTTGAGGGTCAGCTGGGTCAGTTCTCACTCAATGCTACACAACAAAAACAACTCAACATGAGCAAAACCTTTAATGATCTGTGAAGCATCAAAAGACAGCAGAAGAAATACAGAGAATTACTATACCAAAAAGAATTGGCTAACATAGAACTATTTCAGAAAGTGGCATATGATCATGATAAAGTTATTGCTGTGGTGTACTATAGAGTCAGAATAAATCAGTAGCTCGCCTCTCCGTGGGATTTCAGATACAGTCAATTATGAGCTCTGACTACCTTTCTTTCTCCTATGAACAGAGGGTTTTGAACTGTATACCTTTGCACTGACAGTGCCATTCCTTACCACAAGCAACAAGAGCTAAGATAAATTTACAGATGACTACATTATAAAGGTAAAAAACCTAGCAAATAGGAGATTCTGATTAAGAAATTATCATGTATATCTCATTCTGAAAGTATAGACAGGATCAGAAGAATGATTTTATTTATACAGTATTACTCTTCCCTAAGTTTTTTTCATCTGAAATATATATGCTACTCCTCATACATTTCAGGAATAGATTTGGGCTTTGGTTTGCACTTCGACTGAATATTGGAATAAGAGTTATCAGAGGAGTAGAAAGTGGTGTAGATGACTGATGAGGCAATTTGACTTTTCTATATCCACAAAAGCTTTTCTGAATCTACTCTTCTACCTCGAAAAGAAAGGAAGCAAAATCTCCACAATGTGACATTTCGCAAATTGAACAATCTTAGAAACTCAATTACAATCTTATTCATTCATTATTTCTATCTCTGTTCCCTTTACAGTAACTAAAACCAAGTGTTTCATTCTAGTTTCAACCATGAAGCTGTAGTTGATTGCATCCCTTCCTCATTAATGTTTGATAAAGCACATTCCTTAACATTTCCAGCCAGCCTATGAACAGACCAGTTTCAGTTGATCTACATTTTAAATCATGAAATATCCTAGTGTGTTAAATTTCAGAGGCAAATGGAGCAACAAAATAGAACAGTTTGTGATAAGAAAATCTGCAGCGTGAATATAATGCTTATGTGAAAGTAGAGTGAATCACCACGAGATACACAACAGCTTTTCTTTTTAGCCCTGACAAATGCAGATAGTACAGTAAGAACACATTTAAATTACATGTGACCTGGTCAAATGCAAGGTTATGAATGAGGCTGAAATTTCATAGGGGAAAAATATCTAACAACTTAATTGAGTGCACTGCAAGATTGTTGTTGTTGTTATGTGCCATTGAGTACCCTGAGACTCAGCAACCCTATGAACAACAGCCCTAAACCCTGCTCTATCCTGTGCGAAACTCATTGTCTCTGATATACCTTCCTCATTACCTCAGTCACTGAATCAATCCACCTCATAGAGGGTTTTCCTCTCCTGTGCTGTCCATCCACCATCCCAAGCATGACGTACCTTTCCAAGGATTGGTCCCTCCTTGCAACATGTCCAAAGTATGTCAGATGAAGCTTCAGAATGCTTGCCTCCAAAAAGTAACCTGGTTTAACCCTCTCCAGGATGAATCTGTTTGTTTTCTTAGCAGTCCATGGTATATTCAATACTCTTATCCAACACCACAGCTCAAAGGCATCAATTCTCCTTCTATCCTCCCTGGTCATTGTCCAGGTCTCTAACACATAGCAAGTGATTTCAAAGACCATGGCCTGTATCAATCATACCTTAGTCTCCAGAGTGACACCATTGTTCTTTGGTACTTTGGAGAGGTCCCTAAGGCAGACATTCCCATCAAAATATGTCTTTTAATTTATTGGCTGCTGGTGCCAAGAGTGTTGACTGTGGAGCCAATCAAACTAAAGCTATTAACAATCTCGATCTCTTCACCATCCATCCTGATGCTGCCAATTGACCCAATGGTGAGAATCTTTGTCTTCTTGATATTGAACCTCAATCCATATTGAAAGCTACAGTCCTTGACCTTCTGCAGCAAGCTCTTCAGGTCCTCCTCCATTTCAGCAAGCAGGGTTGTGTCATCTGAATAAGTCAGATTGTTGATGGCTCTTCCTCCAATTCTGATGCCACACTTCTCCTCATAGAGCCCAACCTCCTAGATAATCTCTTCTGAATATATGTTGAAAAGGTATGGAGATAGAACACATCCCTGGTGTACACCCTTCCCAATATTGAACTATGCATTGTTTCCTTGCGTTGTTCTGTCTACTGCTTCCTGGTCCAAGTATAGGCTTCACATTAAAATGGTCAAGTGTTCTAGGATTCCCATTCTTCTCAGAGTCAGCCACAGTTGTGATCAACACAGTCTAACACCTTTGCATAATCAATGAAACACAGATAGACATTCCTCTGGTACTCCATGTTTTCAGCCAAGATCGATCTAACATTAGCTACAATATCCCTAGTACCACGACCCCTGTTAAACACAGCCAGCACTTCTGGCAGTTCTCTCCTGATGTGCTGTTCCAGTCATTTTTGGATAATCTTCAACAGAATCTTGCTTGCATATGATATAGCCACCAATATTATTTTATTTTTCAAAGACCTCTCAGAATGGAAGAAATGGTCATAGACATAACAAGCATTATGATTGCTTTTCCTCTGTGTAAGAAAACTGGATTTATTTCTCTGGCTTATGCCTATGACTTATAAATGCAAAAAAACAACAACAAAACTTATCACATGAAACATATGCTTCAAGTGCTTGTCTTGCGTTAGACACTATGCATCCATTTTCATTTCAATTTAGGATCAGTTGGAAAGAAAAAAATTCAGGCTATGTAAGATATTTGGAAGCAAAAGTGGCATCCACTTCCTAAATAACAAGCCTCTGGAAACTCTATGAACTTTGATAAATGTCGATAGTTATAGAGAGGCTTCAAGCTTTTTGTTCATAGAGTCACTATGAGTTATAATTGACTTGAAGGCAATAAAAATAACAACATGTAAAATATATCTTCAAAATAAAATACTAGTGCCACTTGGAAAGTTTCTTTCTAATTTATTATGTTTACTCTAGTCTACACAAAAATCCATTTATCTTATAGTAAGACATAGTAGTCTCCAAGGCCTTTATTTTAAACACACACACACACAAAATTAGAAACAATGAAAGTTCAGAGTAAGTTACCTAGCCATTAGCAGTTATTCTTTCCCGTTCTTTTGTTTGTTTGTTTTTGATGAATTGAAACAATTATTTGGTCATTTGGTAGAAGTATAATAAATATTTACAGATTTTCATAGATGTTTTCTCTTTTCATCAGTAGTAAATGTGACATATTATACTCCTCTTTTCTAAATAACACTTTTAACAATATTATTAAATGCCATGGAGCTGACCATGACTCTTTGTCGCTGTGAACAAACAGATTAGAACCTTGTCCTGTTCTGTGCCATCCTTGTGATCTTCACTATACTCAAACCCATTGTTGCAGTCACTGGGCCAATCCATCTCATTGAGGGTTTTCTTTTCTTGTGATGATCATCTATGATGATGCCTTTTTCCAAGAATTGCCCAAACTGTGTAAGAAAAGATTTCAACATTCTTACCTCTCAGGAGCATGCTGGTTGAACTTCCTCTGTTCTTTTGGCAGTCCATTGTATGTTTAATATTCTTCACCAAAATAAAAAGGTACAAAGGTGTTGATTCTCTTCTTTAAACATTGTCCGTCTATCTTATAAGAAATATTTTTTTTTAAATTGTTCCAATGCTCCTATATTAAGACCTAGGCATAGAACTGAAACGAGACCCAAAATTTTTTTAGAAAAAAATAAATAAGTTTGATTAGTTGCTGAAATAGTAATTTTTAATCTTGACATTTTATCAATACTGTCAGTTTCACTAATATTTGGATGACCAGCCTAATTGAATATGATATAGATTTTTTCCATCTTTAGCACAGAAAAATAATCTTGCTAGCACAATGGTTAAATACTTAAAAGTTAGAGGAAGTTCTCTTTCCCAGAGGGTTGCTATGAATATAAATTAATACCAATGAGTTTGATTTTATCATCAGAGGACAAATAAATTGGTTGTTGTTGTTGTTGTTGTTGTTGTTGTTGTTAGGTGCCCTTGAGCTGAGTACAAATCATTGCAACCCTTTAAACAATGGACCTGAACCCTGACCTATCCTGTGCCATCCTCATCATCTCTGCTACACTTGAACCCATTTCTGTAGTCACCATGTCAATATATCAATCTTTTTATCTCTTGCTGACTCTCCAACTTTCCAACCAAGATGTCCTTCTCCTAAAAATAGCCTCTCCTAGCAACATGGCCAAAGTATGAAAGAGGAAACTTCACCTTGGAGGACTTTGACAGCAAGTTTTCAAAGATATATCTGTTTGTTCCTTTGGTAGTCTATGGATTCAGTGCTATTCCCCAACACCACAGCTCAAAGGCCCCAATTCTTTTCAAGAAGTTGGCTTCCTTCATGAGATCTCAAAAACACATTAAGAAATGCAGAACTAAAAAGAGAGGAGAAAGAGGGATAAAATGAGAAAAAAAGAGGGATAGACATGTAAAAAGAAGAGAAGAAAATGAGAGATGGGAAGGGAAACAAGAAAGTCATAAAAATAATTATTAATTATTAAATATTATTTGCCTGAAAGTATTTTTCTTGTAAAATAATCTGTATGCAGAAAACTGGAAAGGAGTAAAAAATGGAAAATGAAGTAATTTTTTTGCATTTCACAGAGGAAAACATACTGAATTTTGAAACCTAAAGATAAATTTATCATATGTCCCCAGGAAAATTTATGGAATACCAGTCTAAATATACCTTTCACTTTAAAAATATTAATATCAATTAACCTCTGTTTATTAATAATAAGTGTAACAATATTTAATTAATTTTCTATATTAATAATGTCACAAAATTACTATTGACAGAGTTTATCTCTATTTCCATATGATTTAAAAAATTCCTACAATAGCATTTGCAGTGCATAGCATAGTTTCCCACCAAATTCATGTCCACCAAGAATCTTAGAATATAATTTGGAATTAGGATTCTTGCAGATATCATTAATTAGGATGAGGTAATTTTTAGTTCTAAAGCATAGAAAGAAGCTCCTTAAAAGTGAGAATGGTGAAACTTCCTCTTATATTGGGTATATTATCAGAATGCGCCAATCTCTGGAAAAAAGCTATCAATCATGCATGGTTCAAAATTGAGAAGTGCATATCATAGGGATGTGTCCTGTCTCCATACCTTTTCAACCTGTATGCAGGACAGATCATCTGGGAGGCTAGGCTCTATGAGCATAAATACGGCGTCAGGATTGGTGAAAGATCTATCAACAATCTGCATTATGCAGATGACACAACCCTGTTTGCTGAAATTGAGGAGGACATGAAGCACTTGCTGCAGAGGGTCAAGGACTGTAGCCTTCAGTATGGATTGAGGCTCAATGTCAAGAAGACAAAGATTCTCACCACTGGGCCAATTGGCAGCATCGGGATGGATGGTGAAGAGATTGAGATTATTCACAGCTTTGTCTGCTTGGCTCTACAAGCAACACTCTTGACACCAGCAGCCAGGAAATTAAAAGATGTGTGGTGCTGGAGAAGAGTATTGAGAGTACCATGGACTGCTAGGAAAACAAACAGATTCATCCTAGAAAGGGTTAAACTGGGTGGCTCCTTGGAGGCAAGGATTCTGAGGCTCCGTCTAACATACTTTGGACATATTGTAAGGAGAGACTGGTCTTTGGAAAAGGACATCATGCTTGGGAGGGTGGAGGGACAGTGCAGGAGGGGAAGGTCCTCTTTGAGGTGGATTGATTCAGTGACTGGGGTAATCGGGATGGGAGTGTCAAAGATAGTGTGACTGGCACAGGACAGAGCAGAGTTTAGGGTTGTTGTACATAGGGTTGCCATGAATTGCAAGCGACTTGATGGCACATAACAACAACAACAACAACATCATGCATGGTAAATTAGAAGGCCAGTGAAAACGAGGGAGATCCTTAAGAAGCAGGCTAGACACAGTGGCTGCAAAAATGAGTTTAAGTGTAGCAAAGACTGTGAGGGTGGGTAGTCTTCTGAGCACAGGATTGTTCTGAGTCGGAGTCAACTCAATACCACTTAATAACAAGAACAAAATCAATGGGCAGTATCCAAATAAACAATGGCCAGACACAAACACAGTCAGAGAGGGGAGACAGAGGAATTAGTTCTTGTTATTGTAGAACAGCATAGAGGTGGGGCTGACCCATAGAAGATTTTTGGTGGGTTTTCAGAAGTAAATTTGTCAGAAGGGAGAAGATTACCCATCTTTCTCCTTCAGGGGAGCTGATGAATTTGAACCTTGAGCCTTCGGGATTGCAATGCAGCTTCTTGTTACTAGGGGCCAAACTCCCTAGAGGAATGAGTACACATGTCAAAATACAACTTTTTCAGCAACCACAAGAAGCTAGCCAAAATGCTTGAAATTGATTACCTCTCACAGTCTTCAAAGGAAATCAATATTACCAACAGCTTGATTTTGAACTGACCTTTGAATAACCTCCAAAACTGTGAGACTATGCATTTTGATTGGTTTAAAGTCATCTAGTCAGTGGTTGGGGGTTTTTTTGTTGTTTATTTTCTGGTAACCCTAGGAAGTTAATACACATATTTGAACATCACTGGAGAAATGTAGATTAGGGAAAAGTATATTTATAGATATATAGCTTGCAGTTATTAATAAAATAAAATTAAGAGATGCCGCCAATAAAGTGTTCCATCTGTTTTTATTTTTCATAATTAAATTAAAAAAGTCTAGATGTCGATACAGACATTACTGGTAATCCCTCTATGATCTGTGCAGGAAACTGAGCATTATTAGATGGGAAAACCTCACCCAGAATGTGAGAATGACTCTGTGTGAGTTTTATCTTTTGATCCTTGTGTTATCTATCTTTTGGCATTTTAAAGAATAAATTTAATCTCTCTGATATCTGCCATCCTTTCAAACATGTGAAGAAAAATATCTTCTTCATATTCATTCTTCGCTGGCTTAAAAATTGCCTGTACTATAAGTCGTTACTCATTCCTCATCACCTTGGTTAAGCTTTTCCACACACATTTACATTTACCAGCACGTATGTTGAAGTGTGATTTGAAGCAGATCAGCATCCATTCCAAAGTTAAGATGAGTTATCTTGGGAGACACTCAATTTTCTTTTCTTCTGAACCTGGAGCTGGACAATAATTTGCAGCTAAATCAAGAGCGAGTGCTTTCAATTATCACTGTAGTCTCAAAAATCTCTTGCCTATATTTCCTTTGATCCATCAACATGGTGTAGTAACCATTAGAATTTTTTTTAAAAATTGCTTTAATTAATAATCGGGTGATGGAATAAAAGCAATCTTGCCAAACCAACACCGTTCTGGATCTTCAAATGTAAAAGACAATGGTAAAGTAGAATATAGATGAAAAACAAAACAAAACAAAAAAACACCTCCAAATTCCAAAGATCTACTGGTAACTTGATATTACACAGGATTCTTTACTAAAGTTTTATTTTTAATTTGTGAAACTACATTCACAATAGTTTAATGATTAAGTTTTTAACTGGTGCTTATGAACTGTTAAAAATGTACCAGATAGAAAAATTTACTTATCACTTACCACTCCACCGTCTCTAACATTAAGTGGTTCCTCATCTCTGTGATCATTTCGTTCCTGTCTATATCTTTGGGTTACTGGGTATCGGAACCCTTGAAAATTGGCTTTTCTAGAGCAGGGTAACACTGCATGGTTCAAAATTGGGAAGGGTGTACGCCAGGGATGCATCCTGTCTCCATACCTTTTCAACATGTATGCAGAGCAGATTATCCGAGAGG
This sequence comes from Elephantulus edwardii, assembly GCF_000299155.1. Classification (NCBI taxonomy): domain Eukaryota; kingdom Metazoa; phylum Chordata; class Mammalia; order Macroscelidea; family Macroscelididae; genus Elephantulus; species Elephantulus edwardii. The sequence goes on along the minus strand of NW_006399834.1, from coordinate 4,571,502 downwards.
CTGGGCTCTATGAGGAGAATTGTGGCATCAGGATTGGTGGAAGATCTATTAACAATCTCCGTTATGCAGATGACACAACCCTGCTTGCTGAAACTGAGGAGGACCTCATGCACTTGCTGCGAAGGGTCAAGGACTGCAGCCTTCAGTATGGACTAAGGCTCAATGTCAAGAAGACAAAGATTCTCGCCACTGGACCAATTGGCAGCGTCAGGATGGATGACGAAGAGATTGAGAGTGTTCACAGCTTCACTTTGCTCGGCTCCACGGTCAACACTCTTGGCACCAGCAGTCAGGAAATCAAAAAGCGTATCGCGATGGGAAAGTCTGCTGTTAGGGATCTCTCTAAGGTACTCAGGAGCAACAGTGTCTCTCTGGAGACTAAGGTGCACCTGATACAGGCCATGGTCTTTGCAATCGCTTGTTATGCATTAGAGAGTTGGACAATGACTATGGAGGACAGAAGGGGAGTGGATGCTTTTGAGCTGTGGTACTGGAGAAGGGTACTGAATGTACCATGGACTGCCAGGAAAACAAACAGATTCATCTTGGAGAGGATTAAACCAGGCTACTCCTTGGAGGCAAGGATTCTGGGGCTTCATCTGACATACTTTGGACATGTTGCCAGGAGGGTCGGGTCCTTGGAGAGGGACATCATGTTTGGGAGGGTGGAGGGACAGCGGAGGAGGGGCAGACCCTCTATGAGATGGATTGATTCGGTGACTGGGGTAATCGGGATGGGTGTGTCAGAGGTGGTGCGGTTGGCACAGGATAGAGCAGGGTTTAGGGCTGTTGTGCATAGGGTCGCTATGAGTCGGAAATGACTCGATGGCACATAACAACAACAACAAGCCATAATGTTAGCCTACATTGGGGCATTATCTCTAACTATCTTAAGAGCAGACACATGGTCTTGAAAATCATCAACAGCTGTGAGAGAACCCTTTCTACAATGTGAGAGTTGGTGATGAAGAGACTGTGAAGACACTGGGAGAGACAGTGGTGGAAAGGGTGTGAAGAGACTGTGGTAGTGCTATGAAGAGACCCGGCAAGCTGCAACCAGAGGAACTTCGGAGGCCACAGTTAAAGGCTTTGTGGTTGGATAATTGAAGAAAATTCTGACTTTAAACTCTTTTGGGATAAAGTATCCTGGATGATTGAAGAAACTAGAGGCTTCTTGCATTTATGCTGCCAACCTGAACCTAAAATTTCACTGGTTGACTGAGAATCTTCCTTTCACTAATTGAAGAATTGTGTCTTATTGCTAATCTGACTTGGGATTTCTGGACTAATCCTGGACTTGTATTATCTGATATTCTTTGCCTCCTACACTCTCCAACCTATTTCACTAACAACCCCACAACTGTGAGGTTTAAACACTGTGACTCTTGCAATTAACATCAGATGAAATGATTGGTGGAGAAAGGTATAAGAGCAAGGGAGTGGTGGCATTTCTGACTGTATAGCTATTTTTGTCTTGTAGATATTATTGAGGGGACAGTTAAAATGTATGAAGCAGGTAGACATCAGATTCAGTAATTCTCACATTGCATCTGATCCTTTTGCAGTTGCATAATTTGCTGCAACTTCTCACAGAAATGAATAAAAACATCATCAAAGAAATGACTGAAACAATTGCAGAGGCTGACACACCCAAATCTGGGATTAAGCTCCTTTGTCAGTTGACTACTAATGGTAGCAGTTGGTATGGCTGATGCATTCAGTTGCAGAGCCTGGTAAATGATGATTGGGTGGCTGCAAGTTGTGGTTCTCAGAGCACCTAGATCAGGTCAGATGCAAAACTATGTTTAGAACAAAAAGAACAAAACTTCCACAAGTATCTTTCTATATAGGATCTCAGGGCTATAAACCCAAGGGAACAAAGGTTGATGACTTTGATCATATCTTCAGGTGAAGATTAAAGATATATCTCATTGTAATATTTCCTCTTTAGTACAAGCAATTTATTCCAGATGAGGTTGTAAGAACAGGTAAAGAAGCAGATATTTTAAAATACTGCAGAATGGAAGATTATGGATGGAAGTGCCACATGAAAGATGGAAAGTGTATAGAATCAATGTACCAATAAGAATTGGCTCACACACACACACACACACACACACACACACACACACACACGCACTAAAAAAAATATCAAGGAACAACATATGATCAAGAGGCAATGGTGAGGCAGTAATAGATTCAAGCTGCTCTGAAGGAATTGGGGGGGAAAAACAACAAAAATAAAGCCCCAGAAATTGACAGAATAGTAGTTGATATATTCCAACAAACTTCCCTGGACATACTCAACAGATTGTGCTAAGAAATCTGGAGGACACCTTACTTGGCCAACTGACTAGAAGAGATCTATATTTATTCCTATTTCAACAAAAGGTGACCAGACAGAGTGCAGTAATCATCAAACAATATCAATAATATCACAAACAAGCAAATTCCTGCTAAAAATTTTCCAAAAATGATTGGAATAGTACATGGACAGAGAACTACCAGAAATACAGGCTCAGTTTAGAGGATCTCATGGTACTAACGACATTATCACCAAAGTCAGATGGACCTTGGCTGAAAGCAAAGAGTATCACAGGAAAATCTATATGTGTTTCATTGGCTATGAAAAGTCATTTTGATTGTGTGAATAACAACAAATTGTAGCTAACTTTGAGAAGAATGGGAATCCTAGAACACTTGATCGTGCTCCCACAAAACCTATACTCAGACCAGGAAGCACTCCTCAGAACAAAGCAGGGAAAGCACTGCATCCCTCAAAATGAAGAGAAGAGTGCATCAGGGATGTGTTCTATTTCCATACTTTCTCAATTTTTATGTGGAACAGAATGTTCAGGAGGCTAGGCTTTGTAAGGAGGTGTGGCAGCAGGATTGGAGGAAGACTTCAAAAAACTGAGATATGCAGATGACACGCTGCTTGCTGAAATGAAGAAGGAACCTAAATGCTTGCTACATGATGTCAAGGATTGTAGTCTTCAATATGGATTGGAACTCATCATCAAGGAGACAAATATTCTCATCACTTGGTCAATTGGCTGCAACATGATAGATGGGGAAGAAATTGAGATTGTTAACAATTTTAACTTGCTCAGCTCCATAATCCACATTCTTGGAAACAACAGTCAGGAAATCAAAAGAAGAATTGTATTGGTAAAAATCCACTGTTAGGGACCTTTCCAGTCTACTGAGAAGCAAAGATGTCAGTAAAAAGACTAAGATGCACTTGATTGAGGCTATGGTCTTTACAGTTACCTGCTATGCATCAGAGAACTTGACAATGACTTAAGATGATAGAAAAGAACTGAGGCCTTTGAGTTGTGGTGCTGGAGAAGAGTATTGACCACCAGGAGAAGAATCAGGTCTGTGTTGGAGGGGGTGAAATGAAGTTTCTCCTTGGAGGTAAGGATTTTGAAGTTCCATCTCACATACTTTAGGCATGCGGTCAGGATAGACTGGATTTTAGAGAAGGACATAATGCTCAGAAAGGGGGAGGGGCAGAAAAGGAAAGGAAGATTCCAGATAAGATGAATTGACACAGTAACTGGGGTAATTGGGATAGGTGTGTCTGAGTCAATAAGACTGGTTAAACAGTATAGTTAAACAACTAGTTAAACAGTATAGTTAAAGCAACAAAAACCTTAATTATTTTTACTATATATTGTACACAATATATAGATTCAGTAATGGCTACAGAAGTCAAACCCTAGGAATGTACGGATATAAAACCTTAATTAGCGATTTTCTTTTGGTTGTCAATTTAGATAGATTCTAATAGTTACTTACTTTTAAAATCAAACCAATGCAATAAATACACTAAAAAATCTTTTTTCTGCATTTTATTTATAAAGGATTATTTTTTGAGAATAGTTTGTGAAAATCATTGTCATAATATTAGAGAATTTTTACATATATAATGTCTATAGTGAAAAAAAATTTAAAACAAACCAGAAGATGTCTATAGTGAAATTAATTCCTACATATATTGAAGTACATTTTTCTTATTACTGTTCCCAAGAATGAACACTATTAAATTTTCTTACTTAGTTTGTCAATTTGCTAGTCAAACAAAACTTAACCATTCTTCACTGTGTTCGTGTAGCTTTCCTAAAGACAGTTTAAATACTGTTTAAAATTAAATAGCAATATGTGAACATCTGCCTAAAGATCTAGCTGCTGTTTATGGATATAAAAGATAAAATAATCTGTTCTGAAGGGAAAATTATTCTTTTTTTAATTTAAAATAAAATTTTTCTTTTATACTCGTTTATTTACAAAGTTCTTTTATACAATGTTTTTCACACTGGATCTTTTCCCTTTCCTTTACCAAACACCTCCCTCCACCCATTAAATTGTGCAACACTATGATTAACTGTCCCCCTTTACTTCTCTGTCCCTCCCCCTTGGAGCTTCATACATGTTCTACAATAGTGGTCTTATATAGTATTTGTCCTTATGAGACTGAGTTAGTTCACTTAGCATAATTCTCTCCAGTCCCTCACAAATCATTGTTCCTGCGTGCTGTGTAGTAATTCATCCTGTGAAAGGACCCTCATTTCTCAGTCCATTCAATTGTGGTTGGACATTTGGGCTGTTTCCATGTTCTTGCGATGGTAAATAATGCTGCTTTGGACATTGATGTATAAGTCTCTGTGCCTCAGTTCTCATTCTCTTGGGGTGTATTCCAATCAATAGAATATGATTTTTGATGATGATTTCAGTAACAAACAATGTGGTAATAAAACAGAAGTAAGCATCACACTAAACAGATTATTTGACTTTTTTCATCTCAGATAGAAATTTAAAATTAGGGAAGGTCTGCATCAGGATTATATTCTTTCTCCATAGCTATTTATTCTATATACTGGACAAATAATTTGAGAAGCTGGACCATATGAAAAGGTACATGACATCAAGATTAGGGGAACACTCATCAATAGCCTTTATTATGTAGATGACACAAATTTGCTTCCTAAAAGTGAGGAGGACTTGAAGCACTTATTGCAGAAGATCAAACACTGTAACCTTCAATATGAAGTGCATCTCAACATCAAGAAAAAAATTTCATTTCTGAACTTATAGGCAACATCACGATACATGAATAAAAGACTTTGTGAATGACTTTGTCTTACTTGGATCCACAATCAATACACTTGGTACCAGCAGTCAGGAGATCAGGAGATGTATTACATTGGGAAAATCTGCAGTCAGAGACTTCTGCAAATTATTAAGAAGTAATAATGTTAATTTGAGGTCTAAGGTCCACCTGTTTTAGGCCAAGGTCTTTTCAGTCACTTGTTATGCATCTGAGATGTGGATAATGAGGAAGGATGACTGTGAAGAACTGATGCCTTCTTGGTGTTGGAGAACAGTGCTGAATGTCCCATGGATTGCCAAAAGTACAAACAGATATGTCACAGAGAAAGTGTGGTCAGAGTGCTCCTTGGTAGCAAAGATGGTAAAGCTTTGCTTCACATACTTTGAGCATGTTTTGTAGGAGAGGCTATTTGTTGAAGGAGGACATCATGCTTGGAAATATGGAAGGATGAGGAAGGAGAGGAAACTCTTAACCAGGTGGATCGACACAGTGCCTGCAACAACGAGTTAGAGTACATCAGAGATTGTGAGGGTGGTATGGGCATAGGACGGGTTTTAGATCTATGTTCATGGAATTGCTATGAGTTGTGCTGAACATGATGGTACCTAACAAAAACAATCTCAGGAATGTTTTAGTTTCTTTTTGAAATGGTGATAACTAGGTCTTAAAACTAAGTCAATAGCTGTGAATTTTTAATCACATCTATCTACTCCCTCAGAGGGGGAAAAATATAATGTATCTGTGTGTTGTAGATGCTTTTATGCCATTTAGATATTTATAACTTAATAAAAATGTCACTGTTTTCTGTAAAATGAAACATTTTGAACCAATGTTGTTAACATGGTAGAAAGAGCAGAGGAATAGAGAGTAGGAAAAACTTTGCTGAGTTGCAGAGTCCTGACTTAACAGGGATAAAGCTAGGGAGTCATTTCTGTTTTTAAACTACAGAAGGCACCTTGAGATCTTCGTGATTATCCCTGTTATCGTAGATGGCATTATTGGAAATAAGAAAATACTGCAATCATCAGCAAGTACGCTAAACTCATTGTGGCTAGTAAATTAGGAAAGATAAGGAAGCAAACTTCACCACACAAATAGAAACTGATAAAGGAAAGAAAGCAATCACTTCCCCTCAACACTGGTCACCACAAAAGAGAGCAAAAGTAAAGCATTAATGATCTTCCCCGCCTTAGGGTTGCAGCTGTACTTACCATGCTCTCTATCTCTGTTTCCGTTCAGCATGCAGAATTTGACCTTTAAGCACATTTTTTAAATACTTATTCACCTATAGCTAAACATTAATTTGTTTATTGAGCAAATTAAGGCTTATTTTCAAATGTCATGTGATTAAGTAGCACTCACAAGCAAATTGAATGTATCTTTAGATAATATGCTTTGATTATTTACCATGCTACCTATGAGGAGGGCAAAGGCATTCAAAACCAAAAACAAGCTCAATATGTCTACATATGGACACAAACACACATCTATAAAACCTAGGTTAATTCTTAAACTCTCTTCACCTTGAATTGGAGTAAATACAAATCAGTCATATTCATATTGTTGTTATGTGCCATCTAGTCACTTGCAACTCATAGCAACTCTATATACAAAAGCTCTGGACTATTTGGAGCCAAGCTCATCGTTTCTGTCACACCCACCCCAATTACACCTGTCACTGAGCTGATCCAGCTCATGCAGGAACTCCTTTCTTGCTCTGTCCCTCCACCATCCCAAGCAAGATTTCCCTTTCCAAAGACTGGTCCCTCCCTGCAATATGCTCAGAGCATGACAGATGAACCTTCAGAATCATTGCCTCCAAGGAGCAGCTTGATTTCATCCTCTTAAGGACTAGCTTGTTTGTTATCTTAGCAGTCCATGATGTATTAAGTACTCTTCTCCAGCACTACCACTCAAAGGCATCAATTCTCCTTCTAGCATCCTTAGTCTTTGGTCAGCTTTCTCATGCTTAGTAAGTAATTGTGAAGACAATGGCCTGGATCTGGCGCACCTGAGTCTCCAGACTGATATTTTTGCTCTTCAGTAGTCAGGAGAAGTCCCTGACAGCAGACTTTCCCAGTGCAATTCGTCTTTTAATTTCCTGGCTGTTGGTACTAAAAGTGTTGATTGTAGATCCAATCAAACTGAAACTATTAACAGTCTCAATCTCTTCACCTTCTATCGTGCTGTTGCCAATTGGCCCAAGTGGAGAGAATCATTATTTTCTTGATGTTGAGTTTCAATCCATATTGAAGACCTCAGTCCTTGACCTTCTGCAGCAAATGCCTCAGGCCCTTCTCAGTTTCAGCAAGCAACATTGTGTAATAGACGTTGTGTAAGTTGTTAATGAGTATTCTTCCAATCCTGGTGCCACTTTCCTCATCAAAGAGCCCAACACCCCAAATCAAAGTTTATAATGAAATGTGCACAGAGTTGGCATCAGAAAATCAAAAGTGTCAAACTTGCTTGAAATTTCTTAAGCTGAAGGAACTGAAGAATAAATTCATGCCTTAAGTTGTAATACTAAGGGTGCTTTGGGCAGAATATTAAATGATCCAGGGAATATTACAAGAAAATGGAAGAAATATACAGGGTCACTCTACCAAAAGAAATTGTTTGACCCAGAAGAATATCATAAAACAGCCTAAGAGCACAGGTCTGTGGCGATGAAGGAAGAAATTCAAGCTGTTCTGAAGGAATTGGCAAAAAACAAGGCCCTAAGAATTGATGGCATATCAATTGACATATTTCAACAAACAGATCCTGCTGTAGCTGTGCTCACCAAGTTGTGCCAAGAAATCTGGAAGACACCCTATAGCAAACCGATTAGAAGAGATCCATATTTATTTCCATTCCAAAGAAAGGTGACCCAACAGAGTGTGGAAATTATTTAACAATATATTTAATATCATATGCAAGCTAGGTTCTGCTGAAGATAAAACAAAAACCACTGGAATAGCACATTAACAGAGAACTGTCTCAAGTGTAGGCTAGGTTTAGAAGAGTCCAAGGTACTAGGGATACTATAATTAATATTAGATGGATTTTGGTTGAAGGCAGAGTACTAGAGGAATATCTATCTGTGTTTCATTGACTATGCAAAGGTATTTGACTATGTGGACCACAACAAACTGTGTCTAACTTTGAGATGAATGGGAATCCCAGACCTCTTGATTGTGCTTATGTGAAACCCATACTTGGGCCAGGAAGTAGTTTTGAGAGCAGAGCAAGGAAACACTGTCTAGTTCAAAATCAGGAAATGTGAATGCCAGAGATATGTCCTATCTCGTATTCATATATGGAATTAATTTATTTAATTTTATTTTGAAAACTGAAGACACTACACTCTTTGCTGAGACTTAATACCCTCGGCACATATGAACTGAGAAATGTATTTCTCATTTCTCAAGATCTTGTGACTTTACTGAATCTTTCTGAACCTGGTGATCTGTAATCAGTAAAAGGCCACTTCAAGGACTGAGATCTCCTACTGCAATCTCTGTCTTATGGCCAGACCACGTTTTGTCAAACCTGCCTATTTTTTTGAGCATCTCTACTTGCTTTGACATTTCCAATCATCTCTTCCTGATCATCAATGTCATTGTTCTGTGCCATCGAGTTGCCCATGACTCACAGCGAATCTATGCACTGATCATCAATAGTTAAGGTACATATCAGAGTAATATGTTTTGCCTTTGTTATTTGGGTTGTTTTTGGTTTGGTTGTTGTTTTTTTGTTGTTGTTTTTTGTTTTTTTGCAATAACACACTTAAATGTTTTTACTATTTTTTTATAATGTCTTTTTTTCCCATCCAATTAATCTGTTTATTAATTTCTTTTGCCCTTTCTCTCATCTCCTCCATGTCATAATTTCAAGAATGATTCTGTACACAAACATCAGATATATTTTGAAACCTTTTGCATTTGAATGACTTAATTAAGATAAAGATTCATTGTTTCTAAATTCATATTGTTATTGTTACATTTTGTCGAGTTGTAGACAACTCATAGTGACTCTATGAACTAAAGACTCAAACACTTGTATTACTTTCATTGTTTCTCCAAGTTCATAGAGTTTCCAGAGGCAAGCTGTTTCGGAAGTGGATGCGACTCCTGCTTCCAAGCTTGTTTTAATTGGGGAGCTCCATCAAACACTGTCCACCATGGGTAACCATTCTCGCATTTGACACATCAGTGTCACAGTGTTTAGCATCACAGAAACTACGGTTACTTCTGTATAGCAAATGGACAGACCAGTGCTAATAACACTTAGAAGAATGTTTGACCAAAAACAGTTAAAACTAGGCCTGAGGGATGCAAATTAAAATCACCCACCTTTCGCTTAGTAGCATAACTTTCCATCCACCAGGCCCATAGAGCTCTCTCACTGTTGTTGTTAAGTGTAGTTAAGTCACAGACAAGTCATAGCGACCCTATGAACAAAAGCTGCAAACACTTGTATAACTTTTGTCATTTTTCCAAGTTCATAGAGCTTTGTTTTCTTGATGTTGAGCCTCAATCGATCTTGAAGATTGCGGTCCTTGACCTTCTGCAGGAAGCACTTCAAGTCTTCCTCAGTTTCAGCAAGTAGGCTTGTGTCATCTGCATAACACAGACTGTTGATGAGCATCAGCCACACTTGTCCTCATAAATCCCAGCCTCTCAGATAATCTGTTCCACATGTAGATAGGACACATCCCTGGCAACAACCTTCCCAGTTTTGAACCATGCAGTGTTTTCTTGCTATGTTCTGAAAACTGCCTCTGGGTCCAAACATAGATTTCACATAAGCACAATCAAGTGTTCTGGGATTCCTGTTCTTCTCAGAGTCATCAGCACAGTTTGTTGCAATCCTCACAGTCAAATGCCTTTGCATAGTCAATGAAAAACAGACAGACATTCCTCTGGTAGTCTGATTTCAGCCAAGATCCATCTGACATTAGCTGTAATACCACTAGTGCCACAGCCCCTTCTAAATGCAGCCAGCACTTCAGGCAGTTCTCTGTTGATACAGAAAATTTTTTAAAAAGGGAAAAAAAAAGCTTTTCAGCTTAGTTCATTCAATTGGTTCCATACTTCTTGATCTATTCATAAATTTAAAGAAATGGAATATGGTTACCTAATTCCTATCTCCACTGCTCAGTCTGGATTACTTGTGAAATATTGTGTAAGATAAAACTCTATTCGGTGATTTTTAAAATTTTTAAAGGGGGAAAATTTTCATTTACATTTTTCTTTACAGTTAATTGACTGCTAACATATCTTCTTGTTGTTGTTGTTAAGTGCCTTTGAGTCATAGATGACCTATACTGACTCTTTGAATGAAAGGCCTGAACACTTGTATATGTTTCATCATTTCTCCAAGTTCATAGGGTTTCCGGAGGCAAGCCATTTCAGAAGTGGATGCCACTCTGCTTCCAAGCTTATTTTAATTGGAGAGCTCCACCAAACACTATTATTATTATTAACATATTATTAAATTAAAAATAAACATTTTTAAGTTATTTTAGTTATATGAAAAAAAGGCTTCTTAGTTATCTTATTCATCATTGCCATTTATTCAGAAACTGACTCATAGCTAACTCTCCAGCAGGTTTTAAGAAGCTGTAAATCTCATGGTAAGAGATTGCCCATCTTTCTTCCATAGATTTCTTAGCAGATTATTGCCACCAGAGGAGCCTAGCCATGTAATCACCTTTAGGCTATCAGTGTAACTTTTCATGGACTATGCCTTCTGAGTTCCTTCTTAGTTATCTAGTATTGCTAAAATAGAGATACCATAAGTAGACAACTTAAACAAACAGAAATTTCTGGAGAGGGGAAGGAGTTGTGTTGCAAGTGGTTTGGGTCCGCTAGCTGCTCCACTGGAGAAAGAGGAGCGTTCTCTCTGCCTCTGAAAACCCACTGGAGGATCATCTATGAGTCAGTTGTGAGTCAATGGAGCGGAGCTTGAATTTTGAGTGTATTTTGAGAGGTTTGTTGTTGTTATTGTTGTTTCGTGCTATCAAGTTGGAACCAACTCAGCTGACCCTCTAACAGGTTTTCAGAAGCAGTACTTCACATGAGAGGAGCTTGCTCATCCTTCTCCCATGGAGCAATTGTTGGATTTCAACTTCTTGCTTTTGCATTGCAGCACAGCGTTTTACCACTAGGTAACTAGAGCATCAAAGTTAGAAAGTTAACTCTCAAGAAAAAAAAAAAAAAAAAAAAACCTCTCGAGAAAGGCACAGTATTCCTTGGAGATGCCTTGTGTATTGGTCTTTCCTGGTGTTATGGAGTTTCATTTAGCAGAGGCTCATTCCAAAAGACTCATTCCATTTATGGTTATTATTTCTTGGCGTACTAAGGGTCCAAGCTTATGACTTGCTTTCTGTCCCTTTTATCTCTCATTCAGAAACTCTTAGAAAGAGAACCTCTGGCGGTGTAATCCATAGGAAGGCGTACTACTAAGTCAAAGGTGGTGCATCTTTGACAGTTGAATCCACCAGCAGCATGGCTTCTTGAAAAAATATGTGGAATCTCCTCTTGTACTATTTATAGCCTCTAAAAAACAAGCTAGAAGGTCAACCTTGAAGTAAAAGGACTAAAGGCCACACACACTAGGGAAACTCATTACATCTGATTTGGTCTCTGATGGTGTTAAGGGATTTGTATCTCACCTCTGATCCTCTTACAACTATTTGGTTCATTGTTTCATGGAGATCATTGTATAGCTTCCATATTATATCTTTACATACAAATATTTTTGGAAGACACAATCCAAACTATGATAGATGACCTGTTTTCAAAGAATACAATATCTATAATTTGAAGCAATAAATGTGTCATTTACTTTATTCAAGAAGTTACAACCAACCAGAGCTGCTACCTAAGTTCAGGAGACTCTTTTAGATCATGGACTTCATTGTTTCCATTGAGTACAGTGAAGAGCTAAAAGTACCACAGATGAATAGCCCTAAAAGAAGGATATACATATCTTTCATGTTTTCATCCATTTTCTTCACATGATTCAAGGAAAGTGTCTAGTAATTTTTTTGATGCAACAGTGTGGTGTTAGAACCTTGAGAAATGGCTTTTACATCCATTACCTTAATCTACTCTGGGGGAATGGTCTCCAACGGCCTCAAGTACAAACACATGCCTTATTCATTGACTAATTGTTCTGCATTATCAACAGCTGTTTATGCAACATAAGAGGGAGAGTTCACCAGACTGTAGAAAGACTGCAGTGAGATGTAGCCTGACAGAACCCTTGAAATGTACTGAAAGTTAAAGGTTTTGCTACTGGACAATTGAAGGAAGAGCTACCTTGGGACTGCTGTGAGATCAGGTTTTCTGCATGATTGAAAAACACAGAGGTTTCTTGCATTTGTGTGCAAGACTTTAATTTCTTGCTTCTGTGTGGGACTTTCATTGTGTGATACTTTTTGCCTTTCCCCACCCATAACCTGTTGCCCTAATAAACTCTACAACTTTTGCAGTAAATAGTGGATCTAGTGGTTAGTGGAAGTAAATGCAGCATCATGGTGGAGGGGGAAGGGGTCATGTCTAACCAAGGGCTTGAGTCTATATAGTGTATTTTATTGATAGGGACTGTTCTCCTTTGTGGAATTAGCAAAAATCAGACTCAGCCTTCCTCATGTTCCATTTGTTTCTTTTCCAAACAGATATCTATGGAAGCATAACAATATTATTCATTCCCAAAATGTACACGTTTAAATGCCAGGTGGATTACATAACAATAGAAATGTAGTCCCTTTCTCTTTCTGCTCCTTTTAACCATTGAGTTAGAACCAACCCATAGCTGACCTCCATTGAGGTTATAAATAACACTGGAAGTATTTGCCCGTTTTTCTCCCAAAGAACCACTGGTAGATTCAAGGGAGGCTTGGCGTTTGGTTTATTGTTGAAACTCCTTATACATCATGTCATTAAAGCTCCCTATAAACTTAATATCATAAAATAAACTAAAATAGAGCATAAACATTAAAGAAGAGAGAGAGAAGATTGTGAGTAGAGGCTAAGAATAAATGAGTTGACATTCCCAGATTATTAGCCAGGAAAACAGGTAAATTCCACAAATTGTGGTATATCTACTCTTTATTTGCCTTTTTATAATTTTTACATGGAACTTTGTTGGTGCAATAGTTACGTACTCAACTTAATCAAAAGGTGAGTGGTTTAACCCAGTGGCTACTCCTGGGGAAATTGCTCAAATCCCAAGATACCATAATCATTTATTACATCCACTCTAACTGAAAGTTGGACAGAAAAATAAGGGTTCTTTCAGGAGAAAAATTGATGCTTTTGAGTTGGGTGTTGGAGAAGAGTACTGAATATCCCATGGACTGTCAAAAGGACAAATAAAGGTACTGCCAAGGTTCTCCTTGGGGGCAAAGATAGTGAAATTTCATCTCACATACTTTTGGCGTGTTGTTAAGAGGGTGCAGTCCTTGGAAAAGGACATCATGCTTAGAAAGGTGGAGGGACAGGGAAGGATGGGAATACCCTCAATTAGAAGGTTTCACGCAGCGGCTGTAATTGTTGGCTCGAGGATGTCCGATATGGTCAGAATGGCACAAGATAGACCAGGATTTAAATTCATTGTTCAGTGTGTTGCTACGAACCATATAGGACAAAGCACAACTACCACATGGTGTTTTCAAGACAGTAAATCTTTATGGAAACAAATTTCATATCTTCCTCTGTGGAGCTGCTAATGGAACTAATGATTAGCACCAAGTAATTAAAAGGCATATGTTAGCACCATTCATGGATTTCAGAGAGTTCATTTCCAAACAGGAGCAGGGATGTGTAAGCTTTTGTTTGCTTGCTGGGTTTTATTTGTTTTAGTAAGGAGGCAAAAAATACAAAAGTATTTCTGACTTGTTTAATACAGTGCTGTCGTTGTTATGTGCCATCTAGTCACCTATGACTCATAGCTACCCTATGTAAAATAGCTCTGAACCCTACAGTATCCTGAGCCAGTCTCACCATCTCTGACACACCTACCCCTAATACGCCAGTTACTATATCAATTCATCTTATCCAGAGTTTTCCTTTCCTGTGCTGTCCCTCCACCTTTCCAAGCATGATGCCCATCAACAAAAACTGTTCCTTCCAGGCCACATGCCCAAAGAATGTGAGATAGAGCTTCAAAATCCTTGGCTCCAAGGAGCATCTTGATTTCATCCTCTCTAAGACAGACCAGTTTGTTCTTTTGGCGGTACATGGTATGTTCAATATTATTCTCTGCCACACCAACTCCAAGGGAGTCTGCGTGACAAAATCACCTGATTGAGGTGAAAACTTCAAGGAAGTCAGCCTCTCGGAACGTGTGCTTTCTCCATGATTGTTCTTGGCCTTTCTGTAATTTCTCTTCTATTGTCTCTTTGTGTTTTCTATGTGGGACAGGGAAAAAAGGCTGTGTTCTTTACACAAAGTGTTCCTACTAAAAGTTTGTTAGATGTTCCCAGAAAGAACTAAATGGAGGTGATGACTTTGATACGCAAATATTACCTCCGGTTCTTTTAGTATTACTAAAACTTCTCAAGAATATGATTTTAAAGGAATTCATGGATGCATTATAACAAAAAGAATTAATGGTGGAAATCCTAGAGGTGACCACTCCAGAGATTCCTAGATTTCTAGGGCTTATAAGAACGCCTTCAAAGGAAAAACCCAAACCCTTGCCCCCCACCATGAGAACACCAGGTGGAAGAATTGTTTATCTGTTAGGTAATGGTTGTTTGTGGCAACCCCCTATTGGGAGAGGCCCTTACAGAATTCCAGAGCCTACAGATAAACCTCTTCCATATACTGGAAAATATGATGAATTTAATGCAAAACACCCTGATGGTTTTTGGGATATGTTTTTCAAAAGGTTTGAAAGTGACCAGAGGGAAGATGTTATGAAAGGTATAAGTGGTAAAATAAATCATGAGACACAAGATTGGAATGATGAATTTAGGCGATATTATGGCCCAAAACATCTTTTGTATAAACCTAAACCCCCTTATTGAGATAGTGATCACCCCTGGAATAATGGAAAGTGTAAAAGTGTTGTCTTTTGAATGGAAAGAAATATTGTAGATTCAGCTAAAAACGCAAAATGTATCAGCTTAAATTTAAAATGTAACTTTTTTACTTTGTAACTTTGTAACCCAAGCAGGTTGAAGAACAGGTTTAAAAACAGGTTTTAAAAAAATGTTTAAGAGAAAAGCCATTGTCTGCCAGGCTCTCCAATTACCAAAGAACCATGATCATAAAGAATAGCCTTTCATGCTCTCTAAGGAACCATGATCATAAAGAATAGCTGTGTGCAAGAAAATAATGTAAACTTTATTCTTACTTTTGTTGTTTTTCTGGTTGTTGATTAAGCTCTTAATTGTAAAAATGGAATATAAATGTATCATGCTAAATGTAATAAGCAGGAAAAGGAAAAGGAAGGAAGGGAAAAAAGAAGGAAGAAAGAAGAAGGAGAATTAAAATGACTTAGAATTAAAATCATCAAGATCACTTGACTGCTTGTCTTGTGTTCTTTCATCGTCCCTTCGCTGAACTTCTACCCACCTTCGCGTTCCCTCTTCGAGACCCTAGATCTCAGGCTTATAAGCCCCTCCCGATTGGAGCAGCCCGCGGCAATTCTCCATCACCACAACTCAAAGGCATCAACCTTTTTTTTTCTTCTTTTTTCCCTGTCATCTTTAGTCATTGTCCAGTTTTCTGATGTACAGCAAGCAATTGAAAAGACCATGGCCTGGATCAGGCACATCCTAGTTTCTAGACTGACATCATTGGTCTTCAGTGTTTTGGAGAGGTTCCTAATGACAGATTTTCCCAATGCAGCTTATCTTTTGATTTCTTGGCAAGAGTGTTGATTGTAGATTCAAATTAGTCAACAAATATAGATAGTGAATGCCACTTAGAATAAAAGAAATTTCACTTTTTTTCAAAACGCCTCCTTTCAAAAGGGCAGTATAGACATATACTATTATCTTCAATGGTATGTACTTCATATATTGTAGGCAGACTGCAAACTGTCAGATACTTTATCAATAGTGTTAATAAAGGCAAACATTAGAAAAATCTTTAAAGCTTAACAAGAGGGAAACTTTATAGAGTGTGGGAGAAAATCCCATTGCCTTCATATCTTCATATTTCCTCTACTAATTTTTATGTTAGAATGCTGCTGTGATTTTAATACTGAACATTCTATTTACTTAGTCTGAGGAAATAGAGTGAGTAGAGTTTTAAAAGAATATACAAGATCCTTTATTAGAAATATTTAGATTGTAAGAAAATCTTTATATTTTAGATATTTTACTTTCCAAAGGTTAGCACTCTGAGATTTCCTTTATGTAAGTGTAATTGACTGAGAATAGAAATATAAATAAACATATAGTTTGCATTATATTTTTCCTGCCATGGGCAATAAGTAGAGACAGTGGTTAGCTTTTTGGTTAGTTTTTTGAGTCTTTTCCCAAATTCATGAATATCCCTTCACTCAAATTTCTTACACAATATACATAATAGTAGGAAATAAGAAAGAATAACTTTTCAAAAAATCTTATGTGAAGCATTTAAATGTGGTCAAAATTACAAAGGGATGTCATTAAATAATGAAGCTCTTTATTAGAAATATAAATACAAATGAAATCTAATAAATCATTAAAAACTAACTCTTCCCTCAAAAAAGGAAAAAGAAGAGAACAAAAGTACGTATGTTGTTGTTATTACGTGCCATTGAGATAGAACCAACACATAGTTTACCCACTAGTGGGTATTCAGAGGCTTTAAATCTTATGGGCAAGACTCCTTATCTTTCTACCATGGAGAAATTGATGGATTTAAACCACATATTGGTTTGACAGCACAACTTCTTACCAATAAGCCATCAGAGCTCCCTAATCTACATAAAGTTACATATTAACCCAAAATAAATATCTGAGAACTTGTCTTATATTTTGGTGCTTAAAGAATAGCAAATGGAATGTTGTTACTTTGGATTGTTGAACTGACTTCGTATTAAAGAGTGTCTAAATACAACAGAATGAAACTTGGAAATCTCTGCTGTGTTTAAGCCTGTTTCACTAACTTTGCCTATCCACCACATGGAGAAACTTTCTTTTGATGACTCTTTACTTTTCCAAGTATGATGCCTTTTTTCAAGGGCTACCTCTTCCTGATAACAAAGGCCTAAGTATGTGAGAAAAAGTTTCATGATTCTTGCTTTTAAGGAGCACTCTGGCTTGTCTTCTTCCAAGATTTGTTTGTTCCTTTTGGCAGACTGTGATATGATTGATATTCTTTGTCAACTCTACATTGAAGGACTTAGATTCCTTTTTGGTCTTCCTTATTTATTGTTCAATTTTCATATGCATATAAAACAACTGAAAACACTAAGTCTTGAGTCAAGCACACCCTATTCTTTAAAGTAACATTATTGCTTTTTAGCATTTTAAAAGGGTTCTTATAGCAGATTAGACCAATGTAAAATATTTTTTGATTACTTGACTACCATCACTGCTGATATCATATGGATCCTGGGTGAAAGTAAGGAATACTTGAAAAATGGCTATTTGGATTAAGAAATTAAAATACAAAAAAGATTAGAGTTGTCTTTAAGTTTCCAAAACATCAGTCAAGAAAAATTTTAAGTATATTATTTCTTAGTCGAATATCCACATACAAAGTCCATCTTGCACATACACAGAAAATAGATAGATGATAGATAGATAGATAGATAGATAGATAGATAGATAGATAGACAGATATGTATACATACATGTCTCTTCTTCTCTGGAGTTGAAGGTTAGGAATTTAAAAGGTAGAATATAGTAAATTTTAGGTTAAGCTTATTATAATTTATTTTATTATAAGAGTTATAATGTAGTGATTTACTATATTATAAAAGCATTAGTAGAAATTGCATTTCTAGCCTGCAGAAACAAAACATAAACAAGATAAAATACATAAACTTTGTGCAGAACAAAGTGAAGAGAACTATTCAGCTCTGATTGATAGCGAACATTTTTAAATTTATTTTAGTGAAAGTATATAGAGACTTAGGGTTTCCATTCATTGTTGCACTTTTCTTCCTGTCCATCCCCTCCCCTCAATTCACTCTTCTCCTTGAAAAGTTAAAGAAAAACTTTTTTTTACATATTTATCACAATAAACTTACTATAAGTACACATAATACACCATGCAGGCAGTCTTTCACTAGAAAAAAGAATGGCATTGGCATATGTTTTGCCTTTGGTTTCCGTTCTCTTCCTTTTTCAGCCTATGTCTTAAAATGATTGTCTGCTGTTACATCACTCAGGATCTTTCTACTACAGACTTCAGCTTAGTTAACGGGATTATTGGTTTTCTAAATCTTTATGCCAACCTTTCCTCACCACAGCTACTTTTACGTTCTCTTTTCTGGAGGTCTTTACATTGTCTTTGAAAATCAGTTAATAAACTGAGTTAAGATTTTTAATTTTAATATTTATTTTATTTATCTTTTTCCATCATATAGTTCATGGAATAAATAAAATAGAATTTCACACCTAATAGGTTGGTAACAATTGTGCATATATTCAAGTGTAATCATAAATAATATGCCTTTTATTTATATAACTAAAAACACTTGTAAATAATCAACTAAGATACTGAAAATATAATTTTAAGAAACATAAAGTTTCATATGAAACTTCAGGTATAGTATGAAACCACACAAACAGATGGAAAATTCTATATTGCCAAATTCTATAAATTTACCCCAAATCCCCACAGGTTTGTATGAACAATTTTAAATGGACAATTTTGGAAAAAATGGAGAGGGAGAGATATGCTACTAGACCACTTTTCACTTAATAAAAGTATACAGTTTGAAGGGAGCTCTGGTGGCCTAGTGGCAAGAAGCTGCACTGCAACTATGAAATACTTTCCAAATCAAATAAAAGCTTGTTGTTGTTCTGTGCCGTCGAGTCGCCTGTGACTCATAGAGACCCTATGTACAACAGCCCTAAACTCTGCTCTGTCCTGTGCCATTCGCACTGTCTCCGACACACCCATCCCGATTATCCCAGTCACTGAATCAATCCACCTCATAGAGGGCCTAAACTCTTCCTGTAATCCAGGTGTTAGAAAAACCTATTTGTGAAGGATTATAGGAAAAGCAAAATGATAATTTCTTACTTTTTATTACTATAATATTTTCTAGATGAATTAATTTTCTGAAGCTTAATTATTCAATTGATATATTATATACGACCTGCCAACCTTTGTAATACCAATTAGAAATTGATTGTGATGAAGATCTTAATCATCCCAATGTTTAATACATGACAAACTTAGACTGACATAGTTAACAAGAGTCTTCAAGTATTTTCTAAGACAAGTTTAGTGAGAGGAAAGGAACTGGATTTTTAAAAAATGTAACTTACAACTGATTTAATAAATATGGAAAATTTCATTATGTTTAGGGTGAAAATTCACTTCTTTATTACTTAATATTGTCTCTACAACCACCCCCATATCCATCCTGTATGATTGCCTCACTCATTGATTGAGCTTTAAAAAATATCTAGAATATTTATTTTCGTAAAATGAATCCCTTTCTTCCTAAATAAACTTTGTATAATGACATTTACACAATATTCTTGAGTTAATTTTCCTGAAACAAGATTTTAAACATACTCAGCTGTTCAAACTTTCTTTCACTAAAGATGTTCAATATGACAAAAGTTATTATACACACTGTACATTTTGTCTTACTTAATGGCCTAAAGTATCTTGAGATGTATGAATTATTTTAATGTTTTGTAGATGAGAAATTCATTTTGGAGAGGTTTCTGTAGATTTCTCAAAGTCCTAAGGTATTAACAGAACTTCTATTCAAGCAAACCTTTGCTCACTATCTTCTACAATAAATTTCAATCTTTTCCTTTTGACATAACAAATTGTAAACACTGTGTCTCAATGCCCTACTGTTCACATTTCCCTTCTTTAAGCAATGATATATGTTCAATCTCACCTTTTCTCCAAGATCTGATAACCCTTCAACTGGAAGAAAGTGAACATTTCTCCGCTTAACTGTAACATTATGTGCATTTTAGCCATTTGTAATCCTCACAGCTGTGTAATCATAGAGCTTTTCTCTCTTCAAAGGCTAAAATATTTATAAACACAGAATCAGTATCTAGCTCAAGTTTGCATGTTTAGAGAGACTAGCAATGTGTCTGGCTAAAACAGATCCTGTTATATTTGCTTCTAGTTAAACAAGGAATTAGACCTAATTTATTACTGAGACCTTAGTTATACCTTAGAAAATACTTGGTAAGATGTTGCTGTGATGTTAAAAGCAGTGACACTGGTGTGTCAAATAAAATAATAGTTACCAATGGTGGACAGTGTTTGGTGGAGCTCCGCAATTAAAACAAGCTTGGAAGCAGGAGTGGCATCCACTTCTGAAATGGCTTGCCTCCGGAAACCCTATGAACTTGGAGAAATGATGAAACATATACAAGTGTTCAAGCCTTTCATTCATAGGGTCAGGATGGGTCATCTATGACTCAATGGCACTTAACAACAACAAGAACAAGATATGTTAGCAGTCAATTAACTGTAAAGAAAAATGTAAATGAAAATTTTCCTCCTTTAAAAATTTTAAAAATCACCGAATAGAGTTTTATCTTACACAATATTTCACAAGTAATCCAAACTGAGTAGATAAGATAGGAATTAGACAACCATATTCCATTTCTTTAAATTTATGAATAGATCAAGAAGTATGGAACCAATTGAATGAACTAAGCTGAAAAGCTGTTCCCCCCCCCCTTTTTTTTAAATTTTCTGTATCAATAGAGAACTGGCTGAAGTGCTGGCTGCATTTCGAAGAGACTGTGGCACTAGTGGTATTACAGCTAATGTCAGTTGGATCTTGTCTGAAAGCAGAGAATACCAGAGGAATGTCTGTCCATTTTTCATTGACTATGCAAAGGCATTTGACTGTGTGGATTGCAACAAACTGTGCTGACTCTGAGAAGAACAGGAATCCCAGAACACTTGATGGTGCTTATGTGAAATCTATGCTTGGACCCGGAGGCAGTTGTCAAAACATAGCAAGAAAACACTGCATGGTTTAAAACTGGGAAGGTTGTTTGCCAGTGATGTGTCCTGTTTCAATATCTTTTCAATCTACATGTGGAACAGATTATCTGAGAGGCTGGATTCTATGAGGAGAAGTGTGGCTGATGCACATCGACAGTCTGTGTTATGCAGATGACACAACCCTACTTGCTGAAACTGAGGAAGACTTGAAGTGCTTCCTGCAGAAGGTCAAGGACTGCAATCTTCAAGATAGATTGAGGTTCAACATCAAGAAAACAAAGATTCTCCCCACTGGGCCAATTGGCAGCATCATGATAGATGGTGAAGAGATTGAGATTATTGACAGCTTCCATTTGCTTAGCTCTACAATCAACACTTTTGGTACCAGCAGCCAGGAAATGAAAAGACAAATTGCACTGGGAAAGTGTGCTGCCAGAGACTTCTCCAAAGTAATGAAGAGAAACTATTTCAGTCTGGAGATTAAGGTGTGCTTGATACAGGCCATGGTCTTTGCAATTACTTGCTATGCATCAGACAGCAGGACATTGACTAGGGATGATAGAAGGAGAGTTTATGCCTTTGAGCTGTGGTGCCAGAGAAGAGTGTTGAATATACCATGGACTGCTAGGTGAACATGTTCATCCTGGAGAGGGTGAATCCAGGCTGCTCCTTGGAGGCAAGGATTCTGAAGCTTTGTCTGACATACTTTGAACATGAGGAACGTCATGCTCTGGGGGTGGAGAGAGAGTGCAGGAGATGAAGACCCTCAATGAGATGGATTGATTTAGTCACTGGGGTAATGGGGGATGGTGTGTCAGAGACAATAAGATTGGCAAGGGATAGAGCAAAGTTTAGGGCTGTTGTACACAGGGCTGCTATGAATCACAGGAGACTCAACTGGCACATAACAAGAACAAAAACAACTAGTTTATTTACAAATTTTAATATATTGTTTTTAAGGACAAACTCTTTCAATTTCCTTCACCCCACCCCCATAAAATTGTTCAATGCCGTGATTAATCCCCTCCTCCCCCTGCACATCCTCATCCCTCTGTTTCTAGTTTCTCCCACCCCTCTTGGATCCTTATACTCATTCTACAATAATGGTTTTATACAATATTTATCCTTGTGG
>NW_006399834.1:4533885-4548983 GCF_000299155.1 Elephantulus edwardii | reverse complement strand
AAATCATACTTCTGCATGCTGCATAGTATTCCATTGTGTGAATGTACCATACTGCTGAGGCCCCACAAGAAAAAGACTGATAACCCAATTACAAAATGGACAAAAAGACATGGAAAGAATTTTCTCAGAGGAAGATATTCGAATGGCAAACAGACACATGAAGAAATGCTCCCAATCACTGGTGATAAGAGAAATGCAAATAAAAACCACAATGAAGTAGTATCTCACTCCAGTAACAGTGGCAAAGTCTAATGGGACAGCAAGTAATAAATATTGGGGAGGATGTGGTGAGAAAGGAACACTTATACATCGTTGGTGGGATTGTAAAATGGTACAACCATTCTGGGAAGGCAGTTTGTTGCTTTCTAAAAAAGCCTAACAAAGAAATTCCATATGACCCAGCTATTCCATAACTTGGAACATATCCTGAGAATTTGAGAACTGAGGCACAAACTGAGATTTATACACCAAAGTTCACAGCAGCATTATTCACCATTGCAAGAACATGGAAACAGCCCAAATGTCCAAGTGCAAATGAATGAACTGAGATTAAGCTTAAAATCTTAAAGGAAATACCCAAGAAGAACATATTATAATATTTTTAACATTTTGTGAGCATCTCCATGAATTAAAAGAAATTTCTAAAAGTTCTCTTATGGTTTCTACATTCATATATATTTTTAGTCATGAATTTGGCATTCTATAAAAATTTTACATTCATATTTAAGTTTGCAGTTAAGAGATGGGAATAAAAATGTTCATATTATTTTCTTGCTTTTCCTTTTCTGTTCAAGGTAAAAACATAATAGTATGTAAAATTGGACCTAAGAAGTAAATGAAATCTGTTTATGTAGGATGCAAGATCTACAATTATTTGTGATGGCAAGCTGAGACTATGAGGAAAGCAGGAGTTATTTAACTGAAACTATTTAACCTGTAGGTGCCTTTGCTATTTCTGTGTGGAGATGTTGTTGAAAATGCAGTCGTGAATGGTGATGAGGTAATACTTTTGCCTAGATCCCAGTAGGAAAGCATTCTTTAGTCACAAGTAATAAAGTAAACACAGAAGCTGAAAAATCTATCACCAAAGGGAAACAATAATTTAAATGAGTGATAAAAAAGGCATTTCATCTGTGCACGATAAGAAACCATGGAACAAAACAAATTATACACCACACCAGAATGGCTCACTGCCCAAAGAAATTGCAGCTTATTATGAGAGGAGAGAAAAACACAGACACACGGAAATGGAATTAAACTCTTCTCATACAATCAAGTATTCAATTCCTGAAAAATACCACCCAGGGTACTCCACACAGTGTCAGGAAACATATCTGAGTAACACTCAGTTATTAGCCATGAATATCTAGGGTGCTTTTTTGCATGAGAAATAAAACACTATCATGGGACAGAATTTGTCATACTCAGATACTCTTGGTGATGCATTTTCTATATTACACCAGTGCCTGTGAGTTAGTCTCCTTCATGTAAAGTCCAAACGTTACTGTTTGGTACCATTGAGGACCCAAGTACAAAAGCTAGAAATTGAGCTCAATCCTGCGCCACCCTCACAATCACTGTTGTGTTCAATTCCACTGTTTAAGTCATTATGTCAACCAATCTGTGGAAGAGTTCCTTATTTGTTACCATTCCCAAGAAAGGTGTTTCAACAAAATGTGGAAATTATTGAACAATATCATTAATTTTGCAAGTTGTTTTTGTTATATGTCATTAAGTCACCTGTGACTCACAGTGACTCTCTGTAGAGCAGCTCTGATGCTTGCCTGTCCTGACCCAGTCTCACTGACTCGGACACACCTACCCGCATTACCCTAGTTACTGTATCAATATATTTCATCTGGGGTCTTCCTCTCCTTGCTGTCCTTTCCAAGCTGGATGTCCTTCTCCAATTGGTCCCTTCATGCCACATGACCACAGTATGTAAGACAGAGCATCAAAATCCTAGCCTCCAGGGAGAAACTTGCTTTCATCCTCTCAAGATAGACATATTTGTTTTCTTGGCAGTCCATGGCACGGTAAATACTCTTTTCCAGCACCACAACTCAAAGGCATCAACTCTTCTTCTGTCAACCTTAGTCAACGTCCAGCTCTCTGATGCACAGCAAACAATTGTGAAGACCATGGCCAGGTATGGCACACCTTCATCTCTAGACTGACACTGTTGCTTCTCAGTAACAGTGGAAGGGTCCCTGACAGCAGATTTACCTAAAGAAATTAATCTTTTTACTTACTGACTGCTGATGCCAAGAGTGTTAATTGTGGAGCTGAGCAAGCTGTAACTGTTAAGAAACTCAATCTCTTTTCCATCTATCATGGTGGTTCTATTTGGCCCAGTGGTGAGAATCTTTGTCTTCTTGATGTTGAACTTTAATCCATATTGAAGATTGTAATTCTGGCATCTTGCAGCCAGTGCTTTAGGTCCTCCTCAGTTTCAGCAAGCAAAGTTGTGTCATTTGTATAACATAGGTTGTTGATAAGTCTTCCTCTAATCCTCATACCACATTCCTCCTCATAAAATCCAGTCTCCTGAATGATCTGTTTTGCATATAAATTGAAAAGGTATGGAAACAAGACACATCCCTGACACACTCCTTCCTGATTTTGAACCATGCATTGTTTCTCTGCATTTCTCTGAGGACCAGAAACAAAATTTTGTTGAATATCATTTAAAAAAATGGCTATAACAGTACATAGAAAACATGATGGCACCAAAGATATATAATAGTTGATATCAGATGGTTCCCAACTGAAAGCAAAGAATACCAGAACAATGTCTACTCATGCTTTATATACTATGCAACGGCATTTGACTATGTGGATCATAACAAATTACAGCCAATATTGAGAAGAATGGGAATCTCAAAACAATTGTGCTCTTGTGAAACCTAAACCTAGACCACCAAGTAGCTATTGTGCAAACAGGACAAGGTAACCCTACTGCTATTTTTAAAATTACAAAAGGTGTGTATCAGGGTTGAACAAAAGCTGAGAAAATTACTTAAGAAGCTGGAATCCATGAAGAAGAATATGACATCAGGATTTTCATCAATAACCTTCGTTATGTGGGTGACACAACCTTGCTTGCCATCAAGTAAAGAGGTCTTGAAACACTTGTGACTGAAGGCTCAACAATACGGCTTTCAACATGGTTTGCATCTCAACATCAAGAAAAGAAAAATTCTCACCACTGGACTAATATAATAAGTAGAATAATGACATATACAGAAAAGATTGAAATTATCATTGCTTTATCTTACTTGGATCCACAGTCAATTTACTTCGTACCAGCAGTCAAGAGATCAGGAACTGTATTGTACTGGAAAAATCTGCAGTCAGCAACATCTCCAAATTATTGAGAAGCAATGATATCAATTTGAAAATTAAGGTGTCCCTGATTTAGGCCATGATCTTTTCAATCACTTTCTATGTATCTGAGAATTGGACAATAAATAAGGACAACATAAGAAGAATTTATGTCTCTGAACATAAATGTCTTATGTTGGAGAAGAGCACTAAACATCCTAAGGACTGCCAAAAGAACAAACACACATGTCTTAAAGAGCGTATAGCCAGAATATTCTTTGGAGGAAAAGATAATAAAGCTTTATTTCACATACTTTGGCCATGTTGCTAGAAGGTGCTGTTCCTCGAAGAGGGTCATCATGCTTGGAAAGGTGGGGAAACAGCAAAAGAGAGAAAAACCCATAACTAGGTAATTTACACAGTGACTGTAGCAATGGGCTTGAGTGTGTCAGAGATTGTGAGGATTGCACAGAATAGGACAGGATTCAGATCTGTTGTTGGTCATGGGGTCACTACGAGTCATAGTAAACTCAACCTAATAACAACAAAACTCAATAAGCCAAAGACAGTTCAGGTTAAATTACAAACTCTGCATTCTAAGATGTTTCAGTCTTTGTAATTTTGTTGCTTTATTATTGTTAGCATTTATAACAGAACTCCCACAGTCTCAGTTTCTAAAGTAAGAACAGCAGTTTAAGAATAGGAAAGTTTTTATGTAATTATATTTTTTTAAATATATGTTCAGGATTAATGGCTAATAATCTAGGGCATATAGTGAGTTTCATTTATACTAGGCATAATGTATATTAGGTTATAACTCAAGAGAAAGGTCTAGGTCTTGTTTAAGTGGTGAGTCATGTATGTGGAGCAAATCACAATGGGTGGTTATTTAGCGTGAAAAGTGATAATGAGCCACTGAGGAATAAAACTCCTTGAATCTTTATAATTTATTAGCAGGGGGAAATGGTGAGAAATGGAACACTGGGGAGAAATGTCATTGTTAGGTGTGTTAAGTCAGCTACAACTCACAGCAACCTATGAACCACAGATTCGATCTTCACAATCTCCAATGTTCTTGAGCCTGTTGTAGTCACTGTGTCAATACATCTTGTAAAGGATCCACCTCTCTTTTCCAGCAAGATGTATTTTTTTCTAAAAAATTTCCCCTGCCTAACAGCAATATATCCAAAGTTAAGTGAGAAAAGTTTCACTATCTTTGTCCTAAGCAGCACTCTTCTTACACTTCCTTCACGACTGACTTTTTATTCTTTTGGCAGTCTATAGTGTATTCATTACTCTTCTCCAATACTGTAATTAAATGTTGTTTTGTTGTTATGTTCCATCAGTCTGCAACTGACTTACAGCTGAATTTCCAGTAGCTTTTCACAGTATCTCCCATGAAGCAGCTGGTGGATTCAAACTGTTACCTTTAGACTATCATCACAACTCCTTCCCACTAAGTCACAGAACTCCAATTCAAACAGATAATTTAAAAACAAACAAACAACCTCCACAACTTGACCAGAGATAAAATAAAAAGAAACAATAATTAGAGTAGTGAGGAAGCAAAAATCATACAGACCAAAAAAAGGAAATGGGGTATTGAAGTACCTTTGACCATTAAGATATGCTATGACTAAAGATGATAGAAGAATTGATGCCTTTGAGTTGTGATGCTGGGGAAAAGTACTGAATATACTATGAACTCCTGGGAGAACAAATAGGTTTGTCCTAAAAAGGCTGAAGCCAAGGTGCTTCTTGGAGGCAAGGATTGTGAAGCTCTGTCCAACATGCTTTGGGCATGTTGCAAGGAGGGACCAGTCCTTGGAGATGATCATGCTTGGATGGTTGGAGGAACAGCACTAGCTAGGAAGATTCTGGATGAGATATATTGATTCGGTGACTGAGGTAATGAGGTTAGTTAGGTGTGTCAGAGACAATGAGGTTGGTTCAAGTTAAAACAAAGTTCAGAGCTGTTGTACATAGGGTGGCTATGAATCACAAGCTCATAGTAACCTGAGAATAAGCAAAATCAGTATTAGGTCAAGATAGTAGAAGTATATAAAAGCAAAGCTCCAACTCTTATAATTCTAGTTACAAATGAACATAATTTTTAAGAAATAAATTCATATCTCTGGAATGCAAACAAACATAGTGATATTAACAAACCTGAAAAAAATTCAATGAGCTGAGTGCCCTTTGGGACACTGTGCCTAGCAACTGTCAATGATAACAACAACAGTACCCTTGCTCTTGAGGTTGAAGAAATGGTCATAGGAATTTTCACTTAAAGCATAATCTATTAGAAAAACAATACCTAGAAAAGCAATGAGGTCTTATTCCCAAAAGTCAAATTTCTGGAGTTCAGTAGCAAATTACACGATAGGTATATTGTTTTCTTTTAAATACTTGTTATTAGCACTTTGTAAGAAAATAATATAAAAATCAGATCTAACAAAACAATTCTTAAGAATAAAAAATAAAATGTATAAATAATGTTGAGTTAAAAAGGTAAGTATAGTTACAAAAAAATTATAATGGATTTTGGAAAAAAAACCATAAACTAATGAAATGTAAATATCAGTACAATTGAATTAAATCAGTGACTTAAAAATTTAAATGACAGTTCTGAAGTACAAAAAAGAAAGAAAAAAAATAGAACAATTGATATAAACTTCAAAAGCAACTAATATGCATTAACTCGAGTTGTTAACTGCATTGCAGAGAGAATGGATAGGAGAAAATAATATCTATTAGATTAGAACATTCAGAAGTAAAGACAAAACTGTCAAAGTTAATTTTTATTCTTTCTTTTTTTTAGAAGGGAAATATAGAAAATTTTCCGTTTAAAACTTTCAGAGAGAAAATATAAGTGTAAAATTTATTAAAAAATACATTGCTTTGATATTCTAAAGCAGGTGGCTATGATGAGTAAGGAGTTGCACTGCCAACTTAAAGGCAAGTGGTTCTTATCCACCAGCTTCTCTGCAGGAGAAAGACTGCAAGCTCTTCCCATGGGATTTACAGATTCTGAAGACTCCTAGAGAATCAGATAAGAGCCTGTTAAAGCATAATGGCACACAACAACAACAGCGACAACAACAATCTAGATTAAACATCAGACTGGAGATATATACAAAGAGAAATAATAAAACAATAAGAAAAAATGTGAAAGTATTAGAGAAGGCGGCCATGTCCTTCCTGGATGGCTCCACCCAGGGTTTCTGTGACTTCTTGCTACCTGAGCATGGTGATCCCTGTGCACAAGTAATGGCAAGTCAAATTGTTTTTCTGTCAAACATTCTTCTAGGTGGTATTGCACTAGTCTGTGCATTGCTGTACAGAGGTAACTCGTGGTTGCTGTGATGCCAAACACTGTGACCATGATGTGCCAAATGTGATAATGGTGACCCATAGTGCACAGTGTTTGGTGGAGCTTCCCAACTAAAACAAGCCTGGAAGCAAGAGTGGCATCCACTTCCGAAATGGTTTGCCTCCAGAAATTCTATGAACAGTGCTCAGGCCTTTCTTTCATAGGGTCGCTGTGAGTCGTCTATGACTCGATGGCACCAAACAACAACAACAACAACAACAATATTAACTCTTATGATTGAGAAGGAACATGTTTACAGTATTAATGAGAAGTTAAAAAAAATGAGACAGCCCTGGGTTGTGCAAGCAATCAATGAGTGAGGTGGCTAATGGAAAAGCTGCTAAGTGAAAGGCTTCCTGTGGTCCACTCAGAGGCACCTGGGAAGAAAAGTATGGTGATCTACTTCCATCGCTACTGAAACCAACTAATCACAATTCTGCTCTGTCACACATAATATCACCTTGAGTCAGACTCAACAACAGCAACTGGTTAGTTAAGAAACATGACAATAAAATGAGAATGCATTTCAGGGTTCCAGAGGAAGGATGTGTAGGGGAAGGTAGTATTTGTGAAAAATAATGCTAAGGGTCTCTAATATTGAATAAAAACATGAGTTTTTAGACTTGAGATATGAACCAACATGTAATACACTTACACTGATAGTAATGTAAGTGTAAAAACTGAAGGAAATGAGAGCCTCAGAACAGTGGATGTTTCCCTGTTAAATAGAATGTCTACAAAGGAATCGCATTTACGATGTGAACAGAACACAAATACATAAGGGCTCAAGAATAAGAATTGTCACCACAATTCTTGTTATTCAAAGAAAGAGATAAAGATCCTAGTAGTTCATCACCTCTCTCTCATTGCTGTTAAGTTGGAGTTATCCAACAACTGACCCTCCAGTAGGTTTTTTTCTAGGTTGCAAATAGTACAGAAGGAGATTGTCCATCTTTCTAAGGAGGAGTAGCTGGTGGATTAAAAATATATGCCTTTGAGTTGGCAGCGCAGCTCCTTACCCAATTGGCCACCAGAGCTTCTTAGCCAATCATCAGGACAGTTAAAAAAATCATTAATTGTGTTTTTATGTAATATTACACAATATCTACTTAATGTGTACATCTAATCTTTGTTTAATGTTATAGGATTGAATTTTATAAAACATATGTTAACGTGAGTACCTTATATTTCCAGTCAAAACAGTGTCTCTCTCAGTTGTATAATTATTTCTAAGAATTGCTTATGGATTGAAAACTATGGAATTTAGAGAAAGTAGAGAAAGGGAAGTTGGAGTATGGTAAAAATTCAGGACAGTGGAGGTAACTGTCTCTCCTGAATACTCTTTTGAGTGTGGAGGATTTCATGACACTTCTGGAATTCTGATACGAATAACTGAAAATGAAGACTGTTTTTGAGGAGTACTCTAAACTATTCACTAGACCAAATGAGGCAGTTGCACACCTAAAAGGTCAAATAGCCCTGCTGAGAGAATATAGAGTTATAGTGGAGGTGATTTGTCAGACGAAATATATTTAATTTCTAGAATTTTAAATTATAATGGACTTACTTCTAGAATATACAGGCTTTATAATGGGGAATTTTTTTGTCTTGAAGATGAAACTAGTGAAGATGAATGACTTTTTGGCTAGGCAGTTGTAGAAAAGATGCTAATAAATGAAATGAATCTGAAGAAGGTGAGGGTACTCTGGGAATAGCAAACTGTACTTCTTGTGTAAGAAGTTGTGTTTTGATGTGAAGAGAGACTATTTGAATTTTCCAAGGCAAGTTCTACAGAAATTTAAAAACATCCATCAGATAGCAAGAAAGAAGATAGCTCAGAGAATAACTTGTTCATTGCCTCCTAATCCCCTCAACAATACATGTGGAGTATCAGCTCCAAGATAGGTTATAGAGCTCTTGGTAGACAATCTGGATGAACCTATAAAGATCATTTTGTATACACTCCAGAAACAGTCAAATTTCTTAGGATTCCTGAAGACTCATGAAAGAAGAAATTTACAATGTTAAACTATGT
The DNA here is from genome assembly GCF_000299155.1 of Elephantulus edwardii. Classification (NCBI taxonomy): domain Eukaryota; kingdom Metazoa; phylum Chordata; class Mammalia; order Macroscelidea; family Macroscelididae; genus Elephantulus; species Elephantulus edwardii. The sequence goes on along the minus strand of NW_006399834.1, from coordinate 4,540,251 downwards.
CTTTCAATATTTTTATTTTAAAACTCAAATATTTAAAATGCTATTTAAATCACTTGTTTGCTTGGAAAATAATTGCATAACAAATTGCAATTCCAAAGATCAAATTTTTAAAATGTGAAAATCAATAAACTCAAGATAAATATAACACCATAGATCAACATGTAGTCTTATGCTAGACATTGACTGTTTGTAAAAGTAAACCAGGTGATTATCTAAAAATATATGTCAAGGTCATTTGAATGCACCCATATTAGATTTTTATTGATGTTTCAGGCTATCTTGGAGAAAAAAATAGGTGGAGTTATTAAAGAGATAGCCAAAATAAGGATTACTTTGTTTTTCTTCTACATTGCCCAAGGGAGGTGGGTTCTGACCATCAAATATTAGTTTCTAGCAACCTAAGAAACTCCACCCTTCAGTGAGAACAGAAACATCTGGTGTACAGAGTTCAGGTATTAAGTCACTGTACTAACAGCCTTTCTCAAAAACACTTAATTTGAAGGCAAAATGAAGAAGAAAGATAAAAAAGAGATGGTAATAAACAGTGATTCTATCATTGTTTTATTGATGAGGTATTTGGGGAAATAGAATCAGATATGTGCACTTACTCAGGAGAAAAAGTAGCATGATGAGGAAAAGCATACAAGTGATAGATGCTCATTAAAAACTAAGCAATACAAAGAAAAGAAATAGAAAGTGCCATTAGTGATAGAACTTACAGTTGAGATAGTTTATATTTTAGAGTCATTAATGTTTTTATAATAAAACAATAATTCATTGAGGGGGCAGAGACATGACCTAAGAGAAAGGCAATAAAGATGTCAATAGAGATATAGGAACATGGAAAATGCTGATAAGAAACAAATATTAACATAGTTGAAGAGTGCTAACTGAATGTCCAATTGAAACTAAAGACAGTAAACTTTTATCACCATATCAGTGTATATATTTCCCTCTAGGAAACAGAGGCTAGATTTAGCCCAAGTTTGGATAAAAGTAAAACAATGCGATGGGGGGAGGGATGGAAAAGGAAATAAGTCAGAAATTTAGGATTTAAGTACAAAATTATGGAAATGTTGAATTTCAACTTTGTGAAAATCAGTGAAACTAGATCAAGGGTTGAAAAATTTGCCAAGCAAATTGTTTGAGAATCTAGACTCTATGTGGAGAAATGTAGCATAAGGATTGGAGAAAGACTCATTAATAATAACTTTGGCCATGCAGATGACACAACCTTACTTGCTGAAAGTGAGAAGACACAGCAAAATATTAAAGGCTACAGCTTTCAATATGGATTACAACTCAATACTAAAAAACAACATTTCTCACCACTAGACAAATAGGCAACATCATAATAGATGGAGAAAAGATTGAAACTGTCATTGACATCATCTTACATGGATCCACAATCAATACTCTTGGTGCCAGCAATCAGTAGATTAAGGGGTTATTGTGCTGGAAAAGTCTGTAGTGAGGAACCTCTATGAATTATTGATTCTGAAAACTATTTATGGCCCTGATTCAGGTCATGGCCTTTTTCATCACTTGCTATACATCTGGAAGCTGGACAATGAGGACAAAAGAACTGTTGCCTTTGAGTTGTGATGTTGGGGAGTGCCTATGATCTCATGGATTGTGAAAAGAACAAGCAGATTATGTCTTAGAGAAGGTGCAGCCAGAGTGTTCTTTGGAGACAAAGATGTTGAATCTCCGTGTCACATACTTTGGGAATATTGCTAGGAGAGGGTGTTCCTTGGAAAGGGACATCATTCTTCAAAAGGTGGAGGGAAAGGGAAAGAGAGGAAGACCTTTGACTAGATAGATTGGCACAGAGACTGCAGCAAAAAGTTCAAGTATGTCAGAGTTTGTGAGGATGGCACAGGATAGGATGGGGTTCAGATCTTCTGTTCATAGATTCACAATAAGTTGTATTTGACTTAATGGCACCTAACAACAACAACAACAGGTAAAGATTAGGTAATAGACTTTATAAAGAAGAAAATTAAAATCATAATTGATAAAAGTGAGTGGCAAATAAAGTGTTGGGAAGGGAGTAAGATTCTAAAACTATCTTCTCACTCCCATTCTCTATTATCCTGTCTGTGACAGCAGATGAGTACTTTTCAATATTTGGTATACCCTTTTATCTTAAGAACAAGGGTCTTATTTTTCTGATACACTGATTCATCCCTATCATTTTGAATGGCTCTGGTGTATTGTCAATGTTCCAAAATTTATTGAAAATTTTAATAATTGCAGGAATTTAGATGAGACAAGTAATACAGATCTTTTGGATAATGTATGAAAAAGCAAATAAGAAGGTAGCACCTGAAATGAAAGAGTTGGATGTAGTATCTCACTCCTAGATAAAGTGTTCTGCTGTATAGTTAATAGTTAAAACACAGAAATAAATCTGAAACAAACAAGGGATTCAGGCAAGGCCCCACATCATATTAGCACCAGAGCATTGCACAATATATTTAAGCAGTATATGTCGCACATTTTCTCATTTGTGAAAAGAAAATAACAATTTCATCATAACATTTTTGGCATGATCAATTTACATAGTGATTAACATATAATTTGTGCCTTGTGTACAGAAACATTCCCTACATGTAAGGTATTTTAAATACTCCACCAATCCCTATAGAATTTGTATATCCCTTTTTAATACAGTGACATTATTTTACCAAGACATTAAAGATATCAGATAATTTTAATAATTTGTCTGCTCTAAATGTCAAGCATTAGCATCTACTGAGGATTACTAATGAATCTTCTACCATTTTCATCAAGAAATAAATCACCATGGCAATGATATTGATATGCCCAATCTATTGTGAATTTCTGTAGAAGATGAATTTCCCATTAAAATCCCCCACAGAGATATTGAGATCCTGACAGTACTAGTATCTATTTCTAACTGTACCAACAAGTTTGCAAAATACTTCTGAAGAAATAACTTTGACTTTTAACTCTGGTTTATCTCATCACATATAGAACATGGTTTGGTAGAGTTGGTTCTTCCAAACTGATGTTCTGATCTGAGAATCATTTTCCACAATGGCTGCTATAGGAAATATAGACATTCATCTGAAGAACTAACTACAAAATAACAACATGAATTTCTTAGTGCTGAATGCAAATTAAAAATTTTCCCTTTGTGAAGAAAAGCAGGATTTAAAAGAAAATATAATAATAATTACTTTGATAGTTGAAAATTCAGTTTTATCTTGTTTTACAATTTTACATTTGCAAAGGCTTCAGCGGGATGCAAATTTTGACACTCACACATATTCATAATGGAAAATGTATCTTGCACTTTACTATATTTCCAAATATAAATAATCAGGGAGAAAACTATGTACATTGCTGATAATATATGTATTCACACAAGTAGTAAATATATATAAATATCTATAAAATAAATGAACAATTTTTAAAATTCTTTCAACTCTTACATATAGGTAATGTAATGCAAGTTTAATATTCTTTCAAAGGAAGGAAATTATTCCAAAAGGTAGTAGAAAAATATGTGAAAGATACATAGTTTGGATAATGCATCACTTTCTGCATCATTTTTTATCACTAGTGTTTCACCCTTTCTGAAATTTATGTTTATCTTGTGCTCAAATTCCATTTAAACCATTTAGACCAAAGTAAAAGCTAAATAAGCAGTGAGAACACTGTGAAATACATGACAATAGCATTTATATATGAGGACAGAAAGAGCTATAAAATGATAATTTCTCCTACTTGAGGTAAACACAAAAGCAAAACATTTTGGATTCACCCAAACATAAAAAATGTAGATTATTTTTTTCCCTAGAATTTTTCTACAAAAGTTTCTCGAGTACATTATTCAGTATGTCTTTTCCTAAATTTAAAATATCTCTTTAGTTTTTAAGTGAGACAAGTCATACCAGAACAAAGGAATCATTCTTTGTCCAAAGAGTAGTATGAATTTACATAACCTGTTTTGGTAAATAACTGTTAACTGAATATGTTACCTCTGTCTGTTTTTCTCTTCAGTTTGTCTTGGTGCTTATTTCTTTTGTTTTTATTTGGTTCACTACTTTTTAGAAGGGAAAACAGAGATGATGACATTAATCAACACTCTTAGCACCAGCAGTCAGGAAAACAAAAGATAAACTGGGAAAATCTGCTGTCAGGGACTTTTCCAGAGTACTAAAAAGCAACCATATCAGCCTAGAGACTAAGGTGCACCTAATCCAGGCCCTGGTCTTTGCAGTTACTTGCTATACATCAGAGAGATGGATAATGACTAAGGATAACAGAAGAAGAATCATTGCCTTCAAATTGTGATCTTGGACATAACATACTATGGATCATCAAGAAAACAAATTGGTCTTTCTTGGAGAGGGTGAAACCGAGTATCTTCTTGGAGGCTAGGATTTTGAAGCTCTGTCTCACATATTTTGGACATGTGGCCAGGAGAGACCAGCCCTTGGAGAAGGACATCATCCTAGGAATTATGGAGTGACAGCTCAGGGAGGCAGACCCCGGGTGACATGGATTGATAGAGTTGTTGGGGCAAGGGAGGTTGGCATGGCTCAGAAAAGGGCAGTCTTTGGTGCTGCTGTACACAGGGTAGCTACAGATCACAGGCAACTTGAAGGTACAATAACAATGGCAGCAATATTTAAATATAGTAGTTTATCTGGGGAGGTCCATGTGTATAGTTGTCATGTGTGATTTTTTTAAGAGGGTATTTGCAAAGAGTAAATCATTGATTGTACAAAACTTTACTATTCTTCTCTAGCCATATTGACACAGTGATTTTGGCAATGGGAAGAAGTATGTCAGAGATGGTGAGGATGGCTTAGAATAGAGCAGTTCAGAGCTATTTTTCATAGGGTCGTTACGAGTCATAGCCAACTCAAGGACATATAACAATATTTAAATCTCTACATAGTGAGTTCTTTAAAGACAGGACACAGTGACTATATCCATAAGACATACAAATATACTCAGACACATACAATGACTAAAATAATGGTGAAAAAACACTAATTTCTTCAGATATTTATCATATCTGCAGATATTGCATTGGAGACATCAGGAGTACTTTTAATAAGGCCTCAAAAAGGAATTTGAAAAGGTACAAGGCTCTATTTAATTTGTAAACAAATGTATCATTTTATCAACTGCCATGGAATTCTAGAAGCATGGCTACCCTGCCCATACACAAGGGAAGGAATCAGCACTCAATCCTGTCCATGCTCAGGATTGCTGGAGAATCTGATCATGATGCTAAGTAAGATTTGCGTTTGATGAATTTGTGATCACCAGCCTTTTCTTCCTAAGCCATTTTAGTATGAAAGCTGCATTTAGCAACTTAAGGTGGTGACTGAGATTGAAGTACATTCATTGGAATTTGAAACCAGGTAGACAAAATTTCTACCACTGAGGTAGCCCTCTAGTCCTGAGGTCAAGACTAGAGCTAGGTAAAGTTTAAAGTTATTTCAAAATTTAACATGTGTTTTTATCATCCTACACCGTGGTATGTAACATGTGAAGTCATACTGATTGTAGGGCCCCAATATCAGGTTTGCTTCATGAATTTATTATCAAGAAAGCTAAAGGATAAGAAATTTTACCCAATTTAACCACAAAGATGCATACTAGGTTACTTCAGGTAGTTCACCTTATTGTCTACTAACCTGTGACCTATTACTAAACCACAAAATGTGTATATCAAATTAATTTGTGCTCTCTTCACCTTATAATGGTTTGCACAAATTAATTTTTATGCTTTCACTTAGAGCTGACGTAGTCCCAAAGTCCTTAACTTCTTCTACTATAGTTCTTTAGGACTTTGCTTTTTCCACATTTATTAAAAAGCTATAATAGTCATTTAAAGAAAATCATGTGAAACGAAGGTATCCACAGCATATCTTAGATTTTTTTTTCAGTTTGTCAGGATTTTTTAAAAAATATTTTCAAGACATCTGCAAATTTTACAACTATTTTTAATCTATAGATATAAAAAGATTAAACAATAACAGTTGTCATCATATAAAGAATAAATATTGCATGGACTTACATCATGAAAATATAAATAGAAATATATCACCAATCCTTGTGTTGTATTTACGTAAAAACTGTTGCAATCCAACCTTGTCTCTGGTTGTCCACTACCTCACTACTTCTGGTCTGGTCTGGGTCTCTGTCTAGTGCAGAAAGCTCTGACTCAAAGAACATGCTAGATACTTTGGTTGTTCTTTCTGCTGGTAGGAAGTCTCTTGCTTTCTACCTCTGAATTTGTTCAATTCAAGCCTGGGCTTATGGCATCAATATGGTCAATTCCTTCTTTAGTAGTTCTAAACAAGTTATTAGCATGTT
>NW_006399834.1:4517276-4532687 GCF_000299155.1 Elephantulus edwardii | reverse complement strand
ACGGCACATAACAATAATAATAATAATAATAATAATAATTATTATTATTATTATTATTATTATTATTATTACTGAATCCTCTTGGTGGAGTAAAAATCACCTTACATTTGTAAAGTCCTAAACATGCATGAGGAGAAAGTTAAAATTAATGAGGAAAACTATATTGAATTATCTATTGCTTCACAGTTCAATTATATAAAAATTCAAAAACATATGTATCAAATCAATGATTCTAATCAAAAACATATAAAGTGCTTAAACATTGTTTAAGCTCTGTATAATTTTTCTTATAATCTTATAAAATAATTGATACAAGGATTAATAGAAGCATTTTGCTGAATCAACACACCTCATCGAGGGTCTTCCTTCTTGTGTTGTCCCTCCACCTTCCCAAGCATGACGTCCCTCTCCAAAAACTGATCCAGCCTTACAACATATCCAAAATATGTCAGCTGAAGCTTCAGAATCCTTACCTCCATCTGACATTTTTCTCCACTATAATTTAAAATATAATGTTCTCATTATAGTATCTTAAAATGTAAAATCCCATTTGAATATGAATTAAATTTATTTCTCTTTTGTAGACATACACTTTATTGTGTTTCAGTATATTCCCATGCATTAATATTTATTAAATAGTAATAAACGAAATTTCTGTAAGAATACTTCACATAAGAAGATTCAGCAAAATGCTGAGGGTAGGTGTGTCAGAGACAATAAGATTGGAACAGGATAGAGCAGGGTTTAAGGTTGTTGTATTCAGGGTTACTAAGAGTTCAGGCGACTCGAGAACACATAACAACAACAGCCATGCAGAAGAAAAAACATATCTAAAAGCTTACATAAAATAGGATGGCAAACTATACTTGGCCTTATATTTGAAATATATATATGTATACACACACACTAGTTCACTTTGGATTATATCCTTCTCTTCTAGATTAAGAACATATTTTTTTTCTATAATTATATTTTATTAATTTTCATAAACATTTACAGAGATTTTGGGTTTCCATTCATTCATTGTTGCACTATTCTCTCTACCCTCCTCCCAGTTTGTTCTTATCCAAATGCCACAGTGCTTGTCAAAGCCAGTTCTGATTAATCTTCTTTGTCAGTGTGTCCTTTGCCATTCCCTATCACTCCTCCCTGAGAGAGACTTCACCCTGAGTCATAAGGAAAAGGGGATGGCGTATTCTCTTAGCTACTTCCTGCTGAAAAGGGACGCTGTGGGTTTCAGGGTGAAGATCTTCTCTCACTACTCTAAAGGGCCCCTTTGGCAGTAGGAAACACATAGACTATTATGGAGATTGATTTTGGAATTTAGATGCACTCTTATTGATTGTGCTTGGCTGTACATGTTCATATCCTTGAAGATGTATCATGGGGGTGTTGCAACCTAGAAGACACAAATTTGACTAACAAGTTATAAGTACATGAGTCCAAAAATTATGGAAAAGTAAAAGAAAAGATTTATTCATTGTTTTACAAACCCTCCCCCAGGTCCCCTCCACCATGTAGCCCTCGCTCTAGTCTCCTGTGATGACAGAAATACCCAGTTATATCTCTCTTTTAAACGGTTCTCTCCCTCCTCTGTTTCAGTGCAGTATACATTATTGAACCCATCTTACTCAGTCTCTCCCCAACCCCAAGGACAGTCCCATTCTACAACAGTGGCATCATGCAATATTTGTCCTTTTGTGACTGGGATATTTCACTCAGCATAATGTTCTCCAGAGTCAACCATTTTGAATAATATTGCATGAGTTCCTTGTTTTTTAATGCAGCATAGTATTCCATTGTGTGAATATACCACAGCTTCTCTAGCCATTCGTTTGTTGATGGGCACTTAGGTTGTTTCCAACTCCTTGCTATGGTGAACAAAGCTGCAATAAACATGGGTGTGCATATATCTGCTTGGATGTCAGCTATGGTCTCTTCAGGGTATATTCCCAGTAGTGGAATTGCTGGGTCAAATGGTATCTCTATTTGCAACTTTTTGAGAAAGCGCCATACTGCTTTCCACAGGGGTTGCACCATTTTACACTCCCACCAACAGTGAATCAGAACATATTTTTTAATTGAGCTTGCATGGATGGGACATTGAAAAAGATTCTCACAAAAGTGAGTTCCAATATATTCATTTTGCAAGCAGTGTGGATCAGGAAGATTGATGTTATGGAGTGCATATGATGTTCTATTTTGTGACTGTTTGATCTTTCCACGTGAATACTGAAGCAGACACCAAACACTTAAACACCAAAACATTTTCTTTTGTTTGATTTTCTTCTACTCCCCTCATAGTCTTAACAAAATGTTAAGTCTCTACCTCTTCAGCCCTGCAGCCCGAGATGTTTCCTCAGGCATGCCCGACTTGCCCACGCCTCTCACCAATTTCAAGATTGAACACAATAAACTCTTCATTAACAATGAATAGCACAACTCAGTGAATGGGAGGGGAGGGGAATCCTGTTCTCAGTCCGGCAACTGAGGAGAAAATCTGTCAGGTGGAAGAAGAGACAAGGCAGATGTTGATAAAGCAGTGAAAGCTGCAAGAGAAACTTCTCAGTTTAGCTCTCCATGGTGAACTACGGATGCTTCAGAAAGGGGACGGGTCCTCTACAAGTCGGCTGATTTAATTGACAGGGATCGCCTGCTGTTGGCATCAATGAAGGCAGCAAAATGTGGGAAAAGTATTTGCTGGTGTGTATCGGATAGAGTTCAGTATCAAAACTACGCTACTGCGCAGGCTTGGCTGACCAGATCCATGGGCGGACAATACCTATGATAGAAACTTTTTTGGCTATAAAAGACATGAGCCCGTTGGTGCGTGTAACCAGAGCATTCCTTGGAATTTCCAGCTGGTCAGACTTAGTTGGACATTAGGACCTGCCCTTTTCTGTGGTGACACCAGCAGAACAGACCCCACTCTCAGCTCTTTATGTGACATCTCTGATAAAGGAGGCAGGGATTTTTTCAGGAGTGGTGAATGTTTCCCCAGCTTTGGGCCCACCTCAGGAACAGCCATGGGCATCGACAAATTGGCGTTCACAGTATTAACAGAGGTTGTAAAATGAATCAAAGAAGCTGCTAGGAAGAGCAATCTGAATAGGGTGACCCTGACGCTGGGTGGAAAGAGCCCCTGCCGTGTGTTTGCGGATGCTGACTTGGACAATACAGTTGAATTTGCACACCTAGGAATATTCTTCCACCAAGGCCAATGATGTGTAACTGCATCCAGGCTTTTTATGGAAGAATCAATTTAAGATGAGTTTGTTCATCAGAGTGTTGAGCAGACTAAGAAGTATATTTTTGGCAATTCTTGGACCCCAGGAATAAGCCAAGGCCCTCAGATTAACAAGGAAAAATATGATCAAATAATTTACCTGATTGCGAGTGGGAAGAAAGAAGGGACCAAACTAGAATGTGGAGGAGGTCCCTGGGGGAATAATGCCTACTTTATCCAGCCCACAGTTTTCTCCAGTGTGACCGATGAAATGCGCATTGCCAAGAAGGAAAAATGAAGGAAATATTTGGACCAGTCCAGCAAATGATGTAGTATAAATCTTTAGATGAAGTGATCAAGACAGCAAACAACACTTCTAAGGCTTAGAGGCAGAAATCTTTACCAAGGACCTTGATAAAGCTGGGACAGTGGAACTGCCTATATGGCAAATTCTGTCCAGTGCCCATTAGGGGAGTCAAGATGTTTGGAAATGGACGAGAACTGGGAGAATATGGTCTTCATGAATACACTGCGGTCAAGACAGTCACACTGAAAATTTCCAAGAAGAATTCATAAAGACCATCACAAGGGTGGAGAGAAGCGTCTCTACCCAAGCATCTTTTACAAGAGCTAAAGTATTTTGGTGTCTTTTTTTTTTTTTTTTATTTCAGTGTCTTATCTTGATTTTTCTAAATAAGTAAACCACATACATTAGCAACAATACTCACACACAGTAAATTTGACATGAAGTTTATTTCAAACCATTTTATGCTTTAATAGACGATGACTAGTTGTCCTTTAGTTTATTCCTTACCAGTTCCTTGCAATATTTGATATTTGTGTTAACTGAGAAGTGAAGACGCTTTACTCCAAGTAGTTGTGAAATCATTGATGTCTCTTTAAATGTTGATTAAAATGTGGTACCTGCCTGTCCAGGAAAGAGAACCCTGAAATATGAACAATAAATGCCATATAAACAGCAATAAAAACAATCTTGCATTAAAAAAATGTTAAGTCTTGAGAAATATGTTGGGCATTAGTTATAAACCTAGATGTATATATTTATAATGCTCAATTTTTAAACATCAAATCATCAATTGTCTTCTCTTATAGTTTTCTGAAATAGCATCAATTCCATATCCTTAACTGTACCTGCTTTTTAAAACCGTGACGATGGGATATACAGAAAAGCCAATTACCACAAAATCATTATACTGATTACATATTCTTTATACTAATCTCAAAAAAGATGTAATATGAATATAAAAGATTTTAAAGTTTTTGTCACTTTCAGTTACAGAATATAAATATTAATATGAAATTTTATAACCTATCTTTGTATAAAATATGAAAATATTTTTAGCAACCATAACTTTTAATTTATATCTAATTTTCTTAGCATGCTATTTCCTTTAGTCATATCTTAATGTTCACATTTCAAATATTAGAAAGAGTCCAAGTACTATTATTTATACGCTTCTAATTAACTGGTTGATTTCAGCTAAATGCAATAATGATTTTAGTATCTGAAATAGGTCACTCTATGGATCCCTAAGCAATTTAAAAATTTTCATAAATTTGCAAATTAGTCACACCCTGATTAACTCTAACACTTGCTTAGACAATGATGCAGAAAAATAAAACGTCTCATCTAGGAATGTAGTATATGAATGGTGTGAGTTGAAATATTAATTTAATTTCTAAGAGACAATGAGGTCATAATGACTTTTTATAAAAATATACATCACTTTTATAGTTCAAAGTGATGGGTTTGTACTATTTTTTAATGTATTTCTAAAAGTGATAAGTTTACTCACTTTAGGTACTTTGTTGTTGCTATCGATTGAGTCGCCTACAACTCGTAGCGACCCTAAGTACAAGAGTTCTGAAACCTGCCCTGTCCTGTGCCAGTCTCACTAACTCCAACATAACTAATCCTATTGCCCCAGTTATTGTGTCAATCCATCTCATCTGGGCTCCTCCTCTCCTGAGTTGTCCCTCTGTCCAAAGTATTTGAGGTGGAGCTTCAAAATCCTTGCCTCCAAGAAAACAAAGATTTTCACCACTGAATCAATTGCCAGCATCAAGTAGAAGTTTGGTTTTACCCTCTCCAAGACAGACCTATTTGTTCTCTTGGTGGTCTATGGTATGTTCAACATTCTTCTCCAGTACAACTCAGAGGCATTAATTCTTCTTCTGTTATCTTAAGTCATTGTTCAGCTGTCTGATGCATAGCAAATAATTGCAAAGACCATGGCCTGGTGCACTTCAGTCTCTAGACTGACATCATTGCTCCTCAATACTCTGGAGAGGTTTCTGACAGCAGACTTCTCCAATGCATTTCATTTCCTGACTGCTGGTGCCAAGAGTGTTGCTTGTGGAGCTGAACAAGCTGTAATTTTTCACAACTTGAATCTCTTCTCCATCCATCACAGTGTTTACAGTTGGCCCAATGGTGAGAATCTCTGTATTCTTGATATTAAGCTTCAATCCATATTAAAGACCCTTGACCTTCTATAGCAAATGCTTCAGGTTGCCCTCAGTTTCAGCAAGCTTGGTTGCATCATCTGCATAAAGCAGATTGTTGATGAGTCTTCCTCCAATCCTAATGCCACTTTCCTCCTCAAAAAGTAAAGCCTAGAGCTGTACAAATATTGATTGAAAAGGCATGGAGACAGGACACATCCCTAACACACTCCTTTCCTAATTTTGAATCCTGCAGTGTTTCCTTGCTTTATTTTGATGACTGCTTCCAGGTCCTAGTATAGGCTTCCCATGAGCACAATCAAGTGTTCTGGGATTCCCATTCTTCTCAAGGTTAAGCGCAATTTGTAGTGATACAAAGTCAAGTGCTTTTGCAGAATCCATGAAACACAGATAGATCATACTCTTCGTATTCAGCCAAGATCCATCTGACATTGGTGATGACGACTCTAGTTCCAAAGAGTCTTCTAAACCCAGCTGGTATTTCTGATAGTTCTCTGTTAATGTACTGTTCCAGTCATTTTTGGATAATCTTCAGCAGGAATGTGCTTGTGCGTAATGTTAGTGATATTATTTGGTAATTTCCACACTCTCAGATCACCATTTTTTGGGGGTATAGGAATAAAAATGAATCTCTTCCAATCAGTGGGCTAGCTCATTGTCCTCCAGATTTCATGGCACAAGCTGGTGAGCACATCCAGGGCAACACCTATTTGTTGAAATATGTCAATTGGTATGCTGTCAATTCCTGAAGCCAATTCCTTCAGAGCAGCTTTAAATCCCTCCTTCAACACCATTGCATCGTTATCGTTGTTTCATGAAATTATTTTATGTCAGCCAATTCTTTTTGGAATGAGACTGTATACTCTTTCCATGTTCTTTTAAAGCTTTTCCTGGATCATTTAATATTATGTCCACAACATCCTTAAATATTGCAACTTGAGGCTTGAATTTGTTCTTCAGTTCCTTCAGCTTAAGAAATGATGACTGAGTTTGGCCCTTTTGATTTTCTGACTCCAGCTCTTTGCACATTTCATTGTAATATTTTGCTTTGTTTTCCCATACTGCCCTTGGAAGTCTTCTGTTCAGCTCCTTAACTTGTTGATTTCTTCCCTTTGCTTTGGCTTCTTATCTCTCTAATGCAATATTAAGAGTTTCTTATGACATCATCTCTCTCATTTCTTCCTCCCCTGTTTTTGTAATGATGTTTTGCATTCTTCATGAGTATTGTTCTTCATATCCTCCCATAGCTTCTCTGGTTTTCTTTCATTAGTGTTCAAGTCCTCAAACCTATTCCTGAAATGGATTTAAAATTCAGGAGGAACAGAGTCTAGATCAAATTTTGGTTTTTGTGAATGTGATTTAAACTTCATTAGCTTTAGTTTGAAATTGCATATGAATAGTTTATGGTTTGTTCCACAATCAGTACCTGGCCTAGGTTTCAAAGCTGATATTGAGCTTCTCCAATGATTTTTTTTTCTACAGATATAATTGATCTGATGTCTGTGCCTACAATCAGGTGAAATCTATGTGTAGAGTCTGCATTAATGTTTCTTATAAAAATATTTGTAATGAATAAATTACTGATTGAGCAGAGTTCTATCATGCTATCTCCAGCCTCATTTCTGTCACCAATTCTTTGTTTTCCAACTACTGATCCTTCTTCCCTGTTCCCAACTTCTGCATTCTAGTCACCCATTATTATTATTAAGGCATCTTGATTTCATGTTTAATCAATTTCTGCCTGTACTTTGTTATTGTTTTTTGTGTATTGTAGAGTTGGAATAGACCCATAGCTGATCCTCCAGTGAGTTTCCAGAGGAAGTTAATTACACAGGAGGAGATTGCCTATCCTTCTCCTGCACTCTGGGATTGCAACACAGCTTCACACCACTAGGCCATACTCTGGATGTATACAATCTACTTTGAATAAACACGGGTCTATATTATCAGGCACAATAAACAGTGGGCTAAAGCAACTCTTTCAACAAAAGTCAAAACTAAGATCAATAAAACTTGAATATTGAATGTAGTACCTGCATGACACTCTGCTGTATGGAATTATAAGAATCACAGAACAATAGTTGTCATCCTGAATTGAGCAGTGCATGGTGGGCTGACTTGCTGTCTTACCTTGGGATGAAAGTTTTCTCTAATTATTCTGAAAATTATCTATTCCATCTCTGTAATTTGAATGATAATATCAGATTTCTTCACAAAAGAAATTTATCATTCCTTACTTTAGTAGTAGGTTATGAGGTAAGAAATACTTCTAGACAGGCTGACTAAAAGCTTCTAAAAAACTTCATCTTTAAAAAAAGTAACAAGAAAACAAGAAAATCTCTCTGAATGAACTTTTTAACAAATGCAGAAATTAAAATATTTTAATAATCTGAGGATCATACATTCAAGACAAATAGTTGAATCCTAGTCTAAACAACACAGGTTGTATTTTAACTTACCTTATCTTCAATTCTATAATAGTTATAACAATCAGCAATGACAGAAGGAGAAGAATGAATTTGGAGCTACCACAAAATCTCTATCTCCAGAAATTTTCACTATTTCATCAGCCAGATAAATCCCTAGAAAAACCAATAGCTTTCTCCATGGAAAAAATCTAGATCCTTGGGAAGTTTGTGAAAAATAATCAATATTAGTCTGAGCTGCCAGCCACCTAGAAGAAATTAAATAATAAACTTGTAGAATGTAAAAAAAAGTGTCAGCAGAAGGGGAAGAGCTCTGGGGGGCTACTGGGATGTTCAACGTTGTCATGGACAGCAGAGAGTGCCCTGATGACTGTTCTGACAAGAAAGCAGCTAGGAAAGTGCCTCATGGGCCACCAAGAGACCATCAATGTTCCAGTGACCCTACTGCACATTCAGCACCTACTTCTGGAAAAGCCCTGTAGACCACCAGGGTGTGTACTCTGCCCAAGCCAGCAAAGAAGGATATGCCCTGTGTCCTGTCCTGACAAGCCAGAAGCTAGGAAAATGTCTCATGGACCACCACAAGTCCACCCAAGTTTCAGTTATCCCATTCTCCATTCAGCACCTACTTCTGGGAACGCCCTGTAGGCCACCAGGGTTTCCACTCTGCCACCTGACAAGCCAGCTTTCTGGGCCACCATAAGTTCACCCAATCACCAGTGACTCCTGCTCCTTGCTCCTACTGACCATTCAGTGCCTGCCCCTAAAAGCTAACTAGCAAAGAGAAGGAAATTCCGTGGGCCACCAGGATGTCCACTCTGCCACTTGACAAGCCAGCTGTGAGGAAAGTGCCTTCTGGGCCACCATAAGTTCACCCAATCACCAGTGACCTTGTAAGTTCTCCCTGCCCTCACCATCGCATTCATTCACCACCCTACCCCAGGAACCAGTCGTCTAAGAGAGAAGAGCCATGCAGGACACCTGGGTATCTCCATTGTCCAGTTCAGCAGGGAGGAGACCATCCTGACAAGTCAGCAACAAGAAAAGTGTCTAGTGGACCACCGTACACTTTTAGTACCAACCATTCACCAAAACTTGCAGAGCAAATGGAACCAGGCAGCATTATGGATAATTTTCCAGCTCTCTATGGGCTTTTTCTACTCAAAGTGAAACAGTCCCTCCCATCCAGCCATAGGAAAAAACACAGGTACCTCTTAAGAAAGTGCCCTAGTCAGCATTCCTGGGACTTTGCCAGCTTCCCCAGAGGCTTTGGCTGCAAAGATGAAAGTGGTCCCTCTCACCGTCCTCAGGAAAGGACACATATACACATAACATCTAGCCCCTACAGATCTAGACTTGGAGAAGAACGTATTTTGGGAAGCTTCCTTGGTCTTTTCTCCTCCCCAATGGCTTTGTACATTTCTATCTCCTCCCATCCATCTGTAGCAGAGGACATACATAGAGGCAGCCAACTTTGCCTACTCCTAGGGGAAACGATTCCCTCCCATGAAACTACATGACAAGACAGAGAAGGGGGCCCATCATAGCTGCACAAAAGAAGAGACCCCTAGCTCCTTGTTCCTTTATGAGAAATCTGATGAGAAATAGGCCACAAGAAGTGGAGATAAGAAATGACCACAGATGAGTAGCAGAGAAGATTGCCACTAAGAAATCAAATTGCAAAACATTTAAAATCTGTAACTCTCTCAATAACATCATAAGCAGAGGCACTATGCAGTATTTGTCCTTCTGTGACTGATATATTTCACTCAGCATGTCTTACAGAGTCACTCATTTTGCATAAAATTTCATGAGTTCCTTGTTTTTCAATGCAGCATAGTATTCCATTGTGTGAATATGCCACAGCTTCTCTATCCATTCATTTGTTTATGGACACTTAAAATGTTTCCAACTCTTTGCTATTGTGAACAAACCAGCAATAAGGATAAGAACACATATATCTGCTTGGGTGGCAGTTATGGTTTGTTTGGGGTATATTCCCAGTACTATAATTGCTGGGTCAAATGGTATTTCTATTTGCAAATTTTTGAGAACGTGCCATACAGTCTTCCATAGTGGTCACACCATTTTACACTCCCACTAACAGGGAATAAAGGTTCCAGTTTTTCCACAACCTCATCAGCATTTGTTGTTTTGTGTATTGTTAAATTTTGCTATTCTTACTGTGGTAAGATGAATCTGAAAGTTGTTTTGATTTGCATCTTAGAGCTAGGGATTTTGAACATTTCTTCATGTGTTGGTTTGCCATCTGAATGTGTTCTTTGGTGAAGTGCCTGTTCATATCCTGTGAATTTCATGATTATCTTAAGAATATGCTTGAGGCATTGAACACCAATGACAGAAGACCAGATGAGTTGTGGGAGAATATCAAGAATATCATCCAAGAAGAAAGCAAGAGGTCATTAAAATACAGAGGAGAAAGAAAAAATCAAAATGGGTGTCAGAAGAGACTCTAAACACTACACTGGAGCATCGAGAAGCCAATCTAAAGGAAAACATGCTAAAGTGAAAGAGATGAACAGATGAGTTCAAACGGCAGCTTGGGAGGACAAAGAAAAGTATTATAATGGATTGTGCAGAAAGTTAGAATTGGAGAATAAAAAAGGGAAGAACTCACTTTGCATTTTTCAAGCTGAAAGAACTGAAAAACAAATTTAAACCTCGTGTCACAATATTGAAAGATGCTACGGGCAATATATTGAGTGACCCAGAAAATATCAAAAGAAAATGGAGGAAATACACAGAGTAACTAGACCAGAGAAAAATGATAGACACTGAAAAATTTCAGAAATACCACATAAACAGGAGTCAATGATAATGAAAGAGGAAGTGGAAGCTACATTAATGGTATTGGTAAAAAATAAGGCCCCAGGAATCTATGGGATACCATTTGAATTGTTTCAGTGCAGCCTTGGATGCACACACCACTCTATGCCAGGAAATTTGGAGGATGGCTAGCTGGCCAATGGATTATAAAAGGTCTCCTTCTGTTCCCATTTCCTAGAAGGGTGTTCCAAACTTAATGTGGAAATTATCTATCAAACATTATCATTGACATTACATGCAAGCAAAATACTACTGAAGAGCATTTTAAAAATGGCTGGCACAGTACATAGATAGGAAATTTCCAGAAGTTCGAGTGGTATTTAGAAGAGGCCATGGCACTAGGGATATCACTGATGTCAGATGGATCCTGTCTGAAAGTAAGGAATACCAGAAAAATGCTTATTTGTACTTTATTGACTATGCAAAGGCATTTGACTCTGTGGCTCATGACAAGTTTTGACTGACAATAGAAAAATGGGAATCCCAGAGCACTTAATTGTGCTCATGTGGAAACCTACACCTGGATCAGGAGGCTGTTGTATGAACTTGGAATTGGGAAGGGAATTAATCACGGTTGTAGTCTAACTCCATATCTGTTCAATCTCTATGCTGAATATATTATCCAAGAAGCTGGACCCTATGAAGAGGATTGTGGCATTAGGATTGGAGGAAGACTCATCAATAATGTGTGTTATGCAGATGGCACACTCTTACTTTGCTGAAAGTGAGGAGGACTTGAAGCATTGTTGCATAAGATCAAGGAATGGATTGTGTCTCACTATCAAGAAAACAAAGATTCTTACCACTGGATGAATAGTCAGTGTCATGACGGATGAACAGGAGATTGAAACTGTCAACAGCTTCATCTTGCTTGGATTCACAATTAGCACCCTTGCATGAGCAGTCCAGAAATAAGGAGACACATTGTCCTGGGAAAATCTGCAGTTAAGGACCTTTCCAAATTATTGAGGAGTAGTGATGCCAGTTTGATGAATAAGGTGTGTCTGATTCAGGCCATAGTCTTTACAATTATTAGCTATGCATCTGAAAACAAAGATTCTCACTACTGGGCTGATTGGCAACCTCACGGTAGATGGTTAACAGTTTTAGTTGGCTTGGCACCATCATCAACACTCTTGCCACCAGCAGCCAAAATAATAAAAGAAGAATTGCATTGGGGAAACTCTGCTGTCAGAGACCTCTCCAAAGTACTGAAGAGCAACAATGTCAGTCTGGAGACTAAGGTCCATCTGATCCAGGCCACGTTGTTCTTGTTGATTGCCTTAGAGTCGAGCACAACTCATACATAGCAACCCTATGAACAAATGGACTGAATCCCTTCTACACTATTTACATTTAACAAAGTACATAGAATTTCTGGAGGCATGTTGTTTAGGAAGTGGATGCAACTCCTGCTTCCAAAACTAGAGTAGGTGGTAAATCAGGACTATATGTACAGAGGTTGATGGAACCAGCTCATGATGGCTGGTTCATATAAAATAAAACGTAAGAAAAACATGTCAGAAAAGAAAATGGTACAAAACAAATCTGCAGGAGGGAAACAGCAAAACCATTTGGAGGAAAAGTCTACCTGGAATGGTTAATATCTTAAAATACAGGACTCTTCGTGTGATGGTTTTTCTAGAAATACAGTAACTAGCCACTTGTCATACATGCTTACTGAGCACTTGAAACGTGGCTAGTCTGAAGTAAGATGTATTCCAAGTGAGAATAAAATATATACTAGCCTTTGGAAACCTCACTCAAATTATAAAATCCTACAATCAATATTATTTACACGGATTATATGCTGAAATGGTTTTACTGTGACACATTAGCTAAAAAAAAAGATATAAAATATAACTTCACCTATGAGTGTTACTTTTTTTTAATGTGGCTATTGGAATATTTTCAGATATCTATATGTCTCATGTTTTATTTCTACTGAGTAGTGGTGATTTAGAACCAAAAGAGGAAAAAACAGATGGGAGAGACACATATCTACAGAAGTAATAAGGAAATGAAAAGAATACACCTCCACCTGATAAGAGCAGGTTCCTGTATGCCTACAGCATCTCAAAACAGCCATTTTATCTAAGAATATAATACCACCTTTTTTTCAATTTTCTGTTCTCAGCCTAGGAGATCATATGATTTTCTGATTTGAAGCATTCAATACCAGTTCATTTTGGCTTATGAATACAGAGAATGTCTATTTTTGTACATTCCATTTCATTTTTTACAATTCTCAATTTTCCTATAATCATTCTTCATACATGCCATGTACCAATGAAGGTTTACAACTATTTCTAGATATTTTTAGTATCTTTCAATCTTTTTTAGTATCTTTCATTCTAAGGGTTCTACCTCTAGTACAATCTCTAACAGAATGTCCATTTTTGTTTAAATGTCTATGCAACAACAATTAGCTATGTGGATTATAACATACTATGATTAACATTGACAAGAATGGATATTCCAGAACACTTAATCACGCTCATTCAAAATCTATACCTAGTCAAAGAAACTGTTCTTAAAAAAGAGCAAAGAACAATTCATGGTTAAATATCAAGAAAAGCATGCACTAAGGATGTATCCTTTCTCCATATCTGTTCAATTTATATGCTGAACAAATTATTAGAGAAGCTGTGGTTTATGAAGAAGTATGTGGTATCAGGTTCAGAGGAAGGCTTCTTTACAGCCTTTGTTATAAAGATGACATAACCTTGATTCCTGAGTGTGAGGAAGACTTGAAGCACTTGTTTTATACTGTTGTTGTTGATTGCCATTAAGTCAAGGTCAACTCATAGAGTCTATGAACAAAACACCTATTGCCTTTTCATAGGTATCTTTGTTCCTCCAAGTTCATCGAGTTTCCAGAGTCATGTGATTTAGAAAGTGGATGCCTCTCCTGCTTCTCAGCCTGTTTTACAACTGGGAGCTCCACCAAACACTATTCACGATGGGAAACCATTATGGTATTTGATATCCCCATGGCACAATGTTCAGCATCATAGCAAACCCAGATTACCTCATATAGCACATTGACAAAGAGTGCTGTGCAAAGTAGAAGAATGTTCATCCAGATATAGTGTTATAGACAACAGTGTTGTTGAGTCAAATGTGATTCAGAGTAAGTTTTGCACAAAATACCTGAACTCTATTCTATAATTGATATCATTTCTGTACATTCATAAGAGAGTTTGTGGAGTTAATAGGGGAATCTAGTTTAGGAAGTGGATGCCACTCCTGCTTTCCAACATGAATCAATCTGGAAGCTCATTCAACCATTGTACATAATGGATAATCATTATGGTATTTGCCACAACCAAGGAATAGTGTTCAGCATCACAGCAACACCAAGTTGTTCAGTACAGCAAATAGATAAATGATTGCTGTGTCTTTAAAAGAATATACTTCTGAAATTAATAAATGTGACCCAAGGGCCTGTGACCCTTGGGCCCTACTGGATTTTAAAGTCATACCCTTGAGCAGGCCTCCACCTTTATCTACAATCTGAAATATGGGTTACATCTCAGCATCAAAAATTCAAAGATTCTCACTACCCAGCCATTAAGCAATATCATGATGGAGGAAAGATTGTTGTCAATTATTTCATCTTGCTTGGATCCAATATCAACATCATTGTACCAACAGTCAAGAAATCTAAAGACAATATTGAGTCTTTCTATCCATGAGCATGGTATATTCCTCATTTCTCTAGGACTCTTTTTGTTTCTCATATTATTATTTTGTAGTTTTCTTTCTACAGGCCTTTTATTTCTCTAATTAGATTTGGTCCCAAGTACTTCATCTTATCATTATCTATTGTAAATGGTGTTGGTTTTTCTTAGTTTCGTTTCTATATTCTTTTTGTTACTGTAGAGAAATCAAGCTGATTTTCTTATGTTGAACTTATGTCTTTCTACTTTGCTGAATTAGTTGACCAGAGCCGCAAGTCAAATGGGTATATTCACACCCATGTTTCATAACAAAGAGATGGAAGCAACACAAGTTTCCGTCAACAAAAAAAATAGATAGAAAAAACTGTGGTATATTCACAAAATGGAATATTATGCAGCACTAAAAAAATGAACTTGTAAAACTTACACACATGGTTGAGCCTGGAGGATGTTTATGCTGAGTGAAATATCTCAGTCAAAAAGGACAAATAGTGCATAATAGTCCTGTTATAAAATAGAGTGACGTGGGAGGTTAGGAGGAGAATAGAAAAGAGAGTTAATGACCACTGCATTGGAAAAAACGAGGAGAAGAACTGATTGAAAGGAATAAAAAATTAGGCATTATATGTATGACAACTATAGAGAGATAGGAGATAGGATGAAATGTGGGGTCAGGATTGGTGGACGATTTATCAACAATCTGCGTTATGCGGATGACACAACCCTGCTTGCTGAAACTGAG
>NW_006399834.1:4508760-4516567 GCF_000299155.1 Elephantulus edwardii | reverse complement strand
AATTTGGGACAAGAGTTGCATTGAAAATGGACTGGGAAGGGGAGAGGAAACAGTATGGAGAAAATTAATGAATAAAAATTAAATGCTTAAAAAAAAAGTGATCAAAGGACATGTTTCATTAGGAAAATCTGGAGTCAAGAACCTCTCCAAAGTTTTGAATACTGAAGATTCAGCTTAAAGACTAAGTACACTTGATTCAAGTTATGGTCTTGTGTAAGGATGATGGAAGAAACATCAATGTCTTTGAGTCGTGGTGTTGGAGTAGAGTGCTGGATGTCCTATGGAATGCCAAAATAATGAAGAGACATGTTGCCGCTAGAATGTTTCTTAGAGGCCAGGATGGTGAACCTTTGTCTCACATACTGTGTATGTGTGTTTTGTTATTGTTGTAAATCATCTAGTTGGAACGAAGCCATAGCTAACCCTCCAGTGGTTTTCAGGGGCAGTGGTCACACGAGAGGATATTGCCCATCCTCTTGCACAGTTGCTCGTGGATTTGAACTATGTGCCTTAAGATTCCTGGGCAGATTCTAATCACTAGACTACCAGAGCTACCATTTGTGTGTGTGTGTGTATCTGTGTATCTGTGTGTGTGTATGAGCTCTGATGGCTTAGTGTTAAGGAAATGCGCTCCAAACACAAGGATACATGGTTCAAATAAAACGGTTGTCAGTTGTTCCAAGGGAGAAATATCAGCAATCACCTCCGGTGTAATTTACTGTCTCTGAAAACTCACTGGAGAATTAGTGGGTCAGCTATGTGTTAGTTACAACTTGATGGTACAATAAAAGAACAAGAATACATATATATAAATATTTCTATATAATTAAATGTATACATTGTTGTTGTTGTTGTTAAGTGCCGTCAAGTCATAGACGATTCATAGCAACCCTATGAATGAAAGACTTGTTTGTAGAGTTACCAGGAAAAAAGACATTTTGGGCATGGATGTCACTCCTGCTTCTAAACATATTTTAATTGGGAAGCTCCACCAAACACTGTCCACCATGGGTAACCATAAACACATTTGGCACATCAGTGTCACAGCATTTAGCATCACAGCAGCTACAAGTTTCCTCTGTACAGCAATGCACAGACCAGTACTATAACACTTAGAAGAATGTTTGACAAAAACAATTTAAACCAGGCCCAAGGACTGCAGGCCTTTGGGTCCTAATGGATTTTTAAATAGAAGAACTTATTACAAACACCTCACTTTCCTTAGCAAATCAACATTCCACCCTACAGTTCACCCATTCCAGCCAACAGCTTCTGTAGAACCAGTTCCTGTAGATGACTTTCAAACGTTTACATTAGATTTTTAAATCTTTATAAGTCTACCAAACAAGTGGGAGTCTCATGGAAGAAAATGCTGGAGAAGCTCAATATTAGCAGTCAAAACTGGCCATGGGTGGGCTGTGGGTCAGATCATCAATTACTCACATGTAAGTTCAAATTGAAGCTGAAGAAAATTAAAATATGTCTACAGGAACCAAGATCTGATTTTGCATTAATCCTATCTGAATTTCATGATCATCTTAAGAATAAGTTTGAGGCATTGAACATCTATTATCAAAGATCAGATAAGTTGTGGGATGATATCAAGAATATGATACATGAAGAAATAAAAAGGTTATGGAAAAACAGAGGAGAAAGAAAAAATGAGAATCTAAAGATTGCACTGAACATCCCTTGGGTGGCCAAGGAAATGGATGTCTTGCAGATGGTTTAGCCAGAGTGCTCTTTAAAGGCAAGAATGATGAGACTTTATTTCACCTACTTTAGGCATGTTGGTAGGAGGTGCTATTCCATGAAGAAGGACATGATGCTTAGAAGGATGGAGGGTCAGCGAAGAAGAGAAAGATTGACAGTACATTGACACCGATGGATAGACACGGTGACTGATGCATTGGGCTCTTGTGTGTCAGAAAGTGTGAGGATGGCACAGGATAGAACAGGGTTCAGATCTTTTTTTTCATAAGGTTGCTATGAGTCATATTTGACTCAACAACACCTAACAACAACAACAACAACCAAATAAGTGAGCTGCAGTGATAGAACAGTTAAATGCTCAGCTACTGTCTAAAGGTTAAAAGACTGAACTCATTCAGAGCCTTCACAGGAGAAAGAGCTAGAGATATGCTCTAGTTAAGAATATTACCAATTAAAAACGGTAAGAGAGGTCTATTAAGTAAGTCATATTGGGTTTCTTTAAGTCAAAATCCAGGGACAATAAATAAAAAAAGGAAAGAATCTATGTTATCCCAGAAAACACCTGACGTTAGTTTTCTGTGGCTGCTTAAACTTTACACAAACTGCATTTATCATGTCACAGTTTCTGTAAAGCTAAAGTGTGTATTGCAGTCAGTACGTTTCTCTTGCTAAATCTCCATCTGCGGTCATAAGTAGGTAAGGGCCTCCTTTCAGACTCCCTCGTGTTATTCTTTTGGCTGTAAGATTGAGGACCCTGTCTTTGTGCTGCTGGTCAGCCGGAAGCCGATTAGGTCATAGAAGTCATTCTTACGTTTTTGTTGTAGATCCCCCCCCCCACATCCCTTTTTGGCTTCTTAACATGACTTTTTACCTCTTATCAGCCAATATGAAATTGGACTTGATTCAATCACAACAGCAATATAACATTAACTTCATATTCTATTGACTAGAAAAAAAAAATCATATGCTTACTTAGAGACAATGATAGGGGATTGGACAAAGCTGTGTACATTAGGACTTTGAGATCATTGGGAAATAGCTTACTGTCTGTTTACCACATCTATTGACAAGGTTAACTCTGTTGCCTTTGTTGTTATGTGCCATCGAGTCTCATTGTGACTCTTGGCAACCCTGTACCAAATAGCTCTGAACCTTGGCCTATCGTGAACCAGTCCCACTGACTCAGACACACCTATCACTACTACCCCAGTGTCAATCCATCTCATTTGGGGTCTTCCTCTCCTGTGCTGTCCCTCTGCCCTTCCAAGCATAATATCTTTCGAAAAGTACTAGTCTCTCTTGACAACATGCCCAAAGTATGTGAGATAGAGCTTCAAGATTCTTTCCTCCAGGGAGCAACTTGGTTTCACCCTCTCAGGGACTGAACTGTATGTTCTCTTCACAGCCCACGGTATGTTCAATTCTCTTCTCCAGCACCACAACTGAAAGGCATCAATTCTTCCATCATCCTTAGTCATTGTCCAGCTCTATGATACATAGCAAATAATTGCAAAGGTTATGACTCAGATCAGGTGCACATAGTCTCCAGACTGACATTCTTCTTTTGGTTTTCTGATTGCTAATGCCAAGAGTATTATTCATTGTGGAGCCAGGCAAGCTGAAATTATTAACTTCAATCTATTCTTCATCTATGGGAGTGTTGTCAATTGAACCAGTGGTGAGAATCTTTGTCTTCTTGATGTTAAACTTGAAGCCATAAGGAAGACTATAGTCTTAATCTTTTGTAGTCAACTTGTCCTCTTCAGTTTCAGCAAGCAAGGTTGTGTCATCTGCATAGGATAGGCTGTTAAGTCTTCCTTTCATCCTCCTTATAATGCCCAGCATCCTGAATGATCTGTTTCTCACACAGATTGAAAAGATATGGACCAGGACACATCCCTGATGATATTGCCTGTCATTTATTAATCTAGATATCCTATTTTGTTTTATCCTTAATTTATACAGAAAGCTGTAATTCATTTTTTGTAGACCCATAGAAATAGTTAAAGGTTATTTGTATCTTGGAAGAAAACAAAAGACATGTATATTGAAAACTTATTATGTGCCACACACCCTGAAAAATATTAGATGTCACATATATTTGTTACACTCCTAATTTTGACTAGTTTGGTTTGTTATTTTGTTTTTGGGTTTTTAGACTTTTGGGGGTTTTTTTCCTAATTAAAGGTTGTACTCTGAATAGAATTCCTGAAATGCTATAGGTAGCAAGTATTTGTGAACAAGTTTTTACTCAGTTAACCATTTTACTTACTTTAATCAATTTCAGTTTTTATTTTTTCAGATTCTATACTGTCATACTAGAGACTAAAATTTTATTCTATTTTTCCTCGTAGGTAGAACATACTAAGTGAAGTATGAAAGAAAAGAGGTAAGAAGAAAATGAACAGAGCAATTAATAAATATCATACAAAAATTCATGACAAATAGAATTTCAACTTAAACCTACTGTTGTCCTGTATATTCTTCTCATTCATAGTGATCCTCCGTTAGGTTTCTGAGGCTGTAAATCTTAATAAGAAGAGATGACCTCTTTTTGTCACAAAAAGACTGGTACACTCAAACAACAGACCTTCAGGCTAGCAGCATAGTACTTGACAGCAAATCCTCAGATTAGACATTTAAACTTTAATTTGCAATTTGCCAAGTGAATTATGTTGCGGAGTATAAATATGTGTGCTCATATCGAAACTGGCTTTGTAAGTAACAAAGAATTTATAAGTTTCTACTCATAGACCTTTATTTGAAAGATTCAATACTAACAAATTCTGCTTACAGGTTTTAATTTTCTTTCATAATTGACAACTGCAACTTCTACACTTTATATTAATTACTAATGAATTTTTTATTTCCCATAGGTAGCAGCATAAATTTCAATAGAATACTAATTACTAGTTATATTAACTCAGCTCTTTCTCTACTACAATGGCAAATGTACTATTCTGAGGGCTTTCTGCTTCCACTGAGGCCATCATTTGAATTTATTTAAAATGTATAAGGTAGAAAGAAACAAGGTATTTCATTTTGTCAAAAATACAAATGGAAATTTTCAAAGCGAAGCCACTTATTTGTATGATAGAGCCAAGAAAAGTACATAGGAAACAAAAGGCCAAGATGTAAACTGGGAAAAGTGTGTCAAGATGTAAACAATTTGTTCCTGGGGGGAAAGTTCCTGACTACAAGGCTATATAAAACTAACAATAATTGTGTAAAACTAACTCTAATCATGTATAATCAGCTAGCCCCATTCTCTGAAGTGGCTAACATTTTTCTTCCTAACAACTAGAGACTGAAGCTGATCTTATCTATAACCATTCATCAGTCTCCTACACTTCCTTTGTTCTCTACTATATAAACAACATCTGTCCCTTTGAAGTGTAGTATTGGCAAAGACTATTATCCATATCTCATGGACTACCAAAGAACAAACAAATCTGTATGTCTTGGAGGAAATGTAATGAAGATAGTCTTAGGTGGTGAAACTTGTCTCATATAATTTTGGGCATGTTCTCAGGAGAAGCCATCATTCCAAGAAAGACAAAGGGTCATCAAAAGGAAAGAAGACCCTCCAGAAGATTACCTGGAACTGCCACGGTGAGTTCTAGCATGGCAGAGATTGTGGAGTTGGCCCAGGATAGGACAAGGTATCAATATGGTCACGGTGAGTTATGATAGATTCATTGGCATCCAACAACAACACCCCCTTAAACTATGGAGTAATTGGTATTTTTACTTAGTCTAACTCGGCTGCATTAATTATCTTTTAATAAAATATATTTTTCTTAATCCTATCAGATTATGAGATCTTTGAAAAGAAAAAAATTGGCAATTTTGCATTTTTGTAAAAAGCTTCATAATTTTTTAAAACAGATTAATGAAAAGACATAAAAGTGAAAATTAAAATTAAGTTATTTTAATTGATAAATGTGAGTAGCCAGTACATTACCTGAAGGTATATCAAGGTAAAGATATGTTTGTTGATAATTTTTTTATCATTTGTTATATCAATCTCTATTTAGTATATATACAAGTATGTATTTCTCTGTAACGTTACTGGTAATATTATACTTTTCTTTTCCTGAGTTTCCTTTCTAATCATATTATAGGTTTAAAAAATATACTCATTTCTTTTTATCTCCAAAACAGAGGAAAATTCCATAGTTACATGAAATTCAGAAAATGGTAATATACTTGATCAATTGCAAGCTGTATTTTTATAGATGGAAACAATGGAGACATTTTCACACTCCTCAAAAGCTTGTTTATATTCTACTTACTTGAATTATAAAATCAAAGCACTTCAACTGGCCTTAGGTTAATGTTCAATTGGAAAGACTTTTCACCTTAAAGATTTATGTGTAAAATTAGAAGGAAAATGAGTAAATGTATGGAGGGAGGGAAGTGTAGGAGCAGAGGTGTGAGGTTGGGTAGGGGCAGAATCAAAGGGTTTTACAATTTGAAAGGTGGGGGGGGTAAAAGAAATGGGAAACCATCCACTAGGGATCTGGAAAGACAAGGTAATGATGGGAATAATCCAGTGGTGATTAATTTTTTCCCCCAATAATAATTAATTTTATAAAACCGAATGAATGGAAAAGATCTTATGAAACACAAGGGGAATGGAAAAAAATAGATTTATTTGTTTCCATCTTAGTTCTCCTACCGCCACACACCATGTGCATGTATACACATACAAACATACCTATCACCTCTAGATTTTAGGTCAGAAAATATTTTAACATATGTTCGTACCCTCAGGTATACCTCTTTATGTTTCAAAGTCGTGATAGCAGTTCAACACTCTAATCCCTGGTTTTTATATTTTATCTCCCAGGATATGTTCTCAAACAATGAGGTATGTTGTTGACAAAGAATTAAATGTAATAATCATGCAATTAACCAAAGTTGTTTGCGGCACTATATAAAGAGACAAATTAAGAAGACTGCCATGATATCCAGAAGCCATCTGTTAACTGATGTCAAACTGATGATAAAGAAAATTGAGTTCCCTTGGCAGTTGGTTTTTCTCCAGCTGCATGCAGCTATAAAAGAACCATCAAAGACAAATCTGCATTTGTTGTTAATTCAGAAATGTGGTAGATAGACATTGAGAAACCCCTAGTGACAACTTTTTATTCTGAAAGTATATGGTAAGTTTCCAGGAAAAGTTATACTTGATGCTTGGGATTGGCTTTAAGACCATCTTCATAGGTTGAAAAGAAAATAATCAGTAGAATTCTGATGGAAGTATGTATTCACAAAAATGGAATAAAAAAAAATTGTTCAGAGTATGAACTAACAAGTGAATCACTTCTCAAATAATCAATCATATAAATACTTATTAATGAAACACACATGCATGAAAAAAATCAGACATTTATTGCTGTATGTATGATATTTGATCTCATTTTGGGGGGTCTGCATATCACCGAACTTTACCAAGATAAGAATTACTGCTAATTGCATAGAAGTTGCTTGCCTATGTCAAAATCCATGAGGTTCACCCGAATTTACACAAATGACAGATGGCATGTTTAAAACTCTAAGAAAATATCCAGATAGATGCACAGGTGATAAAGGCTGGGGAAAATCAGCCTGCACATTTATTTCAAACCATAGAAGAATTTGTGGGCCACACAAGATCCCTTGCATGCAAGATGTCAAAGCTCCTCTGTGAAAACTTCTTCTGGGTGTGGTCAGGAAGACATACACTTATCACAGAGCTCTAGTTACTCTCTGGCCTTTCTACATTTCCCCAGCTTCTAGCATGGTTCTCTCCCTATCGTTAGGGGATCCACTAGTTCTGCCTCTTCTTTTTTCCTCCTTCTTGGGATCTCTGGATCCAGTCATCATCTTTTGCTGGTCTTCCAGCTCCATGTCAGGTTCGATTTTAAGCTAAAAAAATAAAAGCAACAGAGATAGAGACTACTTCCAAGTCAAGAAGAACTTGTCAGGTTCACTCAGTGGTTGATGTCATGTTAAATAAACTTTCATCTCATGAGGGCACACTGTTGTTGTTGTTATGTGCTGTCGAGTCGTTTTCGACTCACAGCGACCCTATGCACAACAGCCCTAA
>NW_006399834.1:4507534-4508345 GCF_000299155.1 Elephantulus edwardii | reverse complement strand
GCAGACTTTCCCATCGCAATACGCTTTTTGATTTCCTGACTGCTGGTGCCAAGAGTGTTGACTGTGGAGCCGAGCAAACTGAAGCTCTGAACACTACTAGAATATAATTCTAACTTTTCTGGTTTTCATTACCATGGCTTAATAATGACTATTACAAAAGACTTGATAAAATATCTCCTAGAACTGTTACAAAATTAATGTTCAATAGAAATTTTAAGACGTTAATAGTCTTCAAAAGAGTTGGAATCTGAAGTCTAACAAAAGTGATACTTCACATGCAGACCTCTGTCCTTAGTAGTTATTTGTTCTTGGGCTGATTACTTAATCTGTTCCAGAATAACTGAAAATATGAAAATACTTATAACAACCTTGCAAGGATATTGGAAAAATAAAATTATTTAATGTACATAAATGCTTATTTCTATCAAATAAAACCCTAAAGTGTCTTATTAATGGATTATAGACGTATAAAAATTGTCAAAATATTGAAGTTTATTGTGAAAAGGTCATTGGACTGAGGATTAAGACATCTATCTACCTTCTTTATCTAGTTCTGGCATAAATTAGCTTTGTGACCCTGTATACTTTTTTTGCGCTTCAGTTTACTACTTGTTAAATTGAAATTATGTTGAACATAAATGACAAAGCCTTTGTCAGTTCTAAAGTTTCATAATTCTAAGTTTTACAGTTTGCTTTCAAAGTAAATCAACATTTTATATTGAACACTAAAAGAGTCATCTGATTCATGATGAAGGAAGAAGTTCAAGCTGCTTCAAAGGAAATAGCAAAAAAATAAGGCCCCAGGAATAGA
>NW_006399834.1:4502460-4506189 GCF_000299155.1 Elephantulus edwardii | reverse complement strand
ATGGGTGTGTCAGAAGCCATGCAATTGGCACAGGACAGAGCAGGGTTTATGGCTGTTGTACATAGATAGGGTCGCTATGAGCCTCAAACGACTCGATGGCACATAACAACAACAGCAACAAAGAGTATCATTCAAATCATTGTAATTCACAAGGGAAAATATTAAATAACTGGAAAAGCACTTTTTGTAGTCAATGTTTAAATCATTTAAGTATATTTTGTTAGTACACATTTAATTTGAGTGAATTTGTCATTCATTCATTCAAAACAGAAACTCAAATTCATTGCCACTGAGTTTGTTGTATTCATGGCTGCCTGTCATCAGGCTTCCAAAGCTACAAATCATAACAAAAGGAGTTAACATATGTCTCCTTAGGAGGTGCTGGTGGATACAACTAGTGAAGATGTGAAGACTTTGCTGTTGTTCTTGTAAAGTGTCATCAAGCTGTAGAGGAGTCATAGTGGCCCTATGAACAAAAGACCTGAACACTTTGGGTCAGCAAAATAATTACCTATGGACTTTGCCACCAGAGTTGCTGATTCATGTAAGCCCCTTAACTGGAGAATATTAATCCAGAACTGTATTTATTTTTTCTTCTACTAAATACTTAGAATTTTAAAGTTGAAAAGTATTTTAGGAAATTTATGAACTATTTCCTTCTCTATGATACAGATTTGTACTCCCAGAAAACTATTTTTACCATGGTACACTTGAATGCATGCTTTCTTTTTAACAATATCAGAAATGCATTCTATCTCAGTTGCATTTTGTTTCTTATGACTTCTTTAAGTATGATTGAAATAACCATATTTAGCTTACTAAGTATTTTACACAATATAAAAAAATTTAATTTTTTTTTGTTTTCTATTGCCATTCTAGGGAGCTCTGGTGACTCAGTAACAAGAATTTGCACTGTCACCCCAAATCATGCTTTTCAAATCCATCTTGGAAGAAAGATGGACAATCTCTTTCCATGCAGTATACTGCCTCTGAAAACTGCTGGAGGCTCAACTATGAGTCAGTTCTGACTCGATGCATAACAACATAATATTCAATAGTGATTTGTGCCACTAACTTAAATTCAGGGTCTCTAGTGGTTAAATCTACCAGCAACTCCATTGGAGAATCTCCTCACAAACAACTTACAGCTTCTGAAAAACCTGCTGAAGGGAAAACTGTTAGTTGAATTCTGACTTGACTGCAATCAGCATTAGAATGAATTAATAATTTCCACTTTAAAATAAAATATGTTGTTGTTAAAATATACTAGATGAATTAAACTTCGCTTTGACATTGGCTAGATTACTTAAAATACAGATTTAGTTTAAATAGACAGGAAGAGAGTGTCAAACATGATTAATAGCAGCACAGTGATTTACTACATGTCACAAATTAAATCTAAAGATGTTTAACATTGAAGCTAGCCTTAATAAACTGGATTCTTCTATATCATTGTCAATATGTAAAAAGAGTTGTTGCTATTAGGTGTCTTAGGGTCGAATACAACTATAGCAACCCTGTTATAACAATAATATGACAAAGAATTGGAAGCTTGACACAGTGAGTATAGGATAGCTGCAAAAGCAGAGGGGAATAGAAACATTTTGTGAAGCTTCAATTACAGGCCAGTTGTTAAGATCTAAACCCTGTTATCCTGTACCATCCTCAACGACTCTGGAATACTTGAGACCATTGCAGCAGTCACCATGTCAATACATCCGCTTAAGGATCTTCCTCTCTTTCTCTGATTTTCCACCTTCCCAAGTATAATGTTCATTTCCAAGGAATTGTTGTTGTAATATGCCATCAAGTCCCCTGCAATTCATCAATCCACGTACAGTAGCTCTAATAACTGCCTTATTGTGATCCAATCTCATCATCTCTGACAAACTTAATCCTATTTCTCTGAGTCAATCTGACTCTGAGTCACTGAGTCAATCCATTTCATCGTGAGTCTTCCTCTCTACCCTGTCCCTCCAATCTTTCAAGCATGATGTCTTTCTCCAAGGACTGGTCCCTCCTGGTCATGTGCTCAAAGTATATGAGATGGAGCATCAAAATCCTTGCTTCCAGGAGCAGCTTGTTTTCACTCTGTCTAGGACAGAACTGTTTGTTCTCCTGGCAGTCTATGGTATGTCTGACACTCTTCTCTAGTTCCACAACTCAAGGCACCAATTTTTCTTCTATCATCCTTAGTCCTTTTCTAGCTCTCTGACACATAACAAGTAATCGTGACGACCATGACCTGTATCACACACACCTTAGTCTCCAGACTGACATCGATGCTCTTCAGTACTCTAGAGATGTCCCTGACAGCAGACTTTCTAAGGAATACCCCCTTCCAATCATATAAAATACAAAATATATGTATGAAACTTCATCACCCTTGCCTTAAGGAACACTCTGGCTGCAATTTCTCCAAGAAATTCTTTTTGTTCACTCTTTCTGCAGTCCATGAGATATTCAGTACTCTTCTCTAACACCACAACTCAAAACATAGATTTCTTTAAATTAAAATATATACCTACATTACAGGACATACAATAGTATATTCAATCACTTTATGTAGGTTTATAGTGGTTAAAGCACTTGTCTGCTCTGCAAAAGGTCTGCAGTTTAAATCACAAGTCATTCCCTGGGAGAGAGCAGCAGTCTACTTTAGCAAAGATTTGGAACCCTATCAGAGTAGTGCTATTTAATTCTAGAGGATCACAATCTTCAGAATTGATCAGATGCTAGTGGTAAATGAAATAAAGGCAACATGGACAATGTGGAGAACGCCACGTGCATAATAACATGGAGTTAACTCCATAAGGAGGAACTGTAATACAACATTCACAGTTTGAAATTGATCCCTGAAACGTCAGATAAGACACCTCCCATCCATGCTGCTTCACCTAGTTCTATTAATCACTGGGTCCCAAATTTGTTACCAATGATTCACATGCTTTACTTTACTAATGAATGTGGGGTTTGTTAAAGAAATCATTTAGGGAAGGCAAAGGATACCACACAGTGAAAGTCCAACATTTAGTGAACAGTAATCCCAATTTCTCAGTTAGTTCAGATAGCTTCTCAGAAGCAAGTTAAATTCCAAGTTCAGCCCAGCAGCACAAATGCAACAAGTCTCCGTTTTCCTCAATCAACCAGCCTGCTATGTCTCGTGACAGACACAAGTTAGCTCTTCTTTCAACCATCCAGAAAGCAGAACCTTTAACTCAGACTCCATCTCCAGGACTCTATCGAGCTATGTGTCCCGAAGGTCATTCCACAGTCACCTCTCCCTCTAGTGCTTGCCTCACAGCTGTTGGTAATGCAGAAGATGCTGATGATGAACCACATACCTGCAGCTGAGGCAACTGAAGACCATGTGCCCAGAAAGGACTAAGACAATGACTAGAAAAGACATTTTCAAAAGTCATGACATCATAGTAACAGATTTATTCTAGTGTTGTTTGCTTTTTTGTTTGTTTGGTTTTGGTTTTCATTCTTCCTATGATAAAAAACATTCATCATCACTTTGCATAATGTCTGACATTCAGTCAGCTTTCAAATATATTAATAAGTACCCAGAAAATATAGAACCACATTGGAGATGTTATTGTTATTGTTGTTGTTATGTGCCGTCGAGTCGTTTGAGACTCATAGCGACCCTATGTACAACAGCCCTAAACCCTGCTCTATCCTGTGCCAATCTCATTGCCTCTGACACACCCATCCCGATTACCC
>NW_006399834.1:4490751-4500547 GCF_000299155.1 Elephantulus edwardii | reverse complement strand
TGAAATTCAGGTGGTATGAAATTAAAGTCATATTTTGGCTCCTGTGGATTCGGTTTAATTTTCCTCAGCTTCAGCTTGAACTTGCACATGAGTAGTTGGTGGTCTGTTCCACAATCAGCTCCTGGCCTAGTTTTCACAGCTAATATTGAGCTTCTCCAGCGGTTTTTTTTTTTCCACAGATGTAATCAATCTGATTCTTATGCATACCATCAGGTCAAATCTATGTATATAATCTACATTTATGTCTCTTAAAAAACATGTTTGCAATGGATGAGTCATTGTGCAAAATTCAATCATTCTATCTCCAGCTTCATTTCTGTCACCAAGTCCATGTTTTCCAACTACTGATTCTTCTTCCCTGTTATCAACTTTAGGACAGAATAAAACTACCTCATAGGGTTTCCAAATTTGTAGTGCTTTGTGGAAGCACACTCTCACATGACTCTCCCACCATGCTATCAAGCATTTGGTTATAAGCCTGTTGTCTCAACCATGAACTCAGTAACTCATTGCTGTCAAGTCAGAACCGGCTTATAGATACCCTCCATAAGGTTTCTAAGGTTGAGGATCACATGGGAGGAGTTTGTCCATCATTCTTCCTAAGAGTAGCTGACGAATTCAAACCATCAGAGAAGGTTAACAGTTTTGGGTTTAGCAGCACAAATCTTTTTGGGCTAGACTCTAAGAGCACATCTTAACCATGATATGATGGATAATGATGCTATTTAATAATGTACTTAGAAGTAGTCATTATACATTTTACAAATATTATCCTACCAATTTCTATTACCTATAAGTATTACTGTTTCTGAAACAAAAAAAAATTAATTACTGAATAATTTATGATAGCACTGGCAAGCTATCTAGCTAAAGCATTTGTTCTTCCATTATAGCAAATACCTAGGGAAAGCTAATTCTTTTTTACAAGATAAAAACTTGAGAATAAGAAACAGTTGTCAAGGGTACTTACTATAAGCATAACCTTTTTTAGTGTGTATTTAGAACAAAAAAATAAAATACTATATTTTATACTAATTTTAAGTTCTCTAAGTTTGGAGAATTTTGCCTATTTAGAATCAAGTTAACGTCTAAGATATAATATGATTAGTAGACATATTAGGGAGAGAAAAAATGTCCTAGACAGAGTGAAAGTAACAACTGAAGAGTATCTCATGAACAGCTGTGAATAAATAGGATGTTATGTAAGGTTTAGAGAAAATAATACTCCCTAGAAACTCTTAGGAAGCCACAATAGGCTGTAGTTTTGATGTTACCCTAAAGGAAACATACTCAGATTATCATTCCTTTGACCTTGACGCTATCTAATGCATCTGTCTTCCCTGCCTGAGGCAGGTACCAATGATGTGTGCTATAAATACAAGCTGGTCGCTTTGATGTGGGAGCAAGCAGGTATAAGAGACATGTTCTATTCCCCGGGTTATTACAGAGGATAAAGAGATCTTAATGAGATACGAGAAGTTACACACAAAGCTGAAGCAAATATTCTGAGAGGAAAAAAGAAAGTTCACTTTTTATGGAGTCTTGGCTTTTCTTTTAATGCTTAATAGCTGTGACTAATTTTTTAAAATATACTCAAACGAATTTAAAGTTTTAGAGCTCATTGTCAAATGATGCCTATTTTAATAGAAATTAATACATAATAGACAGGGCTGTTGTACACAGGATCATCATGCGTCACAGGTGACTTGACGGCACATAATAACAACAACTACTACTCCTCTTTTTCTGTAACTGGCACATTTAGTCCATTCACATTAAGTGTGATTATTGTCAGCCCAGGTTTTAATGCTGCCATTTTGCTGTGTTTCATTTTTTATTGTTTCTGGTTACTAATGCCATCCACTTTCCTTTGTCATCTCCATATGAAGGACTTCACTTATAATTTCTTCTAGTTTTGGTCTTGTTTTCATAAATTCCTTAAGTTCCTTCTTTCCTACAAAGAATCTAATTGTTCCTTCATATTTGATGGAGAGTTTTGCTGGAATCTTTCACTGGCCATTGTTTTCTTTCAATTTCTGTATATGCTATCCCATTGTCTCCTAGCTTATATGGTTTCTACTGAGAAATTAGACTTTAATTGTTTCATTCCCCTTGGTAGGTGACTCTGCTTTTCTCTTGCTGCTTTTAGTATCCTATCATTATCTTTTAAATTGGAGAATTTTTGATATGTCTTGATGTTTTTCTTTTTGAGTCTAGCCTATTTGGTGCTCACTATGCTTCTTGAATGTGAATTTCCACTTTCCTCAAAATACCAGCAAAGTTCCTTTTCTAGTACTTCCTCCACAATTTCTTAGTGACTTCCCTGTCATTCCCATGTTCTAGAATAGCAATAATAAATATGTTTTTCTTTTTGATGTATTCCCACATGATTTAATGTTTCCTTAATTTTCTCTGATTTTTTTCCTCGTATATTTTCAGTGAAGCTCTTCCAGCTCACCGACTCTCTGTCCCATCTCTCAGCTCTACATTTTTTGTCACATCAGTGTGTTGGACACTTCTGCCATTTCAGTCTTAATATTTTGGATTGCATTTTCATTCCTTTCTGTTATCATACTTACAATACTGTGTTGATTATACCCTCTCTGTCTTGTGATTATTTTTTAAGTTCTTGCACATCTTTATCTAGTTTCAATTATTTTTCATTTTTTGCATTTTCTTCCATAGTTGTTCAAGTTGCTCCTCATCAATATATTTGTTCTAGATAGGTGTTTCTAGAATATTTGCTCTCTTAACAAAAAGAAAAAAGGTGAAAAAGAAAAAGAAGAAAAAAAAAGAATATTTGCTCTCTTAATGACTTCCATTATGTATTCCATAATTTGCATCTTTTTCTGTAGCTGTTCAAATGACTTCATAGCAGCATATTTCTTCTGATTCTATCTGGGGCATTCATTGAGTCTGCTTTCTTAAGAGAATGGTTATTTTGTTTTTTCACTATTTTGAATCAGACTGCTGCTTTCTTGACATTGTGTCTTTTCTTAGTAGATGTCAGGTTTTTGTAACTATATAATGACCCAGGGAATGGCATTTTTTTTGTGAAGTACCTGTGTATTGGTGTCTCCCTCTTCAAAACAATAGTCAAGATGTAACGAAATTACTGTTGTCCTCCTGAAACTGCAACTCCAACTATAAATCCCCTATGATGTAGCTAGACAGCAGAGTTTAAGGCAAAAGTATCTTTGATATTAATGCTCCTGGTACTAGATAGCAGAGGCAGCAGCTGGGCAGTGGAGGTCTCTGGGCAATGGAGACAGCAGTCTAGTGCTCTGGGCTGAATTGTGGTTTTAAACCATAGTCCTTCAACCTAGCAGACAGTGGTTCTGTCACTGGCTGGGGTGTGACTGGATGCGCCTGGGCTAGATCATAGCCTTTAGCAAACTCATGGGAAGAGGTGGCTGAAAGACACTCCCAGGCCGGCCATGCCACAGGCTTTGGTGTCTTGCAGTAGAGCAAAGGCAAGACTGCCAAACATGTGGGTATCACAAGAGGAGCAGGTCTTGTGAGAGGAGCCAAACTTTGTATTCTTGATGTTGAGTTTCAACCCATATTGAAGGCTGAAGTTCTTGACTTTTTGCAGGAAATCCTTCAGGTCCTCTTTAGTTTTAGTGAGCAAGGTTGAATCATCAGCATAATGCAGGTTATTCATGAGTCTTCCTCCAATCCTGATGTCATAGTCCTCAGAAAGCCCAGCCTCCCAAATGATCTGTTCTGCATAGATTAAAAAGGTATGGAGGCAGGATGCATCCCTGATGCACTCCTTTCCTGATTTTAAACTATACAGTATTTCCATGTTATGTTCTGCAACTGCTTCTTGATTCAGATATAGGTTTCACATGAACACAATCAGGTGTTCTGGGATTCCCATTATTCTCAAGGTTAGTCACTATTTGTTGTGATCTACACAGTCAAATGCCTTTGCACAGTCCATAAAACACAAATAAACATTCCTCTGGTACTCTATGCTTTCGATCAAGATCCAGTTGACATTGACTGTGGTGTTCCTGGTGCCACGACCACTTCTAAACCCAGTTTTTATTTCTGGTAGTTCTTGTTGATGTACTACTGTTCCAGTTGTTTATAAAGAATCTCTGGCAGGATTTAGCCTGTGTGTGATCTTGGTGATACTACTAAATAATTTTCACACTCTGTTGAATCACCCAATTTTTTTGTATGGGGATAATTATGGATCTCTTCCAGTCCACTGATAAGGTAATTGGCCTCCAGACTTCCTGGCATAAACTGGTGAGCACATTCAGGGAAGTACTTGTCTTCTGAAATATGTCTATCGGTATTCCTTTTATTCTTGTGGACTTATTTTTTGCCAATTACATTAGAGCAGCTTGAACCTCCTCTTTCATCAACATTGCCTCTTGAATAGTTGTTGCTTCATGAAATTCTTCTTGTCGGTCAAGTCTTTTTGGTACTGTGACCCTGTATACTCCTTTCATCTTCTTTTGATGCTTCTTCATTTATTCAGTATTCTTCCCATAACATGCTTAAGTACTGCAACCTGAGGCTTGAATTTGTCTTCAGTTCTTTCAGTTTGTGAAATACTGAACAAGTTCATTCCTTTTGATTTTCTGACTCAAGATCTTCACACATATCATTATAGGATTGTAGTGGGCAAGGCATTTGAAAATGTGTAGACAGAAAGTTGGTAGTTCCAAAATCTCTGTTTTTATGAACATCTGTCTTCAGATTTTGTTCATAAGACTTCTGAGCTGAATTGAAAATGTGTTAAGAGCATTAGAGGATGCTGAGGAATAAAATGTCTAGTAATCACAAACTTGCATAAATAATGAGTTCAATAACATCTAGATGTTTGAGTATATATTGCAGAAGTGAATAATTACATTACCTCACCTTTTCAAGCTCCTAGTGAATCTTTCTTAATTTCTTCAACTCCTCGCTTTGCCCAAATAACTCTTTTCTCTCAAAATTTCTATGGTGACTAATTTTATAAAATTTTATAATTTTATGAAACATAATGTGAATAAAGGAATGTGTAAAGTATAATGTATATAAATGTTACACAATACATATGTATTTTGTATGCAAAAAATTTTTCCCTTCTGATATTTCTTTTATTATTTTATATTATTTTAAAACAAAAACTATTATTATTATTTATTTGATATTATTTTAAAACAAAAATTCTCACCACTGGGCCAATTGGCAGCATCAAGATGGATGATGAATATATTGAGATTGTTAACAGCTTTAGTTTGCTTGACTTCACAGTAAACACTCTAGGCACCACCAGCCAGGAAATTAAAAGACACATTGCAATGGGAAAATCTGCCATTAGGGACCTCTCCAAAGTACTTAAGAGCAATGGTATCAGTCTCGAGACTAAGGGGTGCCTGATACAGGCCATGATCTTTGCAGTCACTTGCTATGTGTCAGAGAAATGATCAATGACTAGGTAGTACAGAAAGAGAATTGATGCCTTTGAGCTGTGGTCTTGGTGAAGAGTATTGAATATACCATGGACTGCTAAGAAAATGAACAGGTTTATCCTAAAGAGGGTTAAACTAGGCTGCTCCTTGGAGACAAGAATTCTTAATCTTTGTCTGACATACTTTGGACATGTTGAAAGGAGGAATCAATGGAGTAGGAAGGATGTCATGCTTGGGAGTGTGGAGGGACAGCACAGGAGAGGAAAACCCTCTATGATGTGGACTGATTCAGTGGCTGGGGTAATCAGGATGTATGTGTTGGAGACAGTGAGGTTGGCACAGGACAAAGCAGGGTTTAGGACTGTTGTACACAGAGTTGCTATAAGTCGCAGGTGAATCGTTGGGAAAAAAATCATTAGAAAAAAAATCAATAAAAGTGTGCATTAAAAATTAAATTTATAATACAGACACCAGGATATTGTTGGAAAACAATGATTCAAACATGAAATTAACTCATGAACACATAATAAAGACAAACAGTCTCAGGAAAAATGAATATAGATCTCCATATTTGTAAGTAAAATAGACATTAGAGATTTTGGAAGTTGTAAGAAATGCATCAGCAAACTTTCCAAATGAGCTTGTCCTTGCTGGTTTTTGGACCTGAAATCCTCTGGAAAATTTCTTTCATTAAAAAAATGTAGATGTTCATTGAAATGACAAATAAACAAACTAAATTAATTAAAAAAAAAAAAGTAGAGGGCTGGGGAGCTCTGGTGGCCTAGTGGCAAGAAGCTGCATTGCAATCCCAGAGGCGCACGGTTCGAATCCACCAGATGCTTTGCCGAGGAAGGAGGGGCAATCTCCTCCTGTACCAGTCAGATCTGATTTGACGGTACACATACACACACACACACATACAAATAATAAAAAAAAAGTAGAGGGGACATATATCA
Organism: Elephantulus edwardii; assembly: GCF_000299155.1. Classification (NCBI taxonomy): domain Eukaryota; kingdom Metazoa; phylum Chordata; class Mammalia; order Macroscelidea; family Macroscelididae; genus Elephantulus; species Elephantulus edwardii. The sequence continues at coordinate 4,494,174 of NW_006399834.1, read as the reverse complement.
TAAATTTGTTATGTGCCTTATTCTGCATACATTCAAAATTCAGTACTCTTCAAGTGATTTAAGTAACAACTACTAAATAGAAATACATAAATGATATGTTATAATTTATGAAGTATAATTTATAAAAATTATAGAAATATAATCTGTTTTCAACCAACTCCTGTGGTAAAAACATTGGTTAAACCCTGAATCCTCTTGGGTGCATCTCCAAGGTCTAGTTTCACTTGTACTCAGAAGTGGGTCTAGCTTTTCTTCTGTTCCAGAGTCTTGGCCACAAATTTAAGGCCTTGAGATGTTTCTTTGGTGTTTTTTTATGATTTGTTCTGTTAAGATTAGCAGTAGACCAGTCATAAGAAATGCTTAATAAACATAGTCCCAAATGTCTGACCTGCTGGTTAAGTTCATGATTTCTGAAGTCAACAGCTCCTCCTCCTCCTCCTTTGCTGTTTTCTAGCTCCTCTATGTCTGGGTGGTTTCTGGGTGGTTTTTTGGTGGAAGATCTTCTAGAGACTTAGACTCATCAAGAAAATGACTGATGTAACTGTAGGCATGTAGGCCTGTGAGTGTTGTAGACCATATGCTGAAGGCAAGTATCCTAAGATAAAGACGTCCTAAGAGTTTATATAATCTCTAGTAGGATGGGATTTGTATCCCATCTTAATCCTCTCTCCTTAATTCTATTAAGTGTATTAAGTGTAATACAAACAGTTAGTCATTGGTTAGCAAAGACATTTTGAATGATAACCATAGACTCCCAGACATGGGTAGTCATATTATCTGCCATTAGCAGTTTTCACTAATTCATTAGTTTGCTATACTGTGGTTATCCTGTGGTAACTGCTTGCATATTACTGTGAGGTTGGAACCTATACTCTCAGTATTTCTAATAACAGTTGAGTCACTCATGGTTGACAAGTTTCAGTAAAGTTTCCCAGATTAAGAAGCAAGTCTTTCCATCTCTTTCTGAAATAACTTTTGTTGTTATGGGCCATCAGGTAAAAAGCAACTTATAGCTAACTCACCCATAGCTAAGGGGTTTCAGAGGCAATTAATCACATGAGAAGAGGTTGTCAATCTTTGTCTGTGGAGCAGCTGTTGGATTCAGAGCCTTTGGATTGGTTGTGCAACTTCTTTCCCACTAGGCTACCAGAGCTTCATCAGATAGTCCAACTTTCTCCAGTGGAACAGCTGATTAATTCAAATTTCCTTCCTTTGGGTAAGCAGCACACCTCCTTACCCACTAGGCAATGTTGCTGTTGTTAGGTGTCATTGAGTTGAGTATGACTCATAGTGACTCTTTGAACAACAGATCTAACTCTGTCCTATCCTGCACCATCCTCACAATATCTGATACACTTGAGCTCATTGCTCTAGTCCTTCTATCACTTTATTGGTGGAGGGTTTTCTTCTCTTTGATTGTTCTTTCACTTTCCCAAGCATGACATCCCCTTCCAATGAATAGCCTCTCTTAACAATATGCCCAAAATATGTGAGATAAAGTTTTATCAACTTTGCCTTCAATACACAATCCAGCTTCACCTTCTCCAACACATATCTGTTTGTTATTTTGGCAGTGTAGATCATGAGAACTCTGGAATAATAAGCTGAAGAAAAACTGATGAGTAGTGCTAGAACTCTGAACATATAGACCACGGATAATTACTCTGCTTACCCTACTAGTGCAAATGCCTAAGATAAGGCTTTAGCGACTGTGACTTTGCCAATAGTGTCTTCTGTTCTCGTTATAGCAAATTACCAAAAATTGAGTTGTTTAAAACAGCACCTATTTATTATCTTACAGGATCTGTAAATCAGTACTCTAGTGTAACTAGAGTCCCTGCTTACAATTTTACTGAGTTAAAAGTCAGGTGTAGTACAAAGCTACATTTTCCTCCCCTGAATTGCTCAGTCTGAGCTTATTCAAGGCTCATTCATTTTTGGAAAATTTGCAGATGTAGAAATGAGGTCCTCACATCCTTAGCACGTTCTTTTATATTTATACTAAAATGAGCATTAAATCCTTTTATGTGCTTTGAATTTCTCATACTTTCCTTTCTGTCCTTACTCTTGTGCTTTTAAGAGATTGTTATATTGCATTGTTTCTCACCCTAATATTTAAGCATATTCCTAAGCATCTAAAATAGTCATAATTCACATTTAATGTTGAATTTTAGTTGAATCTGAACTGTTATCTTCTAAATACTGCCTTATATTTTATATTAGGAAATAGAATTCAAGTAGTAGAAGAAAAAATACGGATAGTAGTACCATTTTATTATTATTATTAATTTTAATGGGAATTTACAGAGATTTTGGATCTCCATTTCTCCCTGCCCACCCTGCCCCTCCAGTTTGTTCTTCTTTTTGAAAAGGAAAAGAAATGCTCTTTCATTGTTATACAATCCCTCCCCTCAAGTCTACCCCACTAAGTAGCTCCATTTTTTAAAAACAAGACCTTTACAAGAGAAAACCAAAAAAGAGGCCTGAGTACCTAAAGGGTGAAACTCTGGAAAAGAATTCTGGAAGGATGGGGGCAATGAGGAACTATTAAAACAATTTTCCTTTGGGATGCAAAATGTAGTTCTCAGTTAGGCAAATTAAGTAGAACTCATACTTTTTCTTTTATCAATTATTAAAATACTATAGAGATAGAGAGAGAGAGAAAGGGAAATATATGCTCATGTTTCTTGACTTGAGAAACAATTTTCCCTGGAACATGTATAATCTTTTCATACAATAACAATAAAAGAGTTAAAGTTGATGTGAGACATATTTAGGATAGAAAAATATACAATATATAACTATTTCTAATGGTTTTAAAGTACCCCATTCACTGCCAGGAATAATCTTGTCTATTCAATTATTGTACTGCATATTTAAAGAAAAAGTCATTTTCTTTTGGAACAAATATTGAGTCCACAGTAATCCAATCATAACCTTAACAGGGGGAAAACCAATTTCCATTTCACTTCAGTGCACCATAGTATCTAATCTTTTTCTATTGATAGTTAGTGCATGCAATTTTCATGAGAAGAGTTTTAAGCATCAGAGGTAACATGCTAAATCTGCAGCACATCTACAGCAGCTTTTTAATACTTGGTCACTTTATATTTAGATTATAATTTTACAAGCAAACCAATGCAAGACACTGGGTCTTATCTTTACAACAAAGAACCAATAAAATAATCCAAGAGTTTACTATTATTTTAAAATTGCATTAGCTGCTTAATTGCATTGTCAAATATAATTCCTTTTCAAAATTCAAATGTGTGCAATTTGATTTGTGGATGTCTTTATATTTCAACACATTTGAGGCTATTGTTTGGAATTGATATTTAATCCTCTTTACATTTAAGTACCGCTATGCTAAACCTTTTTCCTCCATGAATTATATTGGTGAGCAATTGCTTATTACATTTCTAT
>NW_006399834.1:4478674-4484476 GCF_000299155.1 Elephantulus edwardii | reverse complement strand
ATAAAATATTATATTGTTGATAAGTTGTATCCAACTTGATATATAAAGATAATAAAATTATAATGAAATACCATTGGGATTATTCCACACATTACCATAATGTTGGGTTTCTTATGCCATTGAGTCAGAGCTGAGCCTCCAGGAGGTTTTCAGAGGTAATAAACATCAATAGAAGGAAAGAAATTGCCTATATCCTTCACCTACAGAGCAGCTGGTGGATTTGAATCATGTGCCTTTGGTATTGCACCTCAGCTTCTTACCACTAGGCTATCAGACCCAGCCATACATTGCCATATTAATTCTAAATTTATAAATAAGGACAAAGAAATTAGAAATATGAAGTGATTTTATAAAGAAGAACAAAACTGAAAAATTCATATTAAATAATAAATACTGTTTCAGGTGCCATTAAGTTGGTCCCAACTCTTGGTTACTCTGTATACAACAGAGCAAAAGATTGTCCATTCATGGACTAGCTCACATTGCAGCTATTTTTGGATTTATATTAAGTCAACCACATCCTTGCAGGTCTTCTTATTTTCTTGATTTTCTACTTCTTCAAGCATGAGGATCTTACTCCAGGTATTTCTTTCTCTTGATTACATTCAAAGTAAAGTGAAATGAAGTCTTGCAGTTCTTACTTTCAAAGATCATTCTGACTGAGTTTCTTCCAAGATAAACTTGTTTGTTCTCCTGACAATCGTTGGTATATTCAATATACTTTGCCAATACCTAGTCAAAGGCATCAGTTCTTATTTATATTGTCTAGCTTTCGTAGTCTTTGTCCAAATTTTATGTTCATATTATCTTGTTAGGAAATGTTGAGTTGACTCCAACTGACAGCACACTATGTACAACAGATTGAAACTTTGATCTTGTGCCAAAAAGGAGATTGAAAATATCAGGTTTGAATCAGATGTGCATTAGTCCTCAAGGCAACATCTTAACTATAACATAAAATTGCAATAATCACAATCAAATGACAGTATTGAAAGAGTAACATAACAAGAAATAGGATTATATGTAACATGCAGAATTTCACACATATCATTTTTTATTATTACAAGCAAAATAACTTTTCAGACCCTACCACCTGAGTGACACACTTAAATTGTACTGTAAAAATATACCTTAGATAAAACACCCTATTTCCTTAGTTGTAATGTTCCTGTCTTATTGAAAAATTACACAATTTACCAATATAAAATTATACAAATATGATACAAGAATATTACATCCTGTGGTAGACTGAATTATTTTTCCTATAAATATATTCAGTAAATTTTAAGCCTGTGATTGTAAATTCATTTGAGAATGGATTGTCTATGTTACAGTAATAAGAGAAGATTAGTGTAGGATGTGGCAAGTCACCTTTTTTAGAGATATGAATGTGATTAAGCATGTAAGCAAGAATATAGAAATGAGGGAAGAGAGGTGCCATGCCATATGAATATTACCAAGAAGTCAAGGAAAATCTGAAATGTCTAACTTGCAGAACCAACCAACCAATGTGTTCCTCTAGGGCTGACATTCTGACCTATTGGTGTACTTACCTGTGAGAAAATAAAGTTTTGTTTGTAAAAGCTGCCTTTTTGAAAAGAAAAAAAAAAGCTTCCCTTTTTGTCATATTTCTGTTATAAAAGCAGTAGATAATGAAAGCATATCCTAAATCTAGACCGCATCAAGGGGACCCTCCTTCATCAGGTGCACTTCGAATCCCTCCAATCTATGGTATATGAAAACAGAGGGCTCTTTCTTTGTTACTTTCACCTACAACACATCAATGTGCTACACAAACATAAAAGGTTTCTTCATTAACTTACCTGGGGGCTTTCCTTTAGTGAGAAAAATCAGTCCAAGATGGAGTTTGATCTTTTCCTCTCTGTCCTTATTACTGTTCAAATAATAAAGCTTAGAAAATGCCAGTGGGTAAATGCCAATTATTTTTGAGAGCTATAGCCCTGGACAAATACATTTTCAGGTTTTGTTCTCAATTCACCAAAATGAATGAATACGAATGTACAAAAGCAGACCATTGGAGAAAGCATAAGTCGTTTCCAAAGACACAGCTGTTGCAATTTCATATCTACATATGAAACACTCCAAAAAATGTTCAAATAAAAATTACTTTGAACCATGTATCAAGCTCTACAAAATACTTAACTCAAAATAGACATCAGATCTAACTATAAAATGCAAATTATTTTAAAAATTTTCAAAGGGAATTGTGTTGTTGTTGTTGTTGTTGCTATTAGGTGCAGTCAAGTTTACTGCTACTCACAGTAACCCTATGAACAACAACAGATCTGAACATTGCTCTACCCTGTGACATCTTCACATCTCTGTTATAGCTGAGCCCATCATTACAATCACTCTGCCAATCCATCTTGTTTAGAGACTTCCTTTCTTTTGTTGAGCTTCTACCTGTCCAGTATGGTGTCTTTCCCCAAGGACTAGACATTCCTGAAAACATGCTTACAGTATGTGATATGGAGTTCCACTGTCCTCATATCTAAGGAGCACCCTGGTTGCACTTCCTCCAAGACTCACTTGTTTGTTCTTTTGGCCGTCAATGGGCTATTTGGTGCTCTTCTCCAACATCATCAGTTCTCCTATCATCTTTTGTCATTGCTTAACTTGCAGATACATAGCTAGAACAAAACATCAGCAGAAAACTGTCAGATGTGAAGACTAGGTTTAGAAGAAACTGTGACACTAGGGATATCATAGCCAACATTAGATGGATCTTGGCTGAAAGCAGAAAGTACCATAGAAACCTGTGTTTCATTGACTATGCAAAGGTATTTGACTGTGAGGATCACAACGAACTGTAGCTAACATTGAGAAGAATGAGGATCTCAGAACACTTAATAGTGCTCATTAAAAACCTGTATTTGGACCAGGAAGCAATAGTCAGAACAAAGCAGAGAAAGGCTACATGGTTCAGGCTCAAGAAAGTTGTGCATCGTGGATGCATCTTATCTACATATTTTTTCAATCAATATGTGAAACAGAGCATTTGGGAGGCTGCATTTTATGAGTATAAATGTGGCATCAGAATCGGAGGAAGAGTCATCAACAGCATTTGCTATGCTGATGACACAATCTTGCTTGCTGAAACAGGAGAGATGAGACATTTGCTGCAGAAGGTCAAGGACTATAGTCTTCATTATAGATTGAAGCTAAACAAAAGATTCTCACCACTGGGCCAATTAGAAGCTTCATGATGGGTGGAGAGGAGATTGAGATTGTTGATAACTTCAGCTTGCTTGATTCCACAATCAACATTCTTGGCACCAGCAATCAGGAAATCAAAAGATTAATTGCATTGGGAAAATCTGTTGTCAGGGACCTCTCTGGAGTACAGAAGACCAACGATATCATTCTGGAGAGTATGGGACACCTGATCCAGGCCATTGTCTTCTCAATTACTGTCTATGCATATGAGAGCTAGGCAATACTTAAGGTGAAAGAAAAGGGATTGATGTCTTTGAGCTGTGCTTCTGGTGAAGAGTGTTGCACATACCATGGACTGCCCGGAGAACAAACAAGTCTGTCGTGAAAAGGATGAAATCAGGCTGCTTCCTGGAGGCAAGGATTTTGAGGCTCCACCTCACATACTTTGAGCACATGGCCAGAAAGAACCAGTTCTCGAAGAGGGACATCATGCTTGGAAAGGTGGAGAAATAGAAAGGTAGAAGACCCAGGTTGAGATGGGTTGACTCCATGATGGGAGAAATGGGATTAACTCTCTTGGAGACAATGAGATTGGCTTAGGATAAGGCAGATTTGAGAACTAATTTGCATAGGGTCACTACAAGTTGCAGGCGATTTGATGACACATAATAATAATAAATAACAACAGAATAAATTTATAAAAACAAACAACTATGGTTAGTATCATATGTGCCTTAGACTTTGAACTAATGTCACTGCTTTTTAGCTCTTTAGATAGATTCTTAACAGACATTTTCCACACTGTAACATGTCTTTTGATTTCTTAACGGCTGTTACCATAGTTGTTGATTGTGGATCCTGGTGAAATTATATCAACAACAACTTCAATCTTTTTTTCCTCTATATTGATGAGGCTGATTGGACCAGTGGTGAAAATTTCTATCTTTTTTATTGTTAAAATGTAACCTATATTGAAGGCTATAATTCTACAGCAAGTGTTTCAAGTCCTGTCTTCACATTCTGAAAGCTAGGTTGTACCACCTGCCTAACTCAGGTTGTTGATGTCATCTTCCAGTTCTAGTGGTACATTCTTATTTATATAATCCAGCTTCTTGATTTTTTTTGTTCAGAATGTAGAATCAATACATATGGAGAAATATGAATTTTCTCTTATTTTAAAACCTGCAGTTGTCCCTTGTTCCGATCAGACAACTAACTGTTTCTTGGTCTATGTATAGATTTAGAATGAGAACAAATAAATGTTCTGAGATTTCTATTCTTCACAATGTTATCCATGATTTATTATGACATACATATTCAATAAAAAGCACAGAAGCATCTTCTTGGTATTCTCTGATTTCAGATGAGATCCATCTGACATTAGAAATGATATCTCTTGTGCCATTGGCCTGAAACCAAGGTGGATTTTTGGCAGATACCTGTTGATGTACAGTTTCAGCCATTTTTAAATAATCTTCAGTAAGATTTTACTTACAAATTATATTAATGTCATTGTTTTATAATTGCCACATCTGTTGGATCATGAGAATGGAAACAAATATGGATTTATTCCAGTTATTTGGCCAGGTAAATATCTTCCAAATTTATTTATACAAAAATGAGCACATTCAGGGCAACATCTGCTTATTTAAACACTCCATCTATTGTTATTCCATCAATTCCTGGGGCCTTATTTTTTGCCAATACCTTCAGTGTAGCTTAGATTTCTTCCATCATTATCACTGGCTCTTGATTACATGGTACTTCCCTAAATATTTCAGTGTTGATATAGTGAATCTGTGATTTCTTTCCATATAACTTTTCTGCATCCTGCATCATTCAAGCTTTTGACATATAATCTTTCAGTGTTGCAACTTAAAGATTGGACTTGTTCTTCAGTTAGGTGGTAATTTAGTAAAAAAAAAAAAATCTTAATTTAGGCAGAATATCTTTTGCTATCATGCATTGAAACCATAAGAATGTATTGACAACTGACCTTCTCAAAATTAAAAATATTTTATTTTCATTTTGAGCACTGTGGAAAGAACTGGAAGGCAAGCTACATGGTGGGGGAAATATATTTGCAAAAAAGAAGAAGTTTTACAAAGAATTTATCCTTAGAATAATACATTGGGAATGAAACACATTAAATTATTGATCAAGTAATATAAATGCAGTGTAGCAATTGAAAAAGTCAGACTCAAAGTACTACTTGTGTTATTTTAATTATATAACATTTTTAAAAAAGGCAAAATTCTAAGAATTGGAGAGCCAATCAATACCAAAGGGTGATTAGAAAGGGGCGACAACAGAAAATTTTAGAGGTGATTGAATTGTCCCATTTCATGCTTATAGTGAAGCTCCATAAGAGTATTCCTCATAGAACTAACCAAATAAAAAATTCATGACTAAGAAATAGAACAAAAATGTATGCCTATATTAATTAAATTATGAACTAGATACAGAGGAATTTAAAGAAATAACATATGAGCAAGAGCCTATGGTGATTAAGGAAGTTCAAGCTGCTTTGAAGGAAATAGCGAAATATAAGGCCCCAGGAATAGATGGTATACCAGTTGAAGTATTTCAGCTAACAGATGCTGCCCTGGATGTGCTCACCAAGTT
>NW_006399834.1:4474457-4478574 GCF_000299155.1 Elephantulus edwardii | reverse complement strand
ACGACCTATAGGGAGTTGTCCTACTAACCAAAAGGTTGTCTGTCCTTGTTGGCTCAAATTCACCAATGGCTATATAGATAAAATATGACCAGTCTTTAGCTGTGTAATTCATAACCTTTGAAAACCTGTTGGGTGGTCAGCAATGAGTTGGCAGTATATTTGAGTATATATACACTGCATGGTTCAAAATCTGGATGGTTATCCACCAATGATGTATTCTGTCTCCATACGTTTTCAATCTGTATGCAGAACAGATCATCGGGGATGCTCAGCTGTTCGAGGAGGAATTGGTATCTGGATTGGAGGAAGATTCGTCGACAATCTGTGTTATGCAGATGACACAACCCTGCTTGCTGAAATTGAGGAGGACCTGAGGCGATTGATGCAGAAGGTCAAGGACTGCAGCCTTCACTATGGATTGAAGCACAACATCAAGAAAACAATGATTCTTGCCACTGAGCAATTTGCAGCATCATGATAGATGGTGAAGAGATTGAGACTGTTAACAGTTTTGTTTGCTTGGCTCCACAGTCAGCACTCTTGGTACCAGCAGCCAGGAAATCAAAATTGCAACGACGTCAGGCTGGAGATTGAGGTGCACCTGATCCGGGCCATAGTCTTCGCATTTGTGTGCTATGCATCAGAGAGCTGGGCAATTACTAGGGATGATATAAGGAGAATTGATACCTTTGAGCTGTGTTTCTTTGAGAAGATTGTTGAATAAACCATGCACTGCTAGCAGAACAAACAGGTTTGTTCTGGAAAGAGTGAAGCTGGGCTGCTTCTTAGAGGCAAGGATTCTGAAGCTTCGTCTGACATGCTTTGGGCATGGGATTAGCTCATGTACATGTGCATCAATGAAGAACATAGCAATAACAGATGAAGGTAAATATATACTTGATTTTCTTTCTTTGTTTAAGGGAGAATCAAGATAGAAATTTTAGAAAATCAGTTCAGGGGAGAATGAGGAAACAGACCTGGCTATATTATGCTGCCACTTTGAGTTATTTTAGTCCCTAAGATAGGAAGAAGAAGAAAGGGCTTCACTATGGTATGCTCAGGATCTAAAAATATACAAGTCTAGGATAAATGCATTTTCCTTCTTTTCAGTAATTATTTGTATAATAAGTAGCTTGGCAAATATATTAATTCTATTATAGCACTAGAATTCTTTAAAGAAAACTGACTAACTTTTAAGAATACAAACTCCTAGACTATCTTTGAGCTTTAACTCTGGCTGTTACAACTTAGTAGAGTTTAACAAATAGGTGAAATTAATATTCTGTTGGTATTACAAATTTCATTTTTTTATTTAAGTACATTGACAAATGTCACTGTTTAAAGATAAACATCTAGTAAAAGAAGGGCAATAAGCAACTTCATAGTATATGGAGGAGAGAATGAAATTGACAAATATTTTGTTTTATTTGGATCCAAAATCAAAAGCTACAATAACATCAACTGTGAAATCAAAGATATGTTGCATTGGGAAAATCAGCTGTCAAAGATGTCTCATGCAAAAGAATGAAGATGTCCTTTTATGAGCACCCAATACAAGCCATATTGTTGTTGTTATAAGCCATCCAGTCACCTGAGACTCATAGCAACCTTATGTACAACAGCCCTAAACCCTGCTCAATGTTGTGCCAATCTTATTGTCTCTGACACACTTAACCCCCTCCCATTACCCCAGTCATTGAATCAATCCACCTCGTCGAGTGTCTTCCACTCCTGTGCTGTCTCTCCACCCTTCCAAGCATGATATCTCTCTCCAAGCACTGGTCCCTCCTTGAAATTTGTCCAAAGTATGTCAGACAGAGCTTCAGAATCCTTGCTTCCAAGGAGCAGACTGGTTTAATCCTCCCTAGGATGAACTTGTTTACTCTCCTAGCAGTCCATGGTGTACTCAATTCTCTTCTATCATCCCTAGTCTTTGCCCATCTTTCTTATACATAGCAAGTAATTGCAAAGACCATGGCCTGGATCAGGTGCACCTTAGTCTCCAAATTGAAATCGTAACTTTTCACCACTTTGGAGAGGTCTCTGACAGCGGAATTTCCCAAGGTAATTAGTCTTTTAATTTCCCGGCTGCTGGTACCAAGAGTGTTGACTGTGGAGCCAAGCAAACAAAACTATTAGCAATCTCAATCTCTTCACCATCAATAATGACATTGCCAATTGGCCCAGTGATAAGAATCTTTGCTTTCTTGAAGTTGAGCTTCAATCTATATTGAAGGCTGCAGTTCTAGACCTTCTGCAGCAAGCACTACAGGTTCTCATTTTCAGCAAGCAGGGCTGTGTCATCTGTATAATGCAGATTGTTGATGGGTCTTCCTCCAATCCTGATGCCATACTTCTCCTCATAGAGCCCAACCTCATGGATAATGTATTTTGCATATAGATTGGAATACAAGCCATAGACATTTGAGTCACTTATTGTGCATCTGAAGGTTGGAAAATGAAGAAGAATGAAAGAAGACCAATTCCTTTGAATTATATAGTTTTGGAGAAGAGTAATATATATTCCATGTAACGCCAAAAGAGAAAACACGTCTATCTTATGAACAGATATGTTAGGGTGCAGATAAAGTGGTCTTTAGAGACAAGGATGATGAAACTTTGTCCCATATACTTTGGGCCTGTTATTAGGAAGAGCAAGTACTTGGGAAAAGAACAACATGCTGGGAAAAGTAGAGAGTCAAAGGAAGAGAGTAAGATTCCCAACAAGATGCATTGGCACAGTGACTGTAATAATGAGCTTAAACATAATAGATATTGTGAGAATGGCATAGAATAAAACAAGGTTCAGATATGTTATGTGTTATCAAGTTAGCTGCAACTCATAGTGACCCTTATGTCTGGTAGTTCTGAAGCCTGTCCTATCCTGAGCCAGTCTCACTGACTCTGACACACCTAAGTTATTACCCAAGTTATTGTGACAATCTATCTCATCTGAGTCTTCCTCTCCTGCACTGTCTCTCCACCCTTCCAAGCATGATGTTTTTCTCCAAGGACTGGTCCCTCCTAGCCATGTGCCCAAACTATGTGAGATGAAGCTTCAAAATACTTGCCTCCAAGGAGAAACGTGGTTTCACTCTCTCTAAGACAGACCTGTTTATTCTCTTGGTAGTCCACGGCATAGTTAATATTCTTCTCCAGCACCACAACTCAAAAGTATCAATTCTTCTTCTGTCACCCTTAGTCATTGTCTAGCTCTCTGATGCATAACAAGTAATTGCTAAGATCACAGCCTAGTTCAGGTGCACCTTGGTCTCTAGACGGGCATCATTTTCTTTAGCACTTTGGAAAGGTCCCTGATTTTCTCAATGTAACTTGTCTTTTGATATCCTGACTACTGGTGCCAAGAGTGTTGATTATTGTTCTGAGCAAGCTGAAATGGTTAACAATCTCAGTCTCTTCATCTATCATGGTGCTGCCAATTGGCCCAGTCATATTTGTCTTCTTGATATTCAGCTTCACTTTATATTGAAGAACTTGACCTTCTGCAGCAAATAATTCAGGTCCTCCTCAGTTTCAGCCAAAAAGGTTGTGTAATCTGCATAATGTAAATTGTTGATGAGTCTTCCTCCAATTCTGATGTCACATTCCTCCTCATAAAGTCCAGCCTCAGGAATGATCTGTTCTACATGCAGACTGAAAAGGTATGGAGAGAAGATGCATTCCTGACAATATACTTTCATTATTTAAAACCATGTAGTATTTCCTTGCTCTGTTCCAGGATTGCTTCCTTGTCCAAGTATAGCTTTCACCCAAGTTATAAGTATGTATTCTGGGATTCCCATTCACCTCAAAGTTAGCCACAATCTGTTGTGTTCCACACAGCCAAATATATTTGCATAGTCAATGAAACACAGATAGACATTCCAAAATTACTCTTTGCTTTCAGCCAATATTCATGTGCCTGTCATTGGCAATAACACTAAAGCCATGTTCTCTTCTAAACCAAGCTTGTATTTCTGGTAGTTCTCTGTCAATGTATGCTTCCAGTCACTTTTGGATAATCTTCAGCAGGAATTTTCTTGCATGTGATACTATTCCTTGTTGTTGTTGATTGCCTTCGAGTTGAGCACAACTCCTTCACTGTGAACAAAAGGCC